>NC_053446.1:53242601-53583328 GCF_007990345.1 Gossypium hirsutum
GTTCAAACGAGTCAATGTAACTCCTCCAGATTTGGCCATAACATTTAGGTCAGGTTTGGGGTGTTACATATTTTGAGAGGGATTTCTCAAAAATTAAAAAAACAACTAAATCCCAACAAATAAGGTTAGTTGCTATCCTATTAGGCTAATATAAATTTAACCCAGCTACTTCCACATAGGCAACACAATAAGAAGAAATAAAAATATTTCCACTTTGCTCAGAAACAGGATTCAAAAACGGGACCTCTGGCTAAGCTGAAACCTTACCACTAACCTAGCAAACTCATTTTTGTCAATAGTTGAGCAAAAGTAATAGATAAGCTTAATATTCAAAGTCAAGGGTTGGACCCAAAATTCTAGATTGGGCACGCTAAGGTCTGCTATTCTGGCCTACTTCCAAGGTTACGAAGTCAAGCCAGTAGGACCAAAATTGCTTCTATTCCATACCACACTCCTTTCTTTTTCCTCGATTTCCAAGCGATTACGCTCTTTCACTATCTTAGTTTCATTCGACCGGAGTCGCTCAATCACCGACTCTCGGCCCACAATTCTAGATTGGGCCTCGACGACCCTTTGCAAATCTCTAAGCATATCTTGGGTGTCTCCACAGTCTCGTTAGTTTCCAAATTGGGCATGTTGACCAGAAAAGAGGACTCAGCTCGGGCCACTCGACTATGTCCACCACACTCTCACGTACTATAACCACGTGTACTCATTTTACTTATCTACAGTTCAGAAGTCTAAAGTTTAGCTTAGGTTATTTTTAGATCCTCAATCCAAAGCTTAGAGAAGTAGCTCAGTCTATTTTCTAAAGCAAAAAAGTTATATTCTACAGTCTCTATAGTTTAACAGTTGACTAAAGTATAATTTAACTAAAGTACATGTACTTACATGGACCGGTGTCGAAAACTCGAATTCACATTTCCAAAATCTTAGTAAACTTTGTGTAAATTTACCCACATCAGAATTCCCAAAAATTTAAAATCGTAAATTTTTAAAACACATTATGCATGCAATTTTTAAACCAAAAACCACAGCCCAAGTTTTGAACCTAGGCTCTGATAACAACAAATGTAGCGCTCCAAACTCGGCCTAGACGTTACGACCGAATCTTATGATATTACATAAACTTAATTTAAAATTCTCGACTTTGAACTAGAAAATTATGTTTTCGAGAAATGTTAATTTTGAAGAATCTCTTGCAATTATTCAGGAAAATATGCGTAAATCTTATTTACTTGATAGAAAATATTTATTTGTTACTTAGTTTCACATCGGAAGTTTCAGAATCGTTAACTTGCAAAACACGATTTTAAAATGTGGAAACGAATGATTTTGCAAATTAACAAAAATACAATCCGGTAGTAATCCCATCAAAAACTGAAAATAAAGTCCAGAATACTTAAACAATGCAAAAAGTCCAAAGTAAAATTTAAAACATAAGTTGTCTCATTTTATTAATTAGAAAACTTGATAGTTGTAAGATGTGTGTGAGTTTTTCCAAAACGATAACATACAAAACTTGTAAAAAAAAGTCGCACTAATGACTTTATTTATTATTATTTTTGTAAAACTCGTTTTCTTAGTTAAAATAATTTGCAGCGAAAAAAATGTACAACTTGTTTAACTTTGAAAAAAAATCAAATGTCCAGTTTTAAAATATAAAAAATCAAGCAGAATTTTCAATTAAAAAAGACTAACTAAAGTTTAATGAAATCAAAACCAAACTTAAAAGTCTGAAGATCAATCCCAAAATCCAAAAGTCTAGAAAATTTTAATTTAATGATTATTTAATATAATCTTATGCGAGAAAAACCAATCTAAGCTTCCAAATGCCGCCCAATCCAAAATGAATGAGGTTGATTTGTAGTGAATAGAATATACAAATTAGCACAAAAATAAATATTTGATTTGACCTTAAAATGATGTTTACTATTCATTCGATAATTGCAAGTGCATAGTATCATTGTCAAGTAATAATTAAAATAAAATAAATTTATTACTCGACTCACTAACTAAATTAACAATATAAGTTAGAACTCAGAAAAGCAATCAAAACGGGGAATATGGAAAAAGTAATTCAAACAAATAAATTAATAAGAAATTATTTTACCAATTCTACCTCGATTCATAAAGATGAATTGGTTAAGGATCATTTTCAGACAATGGCAATTAATAATCTTATGTCAGATTAACTTGTATTTAGAATCAATGACACAGATGTGTCTCTAGATCTAGGCCAAGTGCTTTGAAAGCACAAGTGTCATTGCTGCACCTTCCCCAATGCTTGCAAGTGAAATATTTTAGTTACCAGCTTTGCCATTGGTTTTCTAGGTCTTCAATTGAAGGTTATTACCTGAAATTTGTTGGATCTAGTGCCCTAAGTATATTGTTCTCAATGTTTTTCAAATGCTTGTATACTTATAGGATAAGACCCAAGTAGAATAGATCTTAGATCTGTTTATGGATTTATTCACTTGTGATGTTCATAGTATGATATACCTTAATCCTGAGTGGACGATGGACTATGTATGCGTGACTCGTATACTTTGATTTAAGTAAAAAATTTAGTTCAAATAGTTAAGGAACCAAAAGATGGTGCATTGGGTATACAACTTCTGTAGTATGTAGCATCATTCACAGTAGTGGAAATCATATACCAACTGATGGGTAAATGATATCTTCTTATCAGCATTACATGATAGATGAAAAGAAAATGTGACCATGGGTCGCTTGTTTTTGTGATAAATATCTTGATTACTATTTGATAGTAATTAACTTTTATTGGAGGAAGATGTAACGGTTACCATGATATAAAATAGGATCATATTGGGAGAGCGGATTTATCCCGAAAAGATTAAGGACATCCTATGAGGGTAACACATTTATGACAAGGCCATTGACGAGCACTTACTGAGTAAATTTCACAATGGTAGATTATTAGGGAGAGCTCAATCACAATACTATAATGGAATGACTTCGTGACAATACTATAGTGGAATGACTTTGTGACTAAGTAAGTTTATAATTAATAGGTGAAAAGCTAGAACTTAATTATAAATTATTTGAACTCTAATTATATATGTTCAATTGGTCCTTCCGTTAGCTGATTGATACCATAAATGAGGGTAACACATTTATGACAAGGCCATTGGACGAGCACTTACTGAGTAACTTTCACAATGGTAGATTATTAGGGAGAGCTCAATCACAATACTATAGTAGAATGGTTTCGTGACAATACTATAGTGGAATGACTTCGTGACTAAGTAAGTTTATAATTAATAGGTGAAAAGCTGGAACTTAATTATAAATTATTTGAACTCTAATTATATATGTCCAATCAGTCCTTTCGTTAGCTGATTGATACCATAAATGAATTATAAATGAATGGAAATGATGAAGTTAGAGAAATAGATCGTATTCTCAAATGAATGCGTTTTCTCACTAAACATAGAAATGACTTGAGAATTAATTTAAGGTTTTAGAATTATTATTTAAATAATTATAATTAAATAATTTAAGTTAGAAAATGGAATTAAATTAATTAGTCATTATGAATCTATTGAAAATATAAATTAAATATATTTCCTCATAGATTATTTTACGGTAAAGTTGTCATGACTTTAACGGAATTTGAATTGGGTTGAGAAAGTTATTTAATTGAGAAATTAATTTAGTTAACTTGATTAATTAAATTCATTAATTTATTCATTTATTTTTGGAAATAGAAAACAAATATTGAGTTTAATTAAATTATAAAGTATTGGGTCAAAAGTCCAAAAAGCACATATAATTGAACCCAATACATAAGAGGCCCAATCCCCATCATATGATAAGTGAGGGGTGGCAACCTTAGTAATATTTACTAGAGTGTGTCGCCCATCACTCTCCTAGTTAGACTAGGGGAGTATATTATATTAAATAATATTATTTGTGTAACCCTTATTCAATCAGGATTCTCCTACCTTTCCTATAAATAGATGACATTGGTAAAACTATTTACACACAAGTTTTATATATTCTTATTCTTCCAAAAAGTAGTAGGAATTTATTTTCTTAGAATAAATTTTGTTTTCTGGGAATTAGAATGTCTACCTGTTTTTATTAAGAGAATTATTTTCCTACTGAAAGTAATTAAACCGTTTCTTGTTTTGTGTTTGGTTTGTGTTGCTCGAACCCACACTTAGTGAAATTCGAGGTACGAGGATAGTGAAGAAGATTGTTCGGCTGAAAGCCAAGAACGATATAGATACATCTCACACAAAGCACAAGTACTTTTCGGGAATTGCTATAAATATCACAAACCAACTCAGTTTTCAAAATTTTTAAACTTCTATTGTAACTGAAAACTGTTCTTCTTAACAAGATTTTTCCACCAAAATCAACCTTAGGTAACCTCTCGATTAGGTTGGTTAGTGTAGATCGGTTGGCTAGCTCACAACCCACTTCCCCCTAGAATTTCCATTAACCTATCTATCACTTAAAATAAATTGTATGAGTGCAAATTAAGAAAATTAAACTACAATCATCTGTTGTAAATCAATGTTTAATCCTATTTCAATTACTAAGCCACTAACTTATAAATCTCCTCACCATAAAAACAGATTGGCTCATTATAGATTTGCAAGTAACATAAATGATATAGAAATGAAGCATAGTGAAAGAGAAATAAATAAAACTAATAAAATTTAATATTAAATATATCTCAATCAATTTACTACAGCCTACATGTGAATGAAAGTTGAATTGTTTCTCCCAAACTAAGAAGAGAAAATAAATGTAAAACTAATACTCAAATGGCCTCCTCTTTTCTATCCCCAAAACAACACTTTTTACAAGGTTTTTAGGGAATCATAAAAAATAAGGTAAAATGACCAAAACACCCTTACCTAAAACAAGGTTAGAAAATGTAATGCAAAAATTAGGGTCAAGTTGCAGCTTCAAAAAGTAGTTTGCTTTTCTTCTAAATTTCTAACTTTTCTTCATTTTGTTGCTTCTAAATACAATCTTCCTTCTTCAAAATTATTCATTTCCTTAAAAAATACCTTTCAAAAGCTCATTAAATAAAAAGTATCTAAAAATTACTAAAAGTAGCTTAAAATACTAAAATATGAAAAGACTATTTTACAACTAGTTGTAAAGTCAACTAAAATATTCAAAACTAACTAAAAATTACTTAGACATAAAGAAAACGAGAGTGAATAAGAGCCTAAAATATGTAACAAATAATTGATCATCAAGGCCTCCTGTTTTGGTGCTTGGAACATCTTCTCTTAGTTTGGAAAAGCATCCACCATTCACTCAACATCGAAAATAACGATACAAGCTTTCTATGTCTGTCTCTTTAGCTTATGCAAAAATTTAACACCTCATTTTACTTTTGGTCACCCATTTGGCTATCTTTTACGAGGAGGTAAGGAGTCTTGCCTTTGACTTGAGTAAGAGAGTGAGGTGGTTCCTTACTTTACACCATTGACCTCCTAGTGAATATCTTTTTCTTCCTCTTCATTTACTCAAGGCTTAAAAAGGAAGGTATCTAGCGTGTGCCGCTTTTCTAAGACTTCCCTACGTCTTTCACCAACATTTGAAACTTCTTTTCCTGCCTTTACAACTTCTGGAAGAATAAGATGTCGTATTCGATGGCTACTCAAGCAAGCTTCATAAAGGATGAAAGAGTTAAGAAGACAAGTTCTTCTTCTTTGACTCTTTTCTTGCTTCCACCAAAATGGTTTTCTTTGTGCCTTTTTAGATAGCGATGATAGGATGTTGCAATTTCCATATGTACATCTTGCAAAGAAGTCTAAGAAGCCACCATGTTTAAATGAAGTGAATTATTAAAGGATCTTTTCATTGCCTCCTTTTGAGGGAGACCATCATTTTTATGTGTTTAAGAAGTAAGCCTTATCTGTGATTTCTTTTTTCTTCCATCAAACTATTTACTAAGTTATTATTAGGCTTTTTTTTTCTAGTAAAGAGATTTGAGAAGGGGTCATCGTACCATTGGCTTCATTCTCATGTGACTTCCCTTGCTTACCTTGGATTCTTCATGCATTTTATGTAAAACTACCTCACTTAATGTAACAAAGTATTTTCCTTTTGACTTAAAAAGGATAGTGCATCAAGCTATGCAAATATTCTTTTTTTTCTTCCAAACCTCGTGCACCTTTTACCTTAAAAGGCGTTCCACTTTTATTTTGAGTTATCTCTATCACCCAACGTTGATGAATGACACTTTGGCTTACGTGAAGGGACCAAATCATTTACCTTGCCAAGTAGTTGTCCTTGGAGGGAACCTACTTGGCTTTTCACCTTTTTATCTTTATTTTTTAGAGGGTAGACCATTGTGTGCCAACATCCTTTGACATTTTTTTTCCTTTTGTACCAATACTCTAAGACTCTCTAAGACTCTTTTTATTGTAATGTCTCCCATCCTCCTTCGTCTAAAGAGAGGGGTCTTTTTTTTATGAATATTTCCAATTGTCTCTTTCCTTACAACTACTTCAATGGCATTTTGCAAGTTGAAAAAATTGTTTATGGCATGGTCTTTATTTTTGTGATATAAGCATTCAACTATATATCTTTTTCATGGATTAGATCGTATGGGTGGTAGAGTCCCCAATATTCCTTTACTCTTACCATGATATCTCTTTGCAAACTATTTAAGGGAGTGTAATGGTGGATAGCATTGGCGATATTCTGTTTAGGTGTTTCAGTTGTCAACAATTTTGACGCCTTATCATAGTCTTGTTATTTAAGGGATTGTAATGGTGGATAGCTTGGGCGATATTCTCTTTGTGATATAAGCATTCAACTATATTCCTTTTTCATGGATTGGATCGTATGGGTGGTAGAGCCCCTAATATTCCTTTACTCTTACTAAGATATCTCTTTGCAAGGTATTTAAGGGAGTGTAATGGTGGACAGAATGGGCGATACTCTTTTTAGGTGTTTTGGTTATCGATAATTTTGATGCCTTATCACAGCCTTATTATTCATCCTTTTGGCTGCACCATTATTTTGTTAACCCATTGGTCAAGGCTATGTTAGCATCTTAGGGATCATATTTGGTCTTAAGAAGAGTCTTTTTTTTCTTCCTTTCTTGGTTGCTTCTTGTCCTTCAAGGCCTCTTATGAAGCATATTCCTAGATTTAGGCCCAAAGAAACTTGTTCTAAGCTTGTAACTCCTTATATTGATGGATTGTAAACTTGAACTCTCTACATGCTCTAGTATTTTTATAACATCCCTCGTCTTGATGATTTGTCAATGTGGTGGAAGAAAATGGTAAGATCTACTTGTTACCCCACTACTGAAATTACGAAAAAGATGTGGTAAGATTTTACAACATACCTAGAACTTGGTGTTCAGCTCTAGCTTAGTGTTGATAATGGATTGCATTATGGTCACTTTATTCCTGATGATGATAGTTCCCTGAATGTAGAAACATAGCCTTTTGTTTTGTCCCAATAAATGACGCTAAATAACAATGAAGTTGTACAAGGTGTTCGGGTAGACTATGGTGGTGGTTCATACAGTGTAAGGAGTAGAAAGCCGCTAAAGATGGAGGTTTATGATGTGCAAAGCATTTGAGAGAGGGGGGAGAGTAGCGAGATGTTTGTATTTTGAGTATCCGAGTTCTGTGTCCCATTGCTCTAGTTTTGAGAAGAGGTATTTAAAAAGGGCAGTTGATTGGGAATGGGTCTTGGCCATTAAGCATTCTATTCCACTCACTCCACAGGCATAGAAGGTAGCGTGGTGGATTGTCAACTAGAAGCACTATTAGAGTCTATATGAGGTGACTAGGTAGAGTGTTGTTAGGCTTGGTGAGGGGATGAATTGGCAGGTGCTAGTGTCATGGGTTGCGCATGGGAGCCCGCAACCATGACACATCTGTGTGAACCATCAAGAAGGAAGGAGGTCATTTGGCCCAATCGGACCGGCCCGTTGCTTGAAGAGATTGAAGGCCCATCTACAAGTTAGACAAATATAAGATATTATTTTATAAGATTACATATCTTAGATAAGATATGTAATCTTAGAAGATATGATTTTATATTCTTAAAGGTTTGGTGGTAGGTGCCCTTTAATCATAGCCGTTGATGTACTTAATTTTGCACCGTTGGATTTGGGGAGGCTCAACTATAAATAAGAGACCTCTTCCCTCATTGTAAATCACTTGAGTTTTGAGTAAGAAGAATCCTTGAGAGCATTCACTCAAACTTTTCTCTCTTGTGTTCTTATTTTCCCTGGCTTGTTCTTGTCTCATTTTTCTTTCATCTTGTTGGCTTTGAGTTGCTTTCGCTTGAGTTGTGGTTTTGGGAGGAATTCTGTTGAATCCTTCTTTTGTGGAAGTTAGGCTGACTTAGGCGTTTTTGGAGTAAGAAACTGCCTAAGGCCGCACGGATTCTGAGGCAAGAATCTTAAGTCCGTGACACTAGCATGAGCTCTTCCCTGTATATCTTTTAGGGATTTCCTAGACCTATCTTATGTAATGTGGAATTAGGTGAGGCCGAGCTTCGCCGAATTTTATTTTCAAGCATAGAAGTCAAGTGCTTTGGCAAGGAATTTGATGAGGGTGTAACCCAAATATATGCATATATATATAATTTTATTGCAAAAATTCTTTATTTTGCTTGTTTGTTTAGTTATTTTTTATTATGGGTTAAACTTATGGGTTTTTATATTATAGGCTTTGGAACAAATTTATAACTCTAGTGGGCAATTTAATTATTGTGCATTTACTTTTAAGTTTAACTGTAAATGAGATTTTTTAACATTCAAGGTCATGATAGTTTAAATTTGTTCTTTTTACTTCAAAATTAAATGCACAATCACTGAATTATTTCCTATGAAAACACTAATTTACTCTACAACTTATAATATAAGCATTTGTCCTTTATAATTATTTGGTCAATAAAGTTTACTTCTTAAATGGATTTATGAATGAGACTTAAACATCAATACTTATTAAGATGTTAATCGATATTTAATTAATTAAATCAACCTATGAATACCCTTTATTTTATTTTATTTTATATCTATTTATTTATTTTTTTTAAAAAAAGGTAGATGAAAGATTGTTGAAAAAGTGGTAATAAAGATTCAAAGAAGGCATGTGAAAAAATCATTAGTCACATGTGACATGTCAAGGTTTAGGCCAACAGCTTAAAAATTGCAGTACACCTTTATTTGCCATGTAAAAGCAAACTAATTAACCCTCCCTCGTGGCCATGCCCCCCATCTACCTTTCTTTTCTTGCCTTTTATACATGGGCATGGCTTCCACCATGTGAGTTCAAATCGATTAAAAGGAAAAGAAAAATATATATATATGCATTAAGAAAAAATTTCATGACTCACTCAAGTAAAAATAAAAATTATTATTATTATAAAAGAACTTACATGAAAGTTGATAGGCAAATATATATTTTTTAAAAATTCTTAATAATCCTGTTACTTCTTTTTTTTTTAACTTTTTTATATATTTTTTTTTGTTTTTTTAGGTAAAATATTGAATTCGCCATAATATATAGAGTGAAAAATGAGTTTCTTTGTTAAGTTTGAATTGAATGGTTTCGGGTAGACTTGTTCACAGTCGTTTCGGGTTCAGGTCAAGCCCTAATAAAATTGTAGGCTCGATTGATAGGTTCGGGTCCGACTCGATCCGAAAAATGAGTTTAAATTTTTGTTCAAGTTAAGTCTAGATAAAAAATGCTAAAACCCAGGTTCGACCCTGCCGTATTAAATTTATTTTATTTTATTTTATTTTTTATATAAAATTTTTAAAAAATATAATACATCAAATACATTAAAAATATTAAAATAAATGTTTCCCAACAAATTAAAAATAAATTTAAAAAGTATTTATTTTTAAAGAATAGTAAGATAAGTACAACTTAACAAGTAAATGACTCTAAAATGGTAGCAAAATTAACAATAAAACAAGAGTTATACAATATCCAAATAATAACAACAAAATAGTAGCAACATAATAATAAAATGGTAACAAAAGAGCGGGAAAACAACAACAAAACAACAAATTCTTTTTACAAATTTAGGCCAAGCCTAAGCCAAAAAAACATTACCTAAGGATTGGCTCATTTTCTAAACGGGTCTTATTTTTTACCCAAACCTATTTTTTAGACAGACCTTTGAGTCAGACCGACTAGCTCAATCCATGAACAACTCTAGTTCCAAGTGGGGAATAGATTGGAATGGAAAAGTTATAGCATTTTAAATTAATTAAAATTAAGAAGACAACGTTTAATTGTATTGTGGGAAGGGTCCCTAGACAAATAACAGATAAGGTAAACCTTTTCGACGACCCAATTGGCCCACCCTCCAAAAGGTTATTAAAAGATTCTTTCAAAGCTTACAATAATAATTAGATATCATCACACTCACGAGGTAGATAAGTAAAAATAGATTTATATTAAAAAAATATTTATAAAAATATTTTAATAAATTATTATTGATAGAATAGTAAGACATTTTTATATAAATTTATTGGTCTTGTTTTCGATTTTTAAATATATTTTTAAATATTTTATTTAAAGATTATATAAATGTATGAAAATATAAAAATAGCGTTATAACAATATTTAATTATCTTTTAAAATAAGAATATTTTAATATTTTATATATAGTAAAATGGATAGGATGTTTTTTTGCTTTTAAGGTAAGGAGATCAAGGGTGGGTTTGGATAGATTTATCTGTGATTAATATAAAAATAATGGTGACGGTGAAATTAGATATTGCAACGATAACGTAAGACAAAAAGTAAGCTAAACGCACCGCATCACTCTTCTAAACCCATACTAAATAATTAACATAAGATTGCCTATTTCATAAAATGAAAACAAAAAGGTATAAATTTAAGATTTGAAGATAATATGCTTAGGGTTTAATTTATGGGTAGGGATTAATTTTTGGATATCATGTATAAATTATGATGGGTTTGGGTTTAGGTAATGGGTTGGGTTGGGTTTGGATTCATAGTGATGAAAACTCATACAAAATAGTCTCTACTTTGACATTTATGGGTATCTAAATCCAGGTTCTTTAGAAATATACCCAAAACCTTAACCCTTTCCCTAAACCCTACTAACTTAAACCCTACTTACCAAATTATTTTTCTCTAACATATTCAAACACAATCCTTTATCAAGGATGTCAACCCAACCTTGTTTAGATGTTTTTCTGTGAGCATGATCTTCTGCTAGTGTATACGCATTTTTCTAATAAGGAAATATATTCTAAACTAACTGTAAATATGGTTTGTGGAAATCCAATAAACCCTACTTAGGGTTAGTTTAAAATATATTTTTACGATAGTAAAAATGTAAATTTATCATTTTAATAGTATTTTTATAATTTTTAAAAGATTAAATCAAATTTTTATTATTTTTAGGGAGTCAAAGAACGATTTTATCATTACTAATTTAAAATTTTATAAGTTTTACTGAATCAAAATAAATAAATAAAATTAATCAAAAAGGCCGTAAAGCAATCATAAATGCTATTTGATTTAAAATGTGATGTTAATAAACTTGTTTGAATTTATTAGTAATTGCTTCAAATGCTTTATGTAACAAATTAAACAAAAATAAAAAGTTATTTTAACTAAACAAATGAATTACATAAACTTGATCTAACTAAACAAATAAAAAAAAGTAAAAATGTATACAATCATGCGTTGCATAGGGGTAAAGAGGTGAGTTGTGTGATTATGGATGATGGATCAGATCTTGAGTTTCACCTTGATATTCATTTTCAAGCAACAAGTTTGGATCTGGTTTGTACATTGGTAAAATAAAAACAAACTCACCACTTGAGGGGCTCCTTGGTGAATAATGATGTAATAGATGGGGGGATAAGGTGAGCTGCCAATATCTTTATAATATTGGGCAATATGCACATTGGGCCATCAACATCAAAACTTGAACTCAAAGAATACCAATTCCCACCCAAAGAAGGAGAAACAAAAATCATTGGAATTCCAAGAAAAATATCCAAACTACAAAACAATCAAAACTCAATTTGTGTTTTCGTTTATGTAAGTTAGTAGTAGCAGCAAATTGAAGACAATGAGGACTGAAACCATACTTTGAAGAAGAGAAAAGAAAAGGGAAATGGAAAAGATTGTAACAACGAGTCTTGAAGGAAGCCAAATACTCTAGAGGAGGTGAGAAAGGTGACAAAATATGTAAAATGTGATTTGGGAAATTGTATTTTAGAATTTGGATTTAGAAAATAGTGTAAACTATTTGGAAATATAGCATTAATGATAATTTTTTTAATATATGGATTTTAGATGTTTATTTAGTAATAAATTTGAAATTTTTAAACTATATTTTATTCTAATTAATTTATTTATAATATATACATTTTATTATTATCATTTACACAATAGTGAAATTCATTTTACTGAAAAAAGCTTCTAAAACCTTTTTTTTCCTTTTAAATTAAATAAAAGAAAAAAATTGTTTTAAAAAAATGAAAACATAATATGAAAGTTAGTATCTGTTTTCTATAAATAAAATAAAATAAAATAAATTATTAAAATTATTGATATTTAAAAATTGTTGAAAAAAGAATATTTTTCTATTTATAAATGAAAACTGGTGTTGTCAAATTTTTTCAGTTTTGCAAAGCATTTTTAGTAAGAAACAATGAAAACATTTTTTTAGTATTTTTTCATTTTCACATGTTTTTATTTTTAAAAATTTTCAACTAAACTCATTTCTTTCAATATTTTTTTATTTTCCAAGAAAATTAAAATGATCTTTATTGTTTGAAATCAAATGAAGCCTTAATTTTTTTCGATTATTATTTTATATTGATCTAATATATTTTTACTGAATCAAACACCAACAAACTAATTTTTTTTTATTAAAAAGAGTGTGGTAGCAAAAACACCTTAATTATGCATTAATAAGATGGAGAAACCTTCAATTCTTTTAGAAATTTTGCATAAATCAGTAATCATAAAGCATCAAGCATAACCTAGTGTCATGAGCCGCGGATCAAGACCTGTGACGAATGCACACGGAACGTCCTATGGAGGTGCTTCTGCTATCTTTCGTGTAATGCTTTCTTGTGTGCAACGTTTTATTGTAGCTTTTCAGTTCTTTTGTTGCTCATTCTCTTTGAGGTGCTTCTGCTATCTTTCAAAGACTTAGAGAATTTTCGTAAGAATTCTCATCTTTTGAGATTTAGGCTGACTTAGGAGGATTTGAAGCAAAGAAATTACCTAAGATCGATCGGTCTGCCAGACTTAAGTTCTAGCCTCATGATAGTTGGTATTAAAGCTAGTGTTCAAAGTTGTTGATCGAGATGTCGAAAGGAATAGACGAGCAGGTTGAGTTTATGGAGACCCGTGGGAGGGGCAAGAAAGCCAACAACTCGAGAGATATGCTGTCAACATTGCAAGACAAAGTTGTCAAACTTGAAGGATTCATGGGTAATGTGTAGGAGACCCTTGAGAAAGTTGATGGGCGTACCACAAAGCTAGAATCAAGGCAAGACCAGCTTAAGGAACAAGTGGTAGATGCCTTCAATGCTAATACGGATTCGACGCAAGGGGTTTTCAATACCACTGTGGGTAAGCTGATTAAGAAAATTGATGTTTTCAAGGCCATGGTGTTGGTTTTGAAGGAACAAATTGAGGAGCTCAAGGAATGATGTGGACAACTTCTTATTGATAATAGAGTAATAGTTCAATGCCAAAAGCATCATTGATGATACAACTAAGGTTAAATACTATTGTCAAGTATTTTACTGACGTCGCTTTGTTATGGTGGCTTCGTAGGTCTACAAATGAGAGACGAGGTGGTATTGTCATTGGGACTTAAGAGGAGTTCTAGAGTGAATTCAAGGGGTAGTTTTACCCAGGTTATGTCGAGGATGAGGCTCAGGCTAAGTTTTGTCGGCTTATGCAACAAAGACTAGTTAGGGAGTATGTGCGGTATTTTAGTGAACTTATGCTCCTTTTTTTTTTTATCTGGGGGCTAAAACCTTGGGTGAAGCTAAAGTTGCAACGCCGAGGGGTTAAAGAACTTACCAAAGACAAAATCGTAGTTGAATCCTTAATCGAGCTTGTTCCGAGAAAAGACAAGTTCGAGTCTTCCAAGTCCAAAGAAAAGAGGAATGGTGGGAGAGATGAAGAATGACAATTTGAGAATAACAACGACAATAATGGTAATAGGAAACTACGTAATGGGAAGTAGAAGCCCAACAACAAACCAAAAGGGCAAGTGATATGCTTCATTTACAAAGGTCCTTATATTGTGAGGGATTGTCTGAAACAATCCGTGTTTTCTACTATCGAAGGGGATGGTGAGTAGAAAAAGCACCATTGAAGCTTGGTTTGATCTTGAGTTTTTTCGAAACTAAGAGGGTCAAAGAGAATGAAAAGAAGATAGTAAAGTGTTTTTTATGTTGTGGTCCACATAGGATGCAGGATTGCCTAAAGCGATTCAAGATATCCGCAATCAGTAAAGAAGATGAAGCAGATCCAAAGAGAGACTTTAAAGCTTGGGTCAATTATACTCAATTCTGGAAAAGTGAAGAGGGATTGCAAGCAGAAAGGGTTGATGTATATGGACATCAACATCGTAGGGTAGATGATGAGTGCTTTTGTTGATACGAGAGCATTAAAATTGTTCATATCGAAGAAAGCCGGGGGTAAATTTAGTCTCTCAGTTAGAAAATTGAATAAGAAGATCAATACTGTAAATTTCAAAGAGGTTCCAATAATGGGAGTAGTACAAATAGTTGAGCTACAAATCGGTCAATAGAAAGGCAATGAAGATTTTAAGGTAATTCACTTAGATGATTACGATTTTGTTCTTGGCTTGAATTTCCTTAACAAAATTAATGCTTTTTTGGTTCCTTGTTGTATATGTATCTTGGATACTCAAAAACAACAATGCGTTGTGTCGTTGAGTTTAGACATGAAGGGTGAAACCAAGGTATTATCGGTAATCTAGCTAGCCAAGGATGTTTTATGTGAAGGGAATATTGACTTGGTAGAACAGAGCACTAAGAAGACCTCGTTGGAAATGCTAGAGATGCAACAAACTGATATGAAGCCTGTTGAGTTGTCAGCAGGGCTAACACTTATGAGAGAGATTGGTTGTGCATCAGACATTTCTAGCCATGGCTTGATCGACATCAACTAAAATTTCTCCCCCATTGTGAACTACTTGCTCAAGAGATTCTTCATTTGCAACAGTTGTCATACTTAACTCCATGTTGTGAGCTCGATAGCTAATTCTTCTAAGGACTTGGGCTTGATGCCTTGAAGAATGTAACGTAAGGCCCAATTCATGCCTTGTATCCACATATTGATGGTAGATGATTCTGACAATTTCTCTTTATAGTTTAGACTTAGATTACTCCAGTGGTGAATGTAATCGATAATTGTCTTGTCTTTTCTGTATTGTGATCTTATGAGCTCGATTATGTTGATAATGCGACGAGTGCTATAAAATTGATTGAGAAATTATTGCTCAAGTTCTTCCTAGTTGTCAATCATTTTCAGGCTCAAGATTAGTGTACCAGTTGAAGGCATTTCATTTCAATGATCAAAAGAACTACTTCACCATGAAATCTCTATCAAACTATTTCATGAAACCATTTTTTTACATAAAACAATTTGATATATTTTGATAGAATATGAAAACACGTGGTTTTATGAAAATAAGGAGTCATTATCGAATTTTCTTTAGTGTAATCGAGTCACCTATCAAATCATATTTTAAAAGGAAAAGTTTTAATATTCTTTAAAAAGATAATTTTACTCTATGTCCAAAAAATCAGAGTAAAATTGTTATTCAAGAGTTGGTCAGGCATGAAGAAGGTTTTAGCACCCTTGCTACACCTAGAATTAACACCTCAATAAATACGTGTTGTATCGAGTCTCAAAAATTAAAAGTTAAAAATTCAATATTTAATTGTGATCCCAAATGTATATGTTTATTTTTATTTTTATTCTGGAGTGAATCAGATTTTAAATAAATATATATAATATAGGAATAAATAACATAGATATTAAGTGCTTTCCTATATCTCTCGAGTCTACGACATATAGGAGTAATAATAATCGATGAAATCTCTCCTAATAAGGCGGAAAAAATTGTAAATTATGTTAGTTCGAGAAATATTATCTTTATTATTTTTATTTAAAAAATAAAACTTTTTAAAAATATATTCTTGCATATAGGTTTTCACCAAATGCATTGAATTTACCCATGAAACAAGCCCCATATTACATTGAAATTAAAGGTGATCATGGATTGGGCGTCCCGGTCCGGCCCGACGGCCCGCCCGAAATATGGGAGGGTTCGGGTAAAAATATAGGCTCGAAATATGGGTTTGGGCAAAAATTTTTAGCTATTTTTTTTTATTTTTAAAATTTATTATTACATTAATACATTTCCCATTTCCCTTCCCCTCCCTATTTTTCATTTACCCGACCCCGTGCATCTGATAAATCCCTAACCCCTTCCCTCCCTTTTTTTCCCCTAAATCGAAAATCCACCTCCACCGATCCACCATTCCACCTCCGGTCCTCCACGACTCCACCTCCGCTCTAACGGTGCTTCTAGCCTTCTACGTCTTCTACCTTTGAATTTCAGAGGTGAGTTTGTTGTTAACCCTATTTCCTGTTAACCCAATTCAAATTAGATTTTTGCTTTTGCTTTTTGCTTTTTGATTTTGATTGTGATTTTGATTTTTACTGTTATCGGTTTTCTGATTTTGATTTTGAGACATTGAATCTTCAGGGGGGATTTAATTTCTGCTATTTGACTACTACCTTGGTAGTCACAAGAATGGTTGAAAGATGAACTTCTTAGGCAATTAGTCACTCGCTTCTTTAAGCCATGCCCTTAGCACCAAGACTACTGGCCCTTCCTGCAAGAGCAGAAAGATCCATTCTTTGCCCCTCCTTCAAGGACAAGAGATGGGGATGAACGCTCGCTTATTCGATTCGTCATTTATCTAAGTTCATTTGTGATGAAATCTTTTCCTACCCTGAGGTCAGGCTTAAGCTTATTCCCGTCAGTTCCCTCACTCTCTTTCAATGGCATCTACTTTCAATTCATTAAGAAAGAGATTGCCCGTTGGATCAGGAAAAAAGAAAAAAAAAGAGTAGTTTTAGCAGATAGGAAATCACTTAGAAAAGAGGAAAAAATACTTTGCCTCTTTAGCTCTATGTTCTTGGCTGCACTATAGATAGGCATATTCAGTAAAATATTTTAACATGCCCTACTGCATATTTATTCTGTTTATGAATCGCAAATTATATTTTACAATCTTCATATTATTTAAATATTATTTTTGCATAATGGAAGAGTTATATGCTCATATCGTACTAGTGTCGAAAGTTTGATACATTTTTACAAACTATACTTCAACACATTCGGTATGGTGTATACATATTATTCTTTGCAACAAAAAGAGTGATTGAGTCCAACTAAAGCGAGTGAGTGAAAGGCGTGGCAAGAGAGTGAGTTCGACTCACGAGCGATCAGCAAGTGAAAGACCAATCCTTTAACGCCAGTACTGTTGTGAGACTGGTACTTGGTGGCTCACAAGCAACATATAGACTAAGGTTGCCCATCACTCACTCGCTCTTTTTTGAAGGCTATTTCTATTCTTTTTCTAGTATGGTTCCCCCATAAGAACACTGAACGCCCAGTTTCGCAAAGCAGCTCCTTCCCCAGGCCACAGCATAGTGTGGAATCTGGATCGTTTCATCGAGCACTAATATTCCTTTTAGATAGAAAGGTGTTTTGACTCTATTGGATCAAGTCATAACCTACAGCTTCTACTAGTATAGTATTCTTTGCAACATTTTTATTCTTTGCAACATTTTTATTTACTTAAAAACTATACCATTAAGGTTCAATCAAGCTAAAAAATATTGTTCTGTATCTTGATAGAATAATGCATGAGCAATTAGGTTGGAAATCCTCATGTTGCTTTTAACCTTTGCAGCTCATTAGATGCTAATGTTCAGTGCTACATGGCCTGTAGCGATTCATCGGTTAGCTCAGGAGTACATGGACCCTAATCCTGTTAAGGTAATTATCTGAATGCTTGATGGTGTTGTCATAGTTTCCTATATATTTGAGAAAGTAATAAATTTGTTTTCAGGTTGTGATTGGCTCAGAAGATTTAGCTGCCAACCATGACGTTATGCAGATAGTTGAGGTCTGATTTTATTTAACCGGTTAAACTGTCTTTCATATCAACTTATTTTGTATATATATAAATGCTTTTATTAACAGTTTGTTTTCCTATGTAGGTTTTAGATAATCGTGCACGTTATGAGCGATTGACTGCATTTAAAATTTCTCTTCATTGGCTAAATAGAATAGGCAGCATTTAAAATTTGCACTCTGTATGTGTGTGTTCTCTAACATTTTAATTGGGCTTCATTTAAATAAATAAGTTTGCAGATCCTTTCATTCCTTAAATTTAAAATGGTTCTTGAATTTTGATGCTATTATAAGCTTCACTTTGTTGTTGACTTTGAATTAAGCATATGAGCTATTTAAAACATGCGATAGTGCTAATCAATCTAATTTGATGATGTTAGTTTAACATGGCATTGAGATGGTCACTTGATATTCATGTGATTGCGTGTTATGCAACTAAATATATCATCTAGAATTGCTTGATGGCTCAAGTTGTTTGAGTTTAAAAGTTCAAAATCAGTTGTGGATACTTAATTGCATTAGAATTTTAAGTACTTTTTATTGGTTCAATTTTGAGCTTTTTTTTATGTTCTTTCATTCATTTAATTTCAGGAGTCAAAACTGTTGTTTAATTGAGTTGATTTTGTTTTGCATGAGTTAATTTACTAAAAAAAAGGGCAGGGCCGGGCTTGGGCTTAGGGATTTTTTCCCGGGCCGAGCCTGGACAAAATTTTAACCCCATATTTTGGGCTGGGCCCAGGCCTAAAAAGTGAGCTAAAAGTTTTTCTTGGGCCCGGCCCAAACCCAGCCCATGATCACCTCCAATTGAAACAGAATGTGTCCAAACATTCATGCCAAAAACACATTATAACTGCTATGGTTTTCACCTTTGTTGGATTAATTATTTATTTGTTGATTAAATTATTTAAAAGTTACAATTTACATAAATTTTTTATATATTTAAAATTTAATCTCCACTTTTATTTTTAAAAATTTATTTCTTTTACTTTTCAAAATTAAAAGTTTAGTATTATTAAAATTCTTTTTATTTTAAAATTTAATCTTAAATTTAAGTGAAATATATCAAACAAATTAAAATTAACCATTATTATAATTTAAAAAATCAGAAAAATTAGAGAGATTAAAATTAGAATTTACCCTTTATGTTCTCGTGTAAGAATAAAAAATGAAGGCTCTTTTATATATAGTAGTGAAGATTACGTTGCATGAGAATCATTTAAATCTTTATATATTATAATTTTTTTGAAAATATCTTTATATATTATAATTATTATGTACATAAGTTTGTTTTTGGTTAGTTAACGATTAAATGGGTAGACATTGATAACAAATTTTAAAATTATTTTATACTGATCAAAATGAAACTCGAACTCTAAATTATTAATTAAGATAAAAGAAATCATTGTTATCTCATCTGACCCGAGTTATAATTATTATATAATAGCTAAAAATAGCTAAAGAATAATAAGAAAAAAAAGATAGAATTGAACAACCGTACAGGCATTTTTTTTTTGTGCATTGCATAAGGCTTTATAATGGAATTCTCTTTTTTCTTTCATCGAAAAAAAAAAGAGAAAATATAGAGAGCGTCAATTAGACCCAAATCACTAAATAATCCAATTACCACCCTTCTTTTTTAGAATACAAAACACATCTAATGAACTACACCCAAGCCTTAAATTTGTAGAGATTCAACAACACAATGACATGTTAACAATAAAAGAGAAATTATATTGTAGCCTAATAACTTTGGGGATAGATTAGTTCAATGGACTCCTCCTCACTGTCATTGATCACCATTTCTCCTGTGCAAGCTTCATGCTATCCTCAGGTATTGGGTTTGATCTGGCCTTGCAAGTGGGCAGTGACGATGGCTGACAGCGTCGGGGTGTTCTAGCACAAGACAAGGGTGAGAACATTGGTGACTGTGGTTTCGTTGGGGGGGAAGATGGTGGCTAAATTGAGGTCGTTTAGTGCTGGCTCACTGGGATTAGAGAGTTGACAGAGATTAGGATAAAGAAAAATGGTGAAAGAAGTAGAGGTGGGGCGTTGGGCTCCCATAGAAAATATGAAGAAGACGATCTGCAACAGTTTCTTTCTTATCTCTCTTTTTCCCCTCCTTTTAATCGTGCAACTCCCTTCTTATTGATTTTTCATCTTTTTAAAAACTGCCATGAGGCATTCTTATCTTTTAATAACTTTCCCTTTTAGAAAAGAGCAGAGCTAACTACTAGACAATGTTTAGCTCCCTGCTAACGTCTTGGAAGAAACAGCGTGCATCTGCAGCCAACAAAGGTTCAACCGACACCGGAGCTGTGTGGAAAGCATGCAACTCATTCAGCTGGGCAGAACCGATCGGCAACTTGGTCCAAAGCACGGCCAACATGTCTTAGACATATACGTTCCAATTACGCTCACACAACGCATGCGCTAACCGCAGCTCAGCAAAGCTGCTGTCCACAGTAACACCACTCCTGAGAAGGGCATTATCACTCTCCACCGCCACACTACGGAACCCCCTATCCCATGCAAACTGAAGTCCGACGTACAACGTACGTGCCTCTAGTTGGAAAACCGACGAAACATCAATTGACATTGTGAAGCCACCTAGCCATTCCCCACAACAATCTCGCACAGCACCACCAACACAAGCACTGTTCCGTCGCTCAGACAACGACCCATCCACGTTGACCTTGACCAATCCACATTCGGTGGTTACCAACACATACGAGAATAAGAGCAGCTAGAGAGACGGTTGGGAAGATCCATAGTGATAATTGCTTGCCCAAACGCAATACTCGCTACCACCACATGCCTGCTGCTACCATTGGAATTACGAAAGATGAAACCATTGTGGTTCGTCCACAACAACCAGCAAGTCACTGGAAAAAACGTGTACCAATGGACCTAAGTCGAATGTAAGACGACAAGACTATCCGAATTCTACCACAACCAGCGTGCGAATCCACTGCTGAAAAAACGACCCAGAAACTCACGGAATAGGGGGAAGCCAGAAATATTGACAAGAAGGCCGGGATATTTAAAAAAAGATACGTTAAAAGTAGGCCTGGCCTATTAAATGTGAGCTCATTTTGATAATCAAAATTAACATTTAGATGCTTAATTTTATTGAATTTGTAATTATTTAAGTATTAATTATTTTACCAAATTAATATTTAAAAACTATTTTGTATTAGCTTACCAATGTTATTAAATTTATTATAGAAAATTATAAATTCTATAAAATAAATCAAATTAAAAGAAATTTTAGAAAACTTTGAGGGACCAAACACATAATCATCTTATTTTTAAACATTAATTATAAGATTAAAATAAAAAAATTTAAAATTAAAAGAGTTAAACTGAAATTTTACAAAATTTAGGGTGTAAAATCCATAAATTCGCCCCCTAAATTTAACAAAATTTGGTTCAATGGAGTGAAAACATATACTTATGTTGCTAGAACCAGTTTTGAAATTATATAAATAATACTTTGTGTTTACTTTTTGGAGTAAGCTAGGTAAGCGGGTATTAAGGCCCGAAGCCTGATTTAACTGAAAGAAATTATGGGCAAAACATGTCCATATAAGGTGACAAAAATTATCCAAATTTATGGGCCTTCAAGCCTTATCCAGACTAAAAAATAAATGATGATTCTTTTAAGTTATATTAATATTGCTACTTTGGTCCATATTTTTTTCTTTGAGAATATGCTTTTATATATATATCTTTTGGGTTCATGTTAGGGTTCATAATTATTCTGTGTTTTAAAGGTTTAAGTACGCATTATTTCTTTGAAAATGCAATATGACTTACCATTACACCCAACACACTTATCAATTACTATAATTCGTATTGGTTAGACCTAATAAAAGTTACATTTGATGCATTATCGTTATAAAAATAAAAAAAATTAAATTTGCTAATAAAATTTGATGTCAAGATAAATTTATGTATTGTGATTGTATTAAATATGAATTCTTAAATGTAATATATATGTATATATATAATCAATAAGTATTGGATGTAATGACATTATATTCTTAAGGGAAAGTGCAGGTCCGAGCTTTGTAAACGATGTTATTGAAAAGGACAATCATAAACCATGAATATGGACCATAAAATGGACATGAATAATAAAAAAGTATAATATTTATAAACAATAACAAACGTTAAATAAAATCTCAAATCCGAGGTTAAAATGAAAAGAAAAAATGTAGGTAGATGATGAAGTGAATGAATATTTGAAGGCAAATAATTGCGGTCCCTTCGGAAACAAAATATTAAAAGCTATGACTTGTCGGTCTGGATTGAAATTATATGTGTTTCAAAAGACATATTATGTTGTCCTTTTATGGCAGCCTGTGGTATTTTTTCGCTCTGCATTTCTCGACATGATGTTGAACCATGAATTCGGTTGGCAGACTGCTGCATTGAATTGATGTGAAAAAAGAAAATCCAGAAGAGGGGAATTGTTTGCAACTTTGTGACATAAAATGGATGTAAAAGAAGATTGAAAGCTTGAATAAGATGACCAAACCCATTCTTAATCCTTGTGATCTCTTTTTATATTTACCATATACCTTTGTTTGACTTGCTGTCTTTATAGGTTAGATTATATATTATTTTCTACAACTTGAAAGATGATGGAAACACC
Source organism: Gossypium hirsutum (assembly GCF_007990345.1). Taxonomy (NCBI): domain Eukaryota; kingdom Viridiplantae; phylum Streptophyta; class Magnoliopsida; order Malvales; family Malvaceae; genus Gossypium; species Gossypium hirsutum. The sequence goes on from NC_053446.1 coordinate 53,265,487, forward strand.
TCTTCCATATTTAAACTAACATTACACCCTAAAAGTTACAATAAAACCAATTTAAGATTTGACAAAATGTTGTTTTTATCATATTATTACGATGGTTCGTTTACACTTCATGTTGGGTTGATTATCTGCTTGTGTCAAATTATAGAGTGAAAATTTGAAGATTATAATATACTCTACACTTTGTATATTTGGAGTTTAATCCCTCTATTTTTACTTTTAAGAGCTTTAAATTATATATAACTACATAATATTTTAACCGAAACGTTAATGATATTAACTATTTACATTAATCAGTAACATTATAAAAATACAAGGACCAAATTATGTTAGAAACTAAAATCTAAAGATTAATTTTGAAATTGAAGTATAAGGATAGTGTGCTTCAGTGTACTCGAACTCATATCCTTCTATATTGGTAATAATATTCATGTCAATCGAGTTAAAACTTAATTGAATATTGTAAATGGGTCAAATAAAGATCTAATCACATGAATAACAAAATGGGAAGGAAGTGTTGAATTATACATTATTCATTTTGCCAAATGCTTAAACCATTTCCCTCCCTAAACATGTGTCACCATGGCAACACTCTTTTAATATATAGCTATAGAGATTACCATCGTTTCACATTGCAAATGCAAAGCAGAGGCTTTTCCTATGAATTCAAAAAAAAAAAAATTAAAACAAAGCGAGCAAGCCTTAAGGTGAGTAAAAAAGGGGTAAAAAAAAAACAAAAAGAGAGACGTGCACGCAAAGCGAGGGTGATTTGTCCGCACTCCCTTTGATGTAATTAAAGAGGATTTTGTCTGGTTGCGTTTTTTAGACACAGATTGACGCGTTTTAACGTTGCCATTCCTTTCTTTATTCTTAATTATTATTGACTTTGACTTTCCCATCTTAAATTTTTATTTTTAAATTTACGATATCAATAAACTTTTCTTTTGAATTTTTACTTTAAATAAGATGTTAAATTTTATATAAAAATGCATTTACTTTTCTTTTGAATTTTTACTTTTATTTAAAAAATGTGACAGAATTGAATAATTGAATATAAAATATTAAAGGAAAAGAAAGGCAGAGAGTGGAAAGCTAGCTTCCCATTGCCGCAATCTCCGCTGGGCGTTTCTCATTCCACTTCTTTCACGCCATGCCATAACATAAAATATGAAGTTGGATTATAATATTCTCACGTCACTTCTAGAAATTGGTTTGAGTCAACGGCTTTCTATATTTTCTTTTTGTAATTTAAGACACGACAGCTCTTTTTTACTTGTCAATGTCTTTTTATTTTTGGATTTTCCTAATAAATATGTTTACCATACTTTATTTTATATATTTATGCTTTACAAAATTTTAATTAAAATTCTCAACTATGAGGTAAATTATCTTCAAGGGTAGAACCAAGCATCAATATTATTAAAAAGATATTAAAACGTTATTTTTTTCTTTTTATATTTTTAATAAAACCATTAAAAATCTTGCATGGGTGAGATTTGGATCCTTGCCACCAATATTTAGAAAATTTTATGAGTTAATTGTACTCAACATCCCCAGACTATGATTTACATTTTAAATTGATCCCTAAACTTTAAAATGTTCTATTTACATCCTCAAAGTATCAAAATTATGTCAATTAAGTCTTTCTGTTATTAAAATTGTTAATTTAACTATTAAATGACACGTCTATCATATGTGGCATGATTTAAAATGAAAATTAAAAAAAAAAACTTAAACATTGCCTCATGACTTTTAAAAGTAAAAACCAAAAATTAAGTAAAACTGAAAGAGAGAATGAACGATAAAACTTCTATAAAAGCTTTAAAAACCTCGAAACAAATATTTTTACAACTTTTCTTCTTACAATATTCAATTTTCTTTTTAGCTTTCATTTCAACTTTTTTTTATATATAGAGAGACTTGAACTAGATTTTTTATGTTAAATAAAATTTTAAAATCATTATGATATATTTGGTGTTTTCTTCATGTTAACATGGATTATATGGTGACATATATTTTTTCTCAGTAGAAAAAACAACACAAAGCAGTTGCATCCTTAAAGTATTAATGACGCAGAGAAACAATATTACGCTCAGTTATCAATATATTCCTTACTGAATCTGGAGGCTCCCCAAACAGTTGTACATTACCCAATCAACTTGAAGTTATTTTCGCCATACGATCGACAACCTTATTTTGAGATCTCAGAACATGACAAAATCTTACTTTCCAGCCTCGCTTGGGCAAACTATGTATTAAGGCGTAACTCCCCCAATTTGCTATTAGTCGTTCCACCAGCTAAAATCAATTCTACTAGAAGCGTGTTGTCGCATTCCAGCTCAAGCTTTCTATATCCGTTCTCCTATGCTATTTGAAGACCTTGTAACACAACTTTTGCTTCAACCTTAAAAATTGTGTCCTTACCTATCCATAATGAAAATCCACACAACCATTTTGCATCAGCATCTCTAAATATACCTCCAATAGAAGCTCCTGATCTATATGAAGACAATGTTCCATCCGTGTTGAGCTTAATCCATCCCCTCTCTAGTGGCGACCAATAGATTGTAGTGACCGCTGGATTAGCATGTACCAAATTAGAAACCATTAGATCATAGCTCCTTGCCCAAACAAATCATGTATCAACTATATTCTGTATACAACTATGGCCATTAGAAAAACATAGCAATCACGACTTTTCCATAATAACTAACATAATGTAAAAAAGGGTGTATACCAATCAATATCCCTAACATCACAGTGTCTTGCATTCTGCATATTCCACAATAGTCAATCCTTAAGATCCATAAAAAAGAAAGTTATTTGAGCATGTCTCGGCACAACATAGAGCCAGATTGGTTTTGAGAATGAGCAATCACGAATTGCATGGATGCTAGATTCATTTACATTACCGTACCGTGGACAATGGCCATCATTAGTCATATTTCACATTGTCCGTTCCCCATTCGTCCGAAGTATATCCTGCCAAAGAAGCCAGAGAAACACTCGTACCCTCTGAGGTGCCTTAGCCTTCCATATAATCTTCCAAACCTTACGAAAATCGACAGCCTCACTTGGGTAGAGATTCATATAGGTTTCAGCCATGGAGTAAACATCTTTTGTCATCCATTTCCAAGCCAATGAGGGTGGCACCACAACAACTATCTGTAAGAGAATCTGATCAGGAACTAAGCTGCTTAAATGATTCCAATCCCAGTTACCAGATTCGTCAACCAAATTACAGACACGTAGTGTGTTATCTGAACTGCCACTCTATTTGAAAAACGTTCTAAGAGGACCAACCTCCCGAATCCACACAACATTCCAAAAGTTCGTTAGTTGATCACCCCCTAATGACCAATAAACATTGGCATTAACATCCAGCCATACCATCATCAAATATCTCCAAACAAACGAACAATTACTCCTTGAAATCGATGTTGGCAACACCCCATGAATATTATATTTATTTATAGTGTTAAGTATGACTCCTATTTCAGTCAAGTTTGAGAAATAATCTTCTAGTTAAACTCTGTTTATTTGTTTTAATTAAACACTGATTAGTTTAGATTATTTTATTATTATTTGACATATGAATTTAGCCTATAAATAAGCTCTTTTACAACATTAGAAAATACACCCATTAAATATTAGAACTCATAATACATTTAGAGAATTTTGTGTTTACGTTTTGAGGGTTCTTTGTTTTTGGGTTTTTGGGGTTTAATTTTTATCTCAATCTTTTTTTTTGCACTCTTCGTTTCTTTTGCCATTATAGTAAAATTATCTTTTCTCGTGGTTTTTTATCCTCTTTGGAGGAGTTTTTCCATGTTAAATTTGTGTGTTCAATTTATCAATTTCTTCTACTATTTTTACTTGTTCCTTGCATAATCGGGTCAATATCTAACATATAGGAAACCGAACCCACAATACATTTGTATCAGTGAATAAATGAAATCCAAATTTTATTAGAAATAATTTATTTTAACCAGATAACCTTCTCAATCCTAGCCGACCCGCAACTAAAGGTCGACGACACTTTTCCCATGACAAAAGAGACGGTTTCCTCGCCTCCGAACTAGCTCCCCATATAATGGTTGTTCTCTAGAATCTAACTTTTTTTTTTTTATAATTTATAATTAAAATGAAACAAACTTCCCCTAGAACCGCCATTAGTGGATATAATGTCAACACTAATCTAGAATCAGAATCAGAATTCATATTTCATATTTCATATTTCATAGTTTATGAAATATATCATGAAGAAAGTATTGTCAACCCAATAATGATTTCGTTAGAAAAAGAAAAAACCCTAGAATAACTAAGTTTATAATTAATTGAAAACAAACACTCAATGAACCCAGACTTGGATATGTGTGAATTTATCCTTCAAGATATGGTAAATGAATCTCTCTAATTGCAATTAATCATTATATGTAGGAGAATCTAAAATATAAAATAGTATGAAATGGGGTTTATGTAAAAACTTTGGAATTATAACCTCATTTATATTTGAACTTCCACATTGTCAAGCCTTTGACAAATGGTAGGTTGATGGTTACTAAGAATCATTAATTAGTTCCAACTAAGTCCATTAATAACTAAGGAAGTCAACAATCGTCATCTTCAAATAAAAAGGTCGGTTACAGATTATGCATTAAAATACTGACTTGAAATAATTAAACTATTTGTTGAAGCTAAACCTTTGGATATATCATTATTTATTCAATGCCAGACAGTTTATTTAGTTGCAAAGCAATGAATGGGGCAGTTGAGCTTCAACCCTTCTCTACCATTAAAGGTCCAAACCAATCACTTGCCCTCAACATAATTGTACTTCAATTTGTGCATTCTTCTAAAATTTGTGATGGGTATGAAAGGAGTAAAAAGTGGTTCCACCCAACGTTTACTTACAGTTTCTTTTTTATTCACGAGAAAATCCTAACAACAACATGATTAATGATTAACGCAAATTGAACCTAAACTACACTTGAAATGATTACTAGTTTTATAAATTTGTAGATAAAGCGAAACTGATTCCTTTCTTAAAAATGCTAATAATGATGGGTAGTGCAAGTATCTCATACATGTGGGGGCACACCAATCATCAACTTATCATCAGCTTTATGATTTTCTTTTTTGATAAAATTTTTATATTTAAAACAAATGTGATTACATATCTTTTTGAATCCAATATAATTCTATTGCCTTCCTTAACCTATAGCTAGGGTTTGTGGAAGATCATAAAAGGCTACAAATTTTGGCTTTTGGATACTTCTTTTCTCCTCATAAAATACATCATAATAACACACTATGCTCTTCTCATATTTATAATTTGATTCCTTTACTACTTAGATTTCAGAATTTATATCAAATTGTTGACATTGTTAAAATTATTTTGTTAAATCTAGGTTCATTACAATATCATTTTTTTAATTACATGTCTACCAAGTAAACTATTTTATTACTTTAAAATGTCACACCAACAAATTTAACAAAAAATTTTAACAGTATTAACAATTAAACCTAAATTTTGAAATGTGGAAAGTAAAAAATAAAAATTAAATTCTTAAAAATAAAAATATAAAAACTAAATTTCAAATTTATAAATAATACATAAACTTAAAACATATTTTAATTTTTAGTCCAACTTTCAACCTTGGGCACCAATTATTTTACTCCTAAAACTCCTTTTAATAATGGGCAAAAAAGTCTATATATCCAAAAATAACAACAAGAAGCTTAATGGGTGTAATATCGGTGGCATTGCTATGATATATTAGTATGGTTCTTAACTGTATTGTTGGGTTTCTTGTTTATTTGTGTTAAATTATAAGGTAAAAATTTAAAGAATAAAATTTGCTTTAGGTTCATATATATTTTATATATTTGTAATTTAGTCCTCTTACGTTTATATTCAGAAATTTAGTGCCTCTAGTTTCAGATTAAAAAAATTCAGATACAATTATTACAATTTTTAAAATTCATCTATTAAATTTTCTAGTGTCACATTTTGAAAAAAAAACACTTAATAGTCATATAACAATAAAAATAATGTTAAAAATATTGATTAAGATTTTTTTCTTGAAAACTGTCATTCAAACTCGTCATGATAAAATAATTATTTTTTATGGAATAATGTTCTTAAAAATTGTTTACACCATCATTTCTTATTGAAATAGTACAAAAGCAAATAGGTCAAATTATGTCAAAAAGTAAAGTAAATCAATAAAGCTCAAGTTTCAGCATAGTTTAGAGGCCAAAATTGAAATTTGAATATTTTCCTATAATGTAAAAAATGCAGCACAAATCTAAAAGAAATGGGAAGTCATGAGTTAGTCTCTAAGACTTGTATGACAATCAAATTATATATAACCATATAATATTTTAATCGAAAAGTTAAAAATATTAATTATTTGGACTAATTGATAACATTATAAAAATGTAAAGACCAAATTTTGTTATAAATTAAAGTATAGAGATTAAATCTCAAATTTGGACATGATAGAGGGACTAAAACTAAAATTTAACCATTTCTCCAAATGTAAAAGAAAAAAAAGGTAAACTACACTAGAGATCACCCTAAAACAACATTGTTCCTATTTTGGTCACTCTAACTTTTTTGTCAATTTAGTTATTATTGTTAGAAAAATTGACCAAAATGATCGCTCAATCGTTAAACCCTTAACGAATTGTTGGGGACCTGCAAAAAAAGAAAAATTGTTCTTCTAGTCCCTTTAAAAATTTCAAAAAATTTTAAGTTAATCCCTTAAATCTTCATGAAATAACATAAAGAAATGCTAGATCCAGCCTTCCATATGTTTCCGCTGATGTCTTCCCCCACTACCTCCCCCGTTTTCTCCTCTTATCTCGACATTAAGGTAAACTTCCTAATTACCCATATTTTTTTATTTTCTAAACTAAATAATTTAGTTACACCATTTTTTCAAATACACCATGATTTATGAGAAGATGCTAACTCTTCAGGCATAAATTATATGTAACAAGAGTTTTTTTTATAAAAAATGCAAAATCTTTTATTAACCTAAACATTGAAACCACAGAATAAGTACAAATATGTATAAAATATGGTGAGAGGTGAGATATCCAAATATGGGTAAGTGAGTAAAATAATTGGAAAATATTGAAGGCAAAATCTAGTACTGGTACATCGACTATATTTACACATGGGATGACTGATTTTTTATTGAACCCCCGATGGCTTGGCACATGAGATGATGGCCACACCGACCAATCATCAACTTATGATATTTTCTTCATTTTATATTTTTATTTTTTATTTTTAAAACCTTTTTAATCTATAGTTAAAATATGATACAAATATTCCAACGTGATCAAATTTACATAAAAAAATATTTATGTATTAAACTTCAAAAAATTATAAAGTAAGGGTCTGTTTGATTGAAGGAATTGATTTTACGGAAAATCATTTCCAACTTTTCCAGCGTTTGATTGACAGAAAACATTCTCCATTTGGAAAATGAACTCCAAAACAAGGGAAAATGGGTTACATTTTAGGGAAAATGTCTTACCCTTTCAATTTTGGTAAGACATTTTCCGTCCTCTCCTCTCTATAGCCTTATTCATTCCTTCCTTCATTTCCGGTAGAAAATTGTTTCTATTTATCAATTTTCCAGTAACTTGTTTTTTTAATTATTCAATACTTGTTTTTTTAACAAAATTACAAATAATTTATTTGATATTAATTTTTTTCAATTTATAACGATTAATATGTGGCTTAATAATTGAGTATTATTATAAATAAATCATTGCAATATATGTAAAAATAATTTAAAATATAAAAATTTATTAATATATATCAATATATGTAAAAACAATTTTTTCGAAAAATATTTCCAGGAAATCTGCCAAACAGCTGAAAATATTTTACACAGATTCAATCAAACACCAGAAAATATTTTCCAGTAAATCATTTTACAGAAAAGTAAAACATTTTCCTGAAATCATTTTATGGAAAATATTTTACTGGCAATCAAACAGACCCTAAATATTATTTTGAAATTACAAAATACATGAATAAAAAATTGAAAACACTAACAAAAATGAGAATGGAATCCATAGATGGAAAAGGAAAATAACAATAACATGTTTGGTTTATATAGTTGGTACCTGCAACACCACCTCAATTAAACTCTATCTTTATAATATTATATATATTTAGATTGATTTAGTTTTTATTACGTGTCAATTAAACATCAATTTAGCAGTATTGATTGATTCTTAACTCGATTAGCATAGATATTGTTTCCAATAGAAGAGGACGTAGGTTCGAGTGCGCTAAAGCGTATTATCCTCCTATTTATGGGTTGGGGAAGGACTATGGGTAATTCTAAACATTGCATCAAAAACATTAATTTAGTTAAATAATGATAAAAATATATTTATTCTACAGAGTATATTATGTTATTTTTAGGATATTTTTGTTATTTTATTTTTTTATAGAAAAATATATACATATAATAGAATTTGAATCCGGACATTTATATAGCTTTTAATACCCGTACTTTATCGCTCATTTAAAGCATCATTTGCTTTTTATATCGATATTTTATAAATATATTGATTACGTTATTCTATTTTCCCTGAATGTATGTACATATATGCCCTTCTAAGTCAACATTTTTTATATAATTAATTACACTCCATTGCTAATTAATTTATCTCCCTCAAGGTGATGCTTAAATAATTCAAGGGTTTTCTTGATAATGTAGATCTGAGAAGTTAGTAAACAAAAGTATATTTTATCAATGTGTTTGGTAAGAAAAATAATTCTTTTTCACCCTTTTGTATATAGTCATAGTTGGCTTACACCTTCTATAATTTAAATTTAAAATAATTTATTTTTTTCAAGAGTAGGAAATGGAATAACACGGTTTGAATTCATCATTTTTATTACTTTTTTCGCTCTATCTTCCCATTCCCCAATCAGTACATTCATATAATTATAGAATCTTTACATATGTTTAAAAATAAAAATAAAAATAATGAGAGTTGTAATGGTGAATTTGAATAAGTATGAAAATTAAAGTGATAAATGAAAATAAATTGAAAGTTGGAAGGGAGCAGCTGTAAGTTGTGAGAAATGAGATGTAGTTTGAGGAAACAATGGTCAACATTATTATTATTCTCAGTCGGTGATGGGTTGAGTAATTCCAGCACCACATCTTCATATCTCATCCAACCCTCAACATACAAACACGTGAATTGGAACCAATCTAATTTACATTTTTCAAATCCAATGCCCTATCCATATCATTTATAAAAATTATAAACGCCAACAATTTTACCACTGTAAATGTAACTTCTTTGCCTTAATTTTTTTTTATTTTAATTAGGCATGCAATTTGTATTTTTATAATATTTTTAAAAATTTAAATCGAATGGTTAAAATGTAAATTTATTAAAAGTCTACGTCTAAAGAAATAATTAAAACCAATATATATATATATATAAAGAAAGAAACAAGCGTAAATAAAATGGTTGAAAAATAGAAATCAGGCGGAAATGGCAAAAACCTGGGGGAGAAGAATATAAAAAAAGAAAAAAAAAAGATTATTAGAAGTGGAAAATGAAGATGGCGTGTAAGGGAAGCAACCACAAGAGAAGGAAAGAATATACCAAAACCGCGTAAAAGAGCATGTGGTTTGGTTTGGGAAGAGAAGGTGGCCGTTGGATGGGACACGTAGGAATGGAAAAGAGGACAAAAATACACGTGTAAATGAAAAGGGGGGCGACATCGGCCGTGATTCGGGGACCAAAATGCTGGGGAAATCATTTTTATCACAAAATTACAAAACCACTTTTTATGTAGCAGCACAGAATGGTGGACAGAAATTTGTAACTTATTTTTCCACATTTTTCACTTCCATTTTCCTTTTCTTCTTTTTCTGGGATTTTCTCCGTAGAAGTTTGGTTGTACCTTTGAAAACACGATTACTATTTTTTTTTGTCGGCAATGACAAAAATTGAAAATCCCTAGACGAAAATTCTCACATAAATAAATAAAAACTAATACCATTAGGACATTTGAAGCAATTTGCATCCATCCAAATATCAAGTATAGACAAAACCGAAGATATATATTTTTGTATTTGATAAATTTGTAAGAGACGAAGTTTGAATTTGCATAATGCTGTTATAATTAGTAAAGTTGAATGTAGTGAATAATATAGACGGAATTCGGATTGAACCAGGTTATATTGAATTTGTAGGACAGTGTCTGGTGAGGGGTGTGGGTTTTGTCGGGGAAGAAGTGGGCGAGTGATGAGTTGGAAACTCAGCTGACGCATACATTGGCTCAGCATTTCATAACGCGCTTGTTTATTTTTTGATATAGATTTCACGTACTACTTTCTGATATGAAGTTAAATAATGAAGACTAAAGGTGAGTTTGGATGGGCGGTGTATTTATCTGCGGTGAGTGTAAAAACAGCGGTGGCGGTAAGATTAGATACTGTAGCGATACTATAACGTGAGACAAAAAGTAAGTTAAACGCACCACACCGCACCCAATCGCCCATCCAAACCCACCCTAAAGTTGGGTGGCCTTGACAAGCCAAAAAGATGGAAAAATAATAGAGGTGTAAGTAATTAAAAGAGAAAAGATTTGTTTAAAAAATAAAATAAGAAAGGGAGTAAAAAAGACGGCCCCCGTCAACGCGTACCCAAAGGTGGACCTAAAAGAGAGGGGGCGGTCCAAAAGCAATAAATGCGGTCCAACACCGGCCTCCCTTAATCGCCACGTACCGTACACCTAATCAACCGGCAAATGCCGGTCTCTACTCTTCTCCTATGCTTATACTATAATCCCAAGCTGTTCTCCAAATTCCCAACCCAAAGTCTTTTTCACATCCACTTCACCCCATTTTCTCACTCTCTTTTTCTACCATTTTTTTTTCTTATGAAAAAGTCTCTTTTTGGTTTAATGCAAAGATAAGAACTTTGGGTTTCTTTTGTTTCTTAGATAAACAAAAAATATGGAGGAGAATATGTGAAAAAGTGTATGGAGAAGAAGAAAGAGAATTTAATTTCCATGGCGAATTTAAGGTTTTCCGATGAGAATCCGTCGGCGGTGGCAGCAGCAGCAGCAGCAGCAGCAGCGACCAGTTTCGGTGGAAGCATCTTTGACATGGCAACTGGAGCAGGGGCATGTGATGGAGATACTAAGTGGGGGTCTTCTTTAGGTTTCATGGACTTGCTTGGCATCCATCAAGATTTCATTGCCCCTTCTTTATTCGATTCCTTTCAGCCACCACCGATTCTTCCACCACCACCTCCCTCAACATCATCTGAACCACTTCTTCACCAACAACTGGACACGAAGCAGCTTCAAGCCCTTCCATCGCCGGCCTCCATCGTGCCGGAATCTTCTGAAGTTTTAAACAACCCTGCAACACCAAACTCTTCTTCCTTCTCTTCTTCATCTAATGAAGCTGCAAATGATCATGAACCAACCAAAGCTGAAGATGATGAAGAAGAAGAGCAGGATCAAGACAAGACAAAGAAACAGTAAGCTAACCTCTCTTTGACTATCATTTATGGTTTTGGATTCAATACTCACTCTCTCTATTTATTGTTTCTGTTTTTGAGTTAGATATTTGGGGTAGTGTGGGATAAACTTTTGGTTGCTTTGTGTTGCTGACTTTTTAAGTAAAGGTTTTGTTTTTTAGCTTTGCTTTTGCTTTTATGGGTTTAGGTTGAAACCCAAAAAGAAGAACCAAAAAAGGCAAAGGGAACCGAGATTTGCGTTCATGACAAAGAGTGAAGTTGATCACTTAGATGATGGTTACCGATGGAGAAAGTATGGCCAAAAAGCTGTGAAAAACAGCCCTTTTCCCAGGTATCAATCAATATCTAATCTAATAACCCCTCTCCCTTTTCATATTGGTCCACTAATGTTCATTTTCAGTAAGCATATTGCTTTATTATATGGTTGAAAAACAGGAGCTATTATCGTTGCACCAGCGCTGGCTGTGGAGTGAAGAAGAGAGTCGAGAGATCCTCCGATGATCCCTCCATCGTTGTCACCACTTACGAAGGCCAACACAAGCATCCCTACCCGATAACCCCTCGAGGAAGCATTGGAATCAACATGGATCCCTCCTCTAGTTTTGGCCGATCTTTTGTTGTTCCTCAACCTCAATATTTACATCAGCAGCAACAATTGCAACCCTATATATATAACTCATCGCCTTCTTTGAACATTACTAGTATCACTAGTAGTGGCTCTAGCTTCAATGCCTCGATTCCTGATTTCCTTCAAGACAGACGTTTTAATACTCCTCCTACTTCTTCTTCAGCTTCGTTACTAAGAGACCATGGACTCCTTCAGGATATTGTTCCAACACAGATGAGGAAAGAGGCAAAGGAACAGTAAGACAGTACGGGTTCTTTTTTTATATGTAATTATATGGTTGCTGGTATGTAGTTTCCTAATCCTTTACTAACTGATAAAGAACCCAATTCACTATATCTTTTTTTATTCAATCTATTATCATCTGTATAAAATCACCTGTCTCTTTATAGTGTTTTTGCAGGAGAAGTGGTTTTGTACTTGGTTTTTCTTGTGGTTATTATTCTTTGTATTTAAGGAGAATTCAATTATGGAAATATTGGGGTTTTTTATTATTATTAATTTCTTCCATTTTTGCTACACGTTAGTCATTTTCTTCTCCTTTTCTTTTTCATTGTGTGCATTGTCAATAGAGAAAACGTAGGTACAAAGAAGACTTTAGGGTTAGGGTTTTTTTCATGAAAAAGTCGTCATGCAGACTAGTTGTTAGCAGCAACTTTTTATTGGATGGGTCAAAGCTCTTGAACTTGTAGAAAAAGGAAGCTGGGAAATCTACCCTAGGAAGCTAGAGAAAGAGAGAGGGCAGGGCAGTGAAAACAATGTGTTAAAAGTTAAATTATTATTTGAATGCCATATGTTTCATTGATGGAAGTGCAAAGAAAAAGATGAAAAAAAGCAGCTAAAAATCATGGCTTTTTCTTCCTTTCCAAGCTATGGAGATACAAGTCACTAAATTATGGAATGTGAGCATAATATCTCTTTCTACAAGTCTTCCCCGTATTAGCTATTACCACACATGCTTCGCTACTTATCTATGGGCAGAAACTATAATGAAAGCGGAAGAGGTTAGGGATGTCCAAGAATCGAGCCTTAGACCTAATGTCAATTATACGATCCGGTTTGACAACATGAAATCTGGGTTGGGAAGAAAAGTTGCTTTGAGGAGTAATGGCATTGTATCATATTAAATATCCCATCCTCTAGCTTTAACTTAAAAAAGAATATTTCATGTCATGTACAGACTATAGACCAAGCATATATGCATATATTCTTTGTTATCGAAAGTCTCAATATGCACACTTGAATTTCATAAATGGAAACTAAAGAGAAAGTAAAATCTTTTTGAATTCACTGTATATATAGCAGCAATATACTCTTTTTATTTATTATTTGTTGTTTATATAAAATGAAAATAAAAATTACAGTATTGTCTGTTAAAGCATACTGTGATATGAGAGTGTTCCAGGTCAAGATACTTATTATATCATGCATTAGTTTGGGAGAACCGGCCACCTCAGGAACAAGACGTATATGTAAGTTCGAAGATGTAAGAATAAAGAAGAAGGTGAGGCAAAGAATAATGAAAATTTCCTGGATTGTGTTATCAGTATCCCGTTGGAAGATTTTTGCATACAACAGCTGGCTTGAAATTTAGACAGCATCTTCTATTTCTGCTAATGTTAATTTTTATATATATACACACACACCATCGATCCAGAAAGGATATGTTTTTTGGGGGGGTTAAAATTCTGAACCACGTGCATGAAAGAATGAGTATATTGTCAGCAAAAGTTGGCCGTCCAAAGCAGCATAACTTGTGGAAACTATTCTTGTTTCATATATATATATATAGAGAGAGAGAGAGAGAGAGAGAGAGAGAGAGAGAGAGAGTGTGTAAATATAGGATAGTCACTGGTTTACTTAATACCACAAAGAAGAAAGAGTAGAGAGAAACGTTTATATAATTATCTCAACATTCAGCTTTCAATATTTTCACCTCTATCATGTTGGCTACCAAAAGGTTCTTGTACTTTCTAATTTAGTCACTAATTAAATTGGAATGGAAAATGTGGAATGCATACCATTTCAATTTGCAAAATATGATATGGATGATCTTCTGCCTTACACCTATATATCCTTAAAAAGTTAGGTCTAGTGACTTTCATTCATGATTCATTCATGTTCAAAATTTATGATTGTATTTTTCAAAAATTTAGTTTTCAATGTTGGAACATATGCTCTCCTACTATTGCACCTAACACTTATCCGCATATCAAACATCTAATCAATAAATAACATGCAAATATTCTTTCTATTTCATTTTACAACCCAATATAATTCATATGTATATACTGTAAAAGGGAAGTTATATTATTATTTATCATTTAATTCAAATTAAAAATGATTTAGTATAGATAATATTAATTGGACTTCAATTATCAAATAAGTATGAATTAAATATGTGCAGATACTCAAAGTAGTTAATTAATACATAAAAATTGAGAGACCCAACTTTTTTGAAATATTTATGTGTTGCTTTGGAATATTAAAGTCACAAACTCATTCCAGTATGTTTTTGTATCTAGTTTCTTTTTTAATGATTTGATATGATAAATCATAATAGATAAAATTAACCGTTAAATTGATATTATATTAAGGATATTTGTGTGTATATGGTGAGAGGGAATTATTTTTTGTTCTTTTTGAAATACAAACAAGTCTGAATTGAACTTCAAATTTACAAGCAAAAGTGTTGCATTTAATGGTGAGCCATCGTTGGCTCTCCTCTTTATTTGTTTGGTTTTGTAAACCATTCATCTTTCTTTAAGTCGACCTCAAAAGGGATATGGTAGGTTACCTTTTATGGATATATGGTTTTCACTTTTGACCAATCTTTTCACTATCATGCTTTCCCAAAATTTAATATTAATACCATCTTTTTAATTTAGTCTTCACTAGACATGATTAAAGTGAAATAAAACATAAAATTCAAAATCATTAATTGTCCAAAAAGTCACGAAATTAATCGTACAAAACACATAAGTGTATGTAAAATTATTTTTAATTTACATTATACATTAATATTATTGCCAAATGAGACTATCGCATCTTACTCAAAACTTTTGAAGCTAAATTCACTCATTTCGATTTGAGATGATATGCCATCATCCTTTCACTAACTAAAAAATTTAGTGTTATAAGAAATCAGGTATGAAGTTTTTATAAATGATGAGAAGTTGTCTCCTAAATGCCAAGAGGATGGATAAATGGTAGTAAAGCATCTAGGGTGGGCAAATGAGGTTCAAAATCAAATCTTGTCATGCAAATATTAAAAAAAGAAATAATAATTGGGTAGAAGAATAAAGTTTTTTTGAATTTTGAGCACTTGGATTCTATCTAAAAAAGGTTGCCACCATCTAGACTTCACTTCTGTGTGATTAATATTTTAATATGCATATCAAATTTTGAAATAATCAAAAGGCTAATAATCAACTAACCATTGGTACAATGATACCCCTTCCCCAAAATAAAGAACCAATGACCAGAATCTAACTTGGGAGGGTGATGTATGTCGACATTTCAGAGCAGAAACGAGAGCTCTTTTTCTAAATATCGGGTTATTATAGGAACTTATATTATGTTACACAAATACAGATGGCTTTCATTGCCCTAATATTTAATGGCAAAAGCATAAAATGCCTGTAACCAGGCAAAGGCTTTTTACCACACTAAATTCTGAGAAGATTACTATTACATATATTGTAGCTTCTATTATTACACATCAGATCTGCCAGGCATTTTAGCTTAAAATGGGTTGCTGCTGCATCCATGCCATTGCCATTTGCCATGACTATTTGTTATTATGATCGCCAGACATTCTTCTAAAAGAAACACGATCCCCTCTTTCTTCTAAAAGAAACACGATCCCCCCTAGGAGACTCTCCTCGGCTTCCAATTTCAAGTCCCTTAACAAAATGATGAATGGTGCATTAAGCATACAATAAAAAAGCTTCAACTTGTGACTGATATTTTCCTAACCAAGTCTTAACCGAAAAGCAAGCAAAATTAACCACCTTATGGCTTATTCTTCCATGCTAAATCCTGTACCATCTGAAGCCCCTGCAGCAAATAGACCAAAGAAATTAATAGTGTTGTCTATTGAGATACAATAATGAAAATTACGAAACCTTATACTTGTTGGAATCGTGATGGATCATTGGGTGATGGTGCCACTGGTAATTGTCCGTAACCAAGTTCCTGTAAAATCCAAAGATACAAAAAAGGAGACTTATGAGACAATGAATTATTACAGGAAAGTGAAAACAAGAATGCTTTACAAAACTGTAAAAGAAGGGTTGGAAAGGAAAACAGAGAATATTTATTGTAAAACAATTTGACAACTAGTTAACCCAGTGACAATCAACATGTTTCTTGAGGTTTTCTCGTTTTTTGGCTGGCCTGTTAATATAAAGTTTACCTGTGTACTTTGTTGATTTCTAACTCCAGAAGTTTTGAAAAAGAGAAGGGTTGCCAAAGAAAAAAAAGAAGAAATAAACTACAATTTTATTGAAAATCAATTTGGCAACTAGTTAACCCGGCGACGATCAACTTCTTGAGGTTCTCTTTATTTGGCAGGGCTGTTAAATATAAAGTTTACCTGTGTACTTTGTTGATTTCTAACTCCAGAAGCTGGATACTGGAATTCCACAAAGTAGAATTAGCATTGCATAACGAGTTATCTAATACAATAAAACCCAGTTAAAAAAAGTCAAAAACCAACCGCTGTGGGATAGATAGGATGCTGTAACTGGTGAGGATGGCGAATCTGCGTCTGAAGCTGGGTTTGCAGCTGTGCCTGTTGTGAAGCTTGCTGAGCAGCATGTAACTGAGTTTGAGGTTGTTGAACAGGTGGCTTTTGTTGTTGCTGCTGCTGTTGTTCAAACAAAGTTAATTCTTCAGGCTTCTCCCACTGCATAAGGATTCGAATTAAATAAATCAGTTAATTAAGAAATAATTTGCCAACAGTTAACCGGAAATCAAATTCATGTCTCACCTTGCTTTCACGTGTTAGACTGTTATGATAGTATTTGAACCCGTCAGGTGAAGTATGCTCTGTCCAATGACATTCTACTACCGGTTTCATAGCAGCAGATGCAGATGAAGGAACATCTGTACCGGGTGTTTTGGCAGGAGCGCTGCCAACAGCCTGCGGCATCATACCAGCCCACTGACAATGCACCAACCATAATCCTCAGAGTAAATTAATTACAGCACAACTTTCACAAGGCATGTTGACATGAATATATGAGATACACGTGAAGGAGAGTTACTATCCAATGATAACCCGGGAATTTAAAATCCTTAAATTTTTATTGAAGCAGGATACTTTTAGAAAATATTTTTTCTAAAGAACTCTTTTGAGCTGAAATTAAAATCGACTTGGTTTTAGAAGCCTCATTGCCACAATTTACCTCAAAAAATAATATAATTCCTGTGTGAACCCAAAAATTATAGGCCCACATACCTGATGTTTAGAAGCCTGAGAATTCTGCCGCAATGTCATATTTTGATTTGAAGGTTGCATCAGCTGCAATTGTTGCTGCAGCTGAGAAAATGCCTGCTGAGATGATTGGAAGCTTGCTTGCAGAGTTTGTGTTTGTTGAGACAGCATCAGCGCTAGCTGAGAAGGGGATTGCTGAAGTGGTTGCAGCGGCTGCTGCTGGTTAGGAGCAGGTAACTGTTGTTGATTTGCAGCACTGGCCGCAGAATTGGGCGGTAAGTTGACATTCAAAGGGTTTTGTAGTGCTGCACCAGATGAAACATTCGGCTGAACCAGTGGCCGAGACGCAGGCAACTGGCCACTCAAACCAGCTAAATGTTGTGAGGGAAGAGCTTGACTGAAGGGAGTATGACTAGCAGGAGGAACTTGAAGTTGACCAACATGTGAAGTTTGTGTCTGCGAGTATGACATAGGTGCTTGGGGGTGTAGTTGAAAGGAAGGCGGTAGATTCTGAGGTGATTCAAGGGGATTCTGTAAAGGTGAAATCTGGTGACCAACAGTTGGAATTTGTGATGAAGATTGATTAAATCCCTGAAATGAAACAAACCTAATTCAATCTTAAATGAAACATGAAGAATGTGAAAGCATAAAAAGCATGTCAATTTTTCACAAACCTGTACTGAAGTAGATGAAGATGAAACTGAAAGGCCAGGAAGAGAACCATCTGAAGGGCCACCAAAAGGAGCACCCTAGTGTTTTTTAAGCATAGTTAGCCAGAGTTTGCATGTAAAAAAAAATTAGAAATAAGAAAATTTCCAAACAACACCAAAATCGATGATTGACAACCTTTCAAAAGGCCAAGCATAAAAGAACTAATAGGATAAAGATGAAGAGTATGACCGCAAGCCCATGGCTTTCAGGCTCCAATTATCCAAATGACAGTTAAATCTAATTATAGGTTATTTACAATTCTTTAGAAAGAATCTTGCTTTGATGGAAAGGAAAAGAAATTTAGCACCTCAATGATAAGAACAAAAATCTAGAATCAACCCTAAAAGGAGTTTCTAACTGTCCAAGGTAGATTGCTCAAACTAAAATAATAACTTCAACATAACATCCACAAAATATGTTATCACATGCCATTAAGGAGAAATATGGCTGATTAACACAATTTCATAGTAAAAATTAGAAATGTGCCAGCCAAGCTTTCTTACTGGATTTAAAGGTATTGCTAGGTCAGCAGACCTAGGTAGCAACTGGTTCCCCATACTCCGAATGCCAGGATTAGAAGTTGGTCCCATATTCTGTGGACTCATAGGGTGCCAAGCAGTAGGTGGAACACGATCCCCCATTGCATCACCAAAGTTGGGTGCTGGTCTGTAAAGGATAACAAGAAAACAGAAGTTCAGAAATGCAAGCCAAACGACAAAAGGAGATAGCTTAACCCTTGAAAACATTAGACTTTTCTTGGGTACCTAGGCCTTGGTGTTTGGAAACGAGGACCAAAACCTGGACCTCCAAATGTAGCAGCACCACCCCTGGAAAGGAAGCAAGTTAAGAAACAGCCTACAATTAATTCAATCAAAGTGTAACATAGAAAAGAGGCTAACAGTGAATTGACAAACGGATAGACAACCAACTTTCATCTATAATGAAAGGTAAAAACATGTCCTTCAAAAGAAACACCAATAGCAAATCATCAAAGGCTGGCCCTTTCCCATTTACATCCCACTGTACAAGTTTACACATAAAGAAGTGCATTTAAGGAAAACCTTGAGTCTCCAGGTCCTTGCCGGGGCCTCTTAGGATCAGCAAAACGGACAGTTAATGGTTGATCACAACCCTAAGATATAGAAAACAAAATAATGAATAGGTAGTTCAATAATATAATCAGCAAACACAACATTAAAAAAGAAGTAACGATGCTTACTCTCATTGTATAAATTCCATTGAGAGCATCTATAGCTGCTAGTGCCATTTCTCTATCAGAGTATTTAACAAACCCACAGCCTTCAAAATGAATGTAATAAATATTTGAGAGAAGAAAAGTGGAAACATGAAATTACATAAACATATAAGACCTGAACATAGATTATTGAAAAGAAAAAAACAATTCATCAAATCCAAGATGGTCATGTAAATATAGAACTCAAGGACACACCACGACTCTGCTTTGATTCGTCACGCATGAGGTAAACATCTTCAACTCGACCAAATCGAGAAAAAATCTGCCAATGGAACAACAATTACTAGTTTGGTAACATGTATAAAAATGAAGAAAAAAGAAAACTAAAATTAACCAGTTAATAATGGCAACGTACATAGGTTATGCGTAACAAGGAGAAAGAAAAACCATATACCAATTGAAGTGATACCACAAAAGGTCATTAGAAATAAATAATTTCTTTCACACCAGCATGTAAAAGCGACAGCATAATTAAACAAATAAAGTATTTATATAACATACTTCCTGAACATCCATTTCAGTAGCTTGTTTGTTCAGCGACCCAACAAACAATTTGTACTCAACTGCACCTGTCATTAAGGAAAAAAGAATCTGTCATGGAGAAATTAGACCATGTATGAAAAGCAGCATAACCATGGACCATTATGTATAATATGCTTGGATTATGTAACACACAAGATGATGTGCATAAACAAGTCTAGACTTTGAAAAACTTCCACTTGACAACTATGCCTTTACAAAGGGATTACACTCCCTCCATTCTGAATTTAAAGGACGTCAGAAAAATCATGGCAAATAAGGGATCAGCGTTAACAAGGGCATGCAGCATCTAAATTCAAAAACCGCACGTCACTAAAAGTGAGTGCCATGGATGTTACGTGCATAAGGCTGGAAATTAAATGAGAATATACTGGCATGTAACAACCAAAAAGATCATTTATTGACACATTCACACATATAAATTACAGATCAAGCTTCAAAACCCTACAAATATGCAATAATTACCAAGGCGTTCTCGCTCCCCATCAGCATATCTGACTTGGATAGGACCCACTCCCTGTGAATATGACAACGAGAATGTACAATAATTCAGTTGTAAGAGTTCAAAATCATTTCAGAATACATACATGGACAAAAAACAACGCAAGAGGCAAAAGACCTCACCCCAGGCAGGGTATGTTGATTGTGTAAGGCTCTGATAGCCCTATCGGCTTCTTCTAAGGTTGCATATTTTATAAAACAACATCCTGCACAACCACAGCGTTTTAATTCTGATTTTGTTAGATCACTTGCACCCCCACAGATGGTGCAGATAGGCAGGCACATAAAATATCACAAAACCATAAAATAAATGTCATGGAATTATGCCATTACAGTTGCATAAGAATGTCACTAGCGAAGGTGGGGAAATATCCAAAATATCAAAATTACCATGAAATCTATTTTCATTCAGCACAACCCACAGAAAAGTAAAATGAATGTCAACCACCACATCCGAATGTTCAAAAGAGAAATATCTTCAACCAAATCATTCGTATCTCTTTCTAGGCAGCACATGACACAAATATAACAATGTACAGGATATCCCTGCCAGATAACCCCTTAACAGAACATAGCAGAACTAGATAATATGTAATATATAAGTGGCAGAGTTCTTTAGAACAAATTTGTTGCTAAATCATAATTTGCCTTCAACAAAAAAAAAAAAAAAATCATTTAAGACAAGACAGCAGAGATAGTTTTCTTTTTATAAGTAGACGATTAATAGAAAAAGAGCCCAATAAGAACAACAGGGCATAATTCCTTCTTGCAGAAAATAGCACCATCTCAACATCCTATTCTTGTGACAATATACGCTGCAAACCTACATAGAAAATAACTTTCAACCATGCAACTAATCAACCAACATATTGCTACTCTCAAGAAAAAGACCCATAAGCACAAAATCTTGCCAGTAATTGTATTTTAAATCCATGTAATAATCCAGATAAAGCTGGAAGCTGAATCAATTTGCCATGACAATAAGCATCACTGTGCTTGCAAGCAGGACTTCATGGGCACAAGTAGAAAGGAATTTTATCAAACATTAAAGAGAACAGCAAGGCAAGCACCCATATATCATCTTATATTTCCACTCTTTTAATTTTCCCACAGATTGAGCCACACAGACATACGATGCTAACATACTCCAAAAGGAACCATCAGTCACTAACATTACAAGCTCACAACACAAGAATATTCAAATCTTAACTCTACCTCTCCCCAACCAGCTCCAAACAAATAACAAAAAGGTTTCAACACCAAGCCCTAGTGCACGGAGAAGCGAGAACTCAACTATTTGTCACTCACATTAGACAACGTGATGGTATGTCAAGCTACGTTATAGCTCTCCCAATGGGCCCAAAAAAGATAAATCAATGTGTAGAGCACAAGCGCCAAGCACAACCGAAATCTAGGTTCCGACGAACCTAGAAACAAAGAACAAGCATTTTAGGCCTCCCCTTCATCAGTTGCTTCCTGCTCTATCCAAACAAATCTCTCACAATACATTTTCTAGGAATCTAGCCAAGCAAATAACATAAGAAGGCTATGCACATGACCAAGTAAGAGATAATGAGCAGCACTAAGCTAGCTTTGCAGATAAGACATCCGTCTTGTTTAAACTATTAACTCATTCATGTATGGAAATAAAAAATTAACCTAGAAACGTCATTAGTATACTTAAAGTAGAAATATTCATACCAAACAAAAGGAATATGGGATTCCACCATCTCCACACAAATTTCAAGAATCAAATTGGTTCATCAAGCATATATTCTCACTTGACAAGCACAAGAAACCAAGTGCCATGTAGTAACTCTACCCAAAATTCATAATTGTATTGCTGCTTTGGATTTGAATGAATAAATAAGAATAATGCACATAGATCAGACCTATTAAGGTTCTACCTAATCGTACCAAGACAGAATCATCAAAGCATTCACTTCACCAAGCATCTATGAGTATATAGACTTAGTCACTCAGAGAAGACATCAATCTTCACCAAACATACAAGTAATTCCCATGAGAATGGACCATAGTTCTCTCTGAATAATGTATAACCAAACCTGACTTGACGGCTCACAACTATAAATAATAAATAAAAAAGAACGAACCAAAATGATAAATGGATTGAAAATAGCAGAGCAGAATTGCTGAAAATACAATAAAATAAGTGGAGAACATAACAAGGAATTTTCATTAAAGGTTAACCTCTACTGCAGTGTTTAACCACAAGCAGGAGCAAAATTGTTTCACAAAGCCATCCGATAGAAAAGAACAACAATTTCACGTAACCATGCTGCACAATTCTAGAATCCAAACCTCCATGTTGGTTTAAATTCAAACACATCCATTCCTCCACGCACATTACAACATTCACATTACACAACAGCATTCAAACCATGAAAAAGAAAATGAGTTCCCTGAATGAGAAATCCATCAGCATTCTCACTATCTGGCACAAAAGGCAAGCACTAATGATACAATCAACAATGGAAACTATAGATAAATAAATAAATAAAAACCAAGAAGCAACCAAAATCTGAGCAGGGCAGCAATTATATTATAAATGGGACATGACAGGTGGAATAAAATAAAAATCAATGAGTTCAAACTACACAATCCTATTGGTATCACATAAATTTAGGGAAATTCAAAAGAAAAAATGATTAGGGCAACCACAAAGCCAGCCTGGAGCATAAGCGCAAATTTGCTGATTAAATAACCAATGCTAACTGCTGCATCAGGTTGCAGTCACAAGATGCAGCAGCAGCAGCAACTAACTTTCTATTGTAGAAAAGAGAATTCCCACGGAACTTTTAGTAATATTATAAGGATAGAAATCGATACAGAAAATGAGCCGGCAACCAATATAGACTAGCCATCCAACCGATAAAAATAATTCAACCAACATGCCCAAATACAGAGTCACCAAAAAATCAACTCCCATGCACATAAATCAATCCCAAAAAAGTGTGATGCCTGTAAAGCTCCAAGTAACAAAGCATAGAATCAAGGAATTTGCAACACACAGAACTGAATAATCATCCATATCACATAAACATCCAAATTCAAATCCATCTAAACAGAATAAAACTGGTCCATAGAAATTTCAACCCCCGTATTAAAATAAGAATTACCAGATTCTCCAAGATAGAAGTCAACCACAGAAATCCTCCAACCAACAATATGACATAAACCATTCAACACAACAATCATAGAGTTACTTGTTTTTACATAATACAAAAGCAGCACATCCTTCAATGTATATATGTAGATATACTACAGTAATGGAAATAAACACTGCCATGAAAGTTTATTGTTGGCTAATGCCCTCACAACAGAATCCATTATTTCAAGGACAGGTTCCATTTCTGGTACAAGTTCCCTACTTTTTTCTATACATAAACCAGTTTTTAGCGAGTTTACATTTCTCTCCTTGTTTGACAGGAGTGACATAAAAAAAGGAGGTAGCAACCAAAACCAACAAGCGCGGAACTTGTATCAAAAACAAACTGAGACGAAGATGAGCTTAAGTTTGCTCCTATCAGCCTCTCAGCACACCTGAAATAAGATAGGTATAATAACAAATATCCAAGGATGAAACAACATTCATACATACCTTGAGGTAGGCCAGTTTTTTTATCTTTTATTAAAGCAACCTCTATCACATCTCCATGTTCTTCAAATAAGTGCCGAATCTGACAAAAGATGAATAAATAATATCATTTGTACAGGAAATAATACCAAAAAGTCCAAAATGCAAAATAGCTTAATATTACATGGCATTAATGCTTAAATGGTATTCATTCGATATATCGACATCCAGCATATGAAGATAAGTGAATCAAATTACATATCTGGAAGCAAAAGAAGAGTACAAACAGGAGTATGATAGTTTCAAAAGTATCATGCAAAAAATGAACTGACTTACATCCTCTTCTCTAGCCGTCCTTGGTACAGATCCCACAAAAAGTTTGGCAAAATTGCCCCCACCGCCAGCACCACCAAATCGATCTTGACAAAGCAAAAAGAAAATAAAAAAAAAGTATAAGTAGATAAAATACGTAATGTAATGGTCTGGGGATGCAATTATTATGGTCAGAATTCAGTAAAGAAGGATAAAATTCGAATATGGAAAGCAGAATTCAAGATAAATGATCTGTAGCTAAAACCATACATGCAGCCAAGGAACAAAAAATTCAAGTAAATATTGAGAACTTGGTAAATTTATACTTCAAAACGAAAGTCCATCAAATAGAAGCAAATGCTAAGGAAAATGCCCTAAAATCTTTGTATTGACGAATTATTCAATTAGTGGAAGCAGTAAATGAGTGAAAAATTACAATTGAAAAATATAAAATAACCTGGATTGTAAGCAACAAAACGAACCTCTGTTGGGGGAAACACCTCCACGGCCAGAAAATGGAAAAGGGCGTTTCTGTCCCGTATGAGCTGGCTGCAGATGATGCGGTGAAGGGTTTGGATAATTACCCTCAAAACCACCGGCCATAGGCCAAAAACCTCCCCCTCCTCCGCCACCTCCAATTGGCCGAAAGCCTCCACCTCCGCCAGCGCTGTTGTGATGCTGACGAGGAGGACTATCGAAGGGACGATGTCCTCCTCCTCCTCCACTGCCACGGAAGTTGCTAGGGCTACGTCGACGGTGTTGGTAGGGATCTTGGGCATCGAACTTATCGTTGAAATTAGTATTGGTATCGGTGTTAATGTTGTTATAGCGGCTCATAGGAGAAGCGTCGGAGAAACGCGAGGGTCCTCTATAGTAACGGTCGTGATTATTGTTATTATAGTAAGAGTCTTGGTTGTTGTTGGTGGTGGTGTTGTTGCCATCGCCATAGCGGTCGGCTCTGTACCTATCCAGCTTTGCTGAGTGTGTTTAAGCTCAAAGTTGAAGCCCTAAACTTGAAATTTGCAGAAATTAAAACAAAGAGAAAATGTTACTAGCAAAAACAAGTTGAAAGAAGAAAATAGATAGAGACCAAAAAGTACGCAAAGTGAAAGAGAATTTTGGTTGGAGTTTTCAAGGGGGCAAAGCAGGTCAGGTCAGGGCAGGACAAGTCTCTTTATATGAAGTAGTTTCTGGGCTCCCTAATAATGGCCCAAATTAATTGTTTTGGTCTTTTAGAGGTCATTTAGCCCAATCTGAATGAAGTTTGAGTTTGATTTTTCGTGCTCTACATCATGAGTTCATTGCCATCTACCAACAAAATATCAGTTCACTCATACGGAGCTTCATTAGAGTCAAACTGAAAATTAAAGTTCGAGTTTTGCTTCTCTAAATATATGCTTTCACATGTAGGAAAACCCTGCAATCACCAACTAAAGTTTGTAAAAGGTGGGGGGTTTTTTACTAAATTATTATAAAAAAAATAAAAAATAACCAAAATATTATAACTTTTTTTTATTTATCAAAATATTATAAATTTTTTTTATTTATCAAAATATACAAAAAAAAAACAAAAACCTGCAAAAAAAAAAACCTGTGGCGGCGCCAAAGGTGCCAAAGAGATTGGCGGCACCAATGGTGCCAAAGAACTAAAATGTAACTATCTGCAGTTTCAAGGACTTGACATGTAAATTTACCATTTTGAATTTTAAAAGTGAATTGATGCCGCTATGGGGCGCACTAAAATTGAAATGTGGCTAATTGCCTTCTAAGCCCTCCTTATTTATTATTTTTTTTATTTTCCTTTAACTCACTTTTTTATTTAATAAACAAGCCCTCAACCTATTTTTGTAGTTAAATAAGCTCTTAATCTATGATTTTTACTCATAAAAGCCCTTTATTTTATTATTAAAATAAATATATTTTACCTAAAGTAAAGCTATTTAAAAAAGTATAAACTAATTCGCATTTTATGTATTATTTTGGTAATTTGATGAGAATAGTTTATTTAAAAAATTTACTAAATTTGATGAGAATAGTTTATAATTATAATTTATTTTTTCTATTTGGGTTACATTTATGGGTGATCAGTTTTATTATTACTTCTGGTTTTTCAATAAGGCATGCATGGTATTTCTATTAATTTTTTAATTAAATCTAATATTAGTTAAGTGATAATTAAGATACTTAGAATTCTAATTAAGTAATAACTCTATTTTAATTTAATAAACTATTCTCATCAAATTACTTAATAACTTTATTTTAATTTAATAAACTATTCTCATCAAATTACCAAAATAGAGTTTATTAAATTAGAGTTTATTAAATGAGAATAGTTTATTAAATTAAAATAGAGTTATTATTTAATTAGAATTCTAAGTATCTTAATTATCACTTAACTAATTAGAGTTTATTACTTAATTAAAATAAGGAGGGCTTAGAAGGCAATTAGCCACATTTCAATTTTAGTGCGCCCCACACGCACAGCGGCAGCAATTCACTTTCAAAATTCAAAATGTTAAATTTGCATGTCAGGTCCTTAAAACTGCAGATAGTTACATTTTAGTCCTTTGGCACCATTGGTGCTGCCAATCTCTTTGGCACCTTTGGTGTCGCCACAGGTTTTTTTTTGTAGGTTTTTGTTTTTTGTTTTTTTGGTATATTTTGGTAAATAAAAAAAATTTATAATATTTTGGTAAATAAAAAAAAGTTATAATATTTTGGTTATTTTTTTATTTTTTTATAATAATTTAGTAAAAAACCCTAAAAGATGATTTACCTTACTTGAATTCGTTACTAAGCTAATGACTGTCATAAAGAGAGCAAGGTTGAGTCCATCCTAGAGGGCAAACGGTTCTGCTTTGGTGCTTGTAGCTCTCGGGATGCATCTAAACGACCCTATAACCCAATCCCTAAATGATTTCTAATAACAGTTCCCGCCCCGACACAACCAGGGTTCTTAAGCACAAAACCATCCATGTTAACCTTAACAAAGCCAAGTTTAGGTTTTTGCCATCTAAGAGGGATGAAACAAGTTTGTGGAACTCTTTTAATACTACCCGCAGCAAAAAATTTTGTTGCTTTTCCTTTAGTCAAGTTGACGAGAAGATTAGGATTTGGATTGTTGGTAAAGAGTAAGACGTTTCTCAATTGACAAATCTCTTATAGCATGAACGTAAACATTAAGGGCCACGGGATTTTTGGCTTAACCAGCCAAGCTTTTTCAATGATGTTCAAGTCAAGCCAATCGGTCTAGTTACTATCCCAGTAGGATCTTAAGGGAGCATGATTTTTAACAGTCGATCACCACCCCTTAGTTATTGTGCATTCTCTAAAGATATGCTCGATTGTTTCCGGGGAGTTTTTACAAAACAAGCAGTCCCCTATTTCATTTAATCACATTCCCCAGTGTTTGAGGAAGTCTTTTGTCAGGATGATTTTCTTGAAGTATTTCTAGAGAAAGAATTGAAGCTTGGGTGGTAGTTTTGCTTTCCAAAGATTTTTCCAATGTTGTTCTGACAGGTTGAGATTTAAACTTCTGGTTTCTTGACCATGGATCGTTTCATAGGTGCTTTCCAAAGAAAATTTTCTCGAGTTTGTTAAGTTCTAGTAGATTGTTCACGCTTTATATGGGGGAAAGGGCGCATAGGAAAATCTGTAGTATATCCTTAGGAATTTGAAATGTTAAGGCCTTTCATTTTCATGATCGTAAATGAAAGGTTAGCATCATCACAAGTGAGTAGGCCAATTATGATTTTTCTTAAAGGGCTAAGGCCCAACCAGTTATCTAGCCAAAATCTAGTATTTCCACCATATTTGATTACCCATCTCAAGCCCTTTTCATTAAAATGACTAGTCTTTTGAAAGGCTTTCCAAATAGGTGATGTGGTGCGATTATGATGATATGGATTTTAGGTTTTCATATACTTGGTGAGAAGAACTCTTGCCCACAAACTCCCCCTCTCGTGAATAAGTCACCAACTAAGGTTGACCATTAAAGCATGATTTCTCTTTTTTGCTTTCTTATACTAATCCACTAAAGGGCTTTGGTTTAGTGATAGTATCCTAGCTAGCTAGGTGGAGTTTCCTCTTTACTTCTATTCCTCCCAAAGGAAATTTCTGTTAATTTGGTCAATCATTTTTCATATAAAGGTTGGGAGGAGATTTACTTGCATGAAATAAGTAGGGATAAAAGTTGTGGTAGCTTGAATGAGTGTAAGCCTTCCAACTGGGGAAAAGAGGTTGGCTTTCCAAGAGCTAAGATTATCACTGTAACACCTTATACCCAACCTGATCGACGGGTCCGAATACAAGATGTCACATTAACTCTGAAACAAACTACGAACAAATTTCAACTAATTTGTAAAACTAACATAACTAAAACCACCAAATATGTTTTTATTAATCATACTTAACTTAGTTGAACTACTAAATGAACATACACTTATCAACATCTAGATCAAAAGTCTTAACAAGTGGACTTATGTACAATTAACAATAATAGTTCTAATATTTTTAATCAATTTATCTTCGTTGTAAATAAAATACTACAATTTATATTTAGTTAAAAAAAGAAAATTTTGACATTGAGGCTCTACCTCTAGGTCGCCCCACTATATGCGTGTTACAGCTAAGTTTAACACCCATAACCCATACCCGTCGTCGAATTAGGATTGCGGCGTATTACAGTACAATCTAGAACAATCAATAACAATGGCATCAAGTTTACCAAAATAATTAAAAATTTCGTAAATAATTCAGATTTGAGTAACATATACATTATGGGCCTTAAATCGAGCCTATGAGGCCTTAAACATAGTTTAGGAACAATCAGGGACCAATTCGAAAAAGATCAGAAGATTTAGGGCAAAAATGAAAAAGTTCAAAATAAGGGTCACACGGCCATGTGATAGAGCCTAGACCATATGGCTCAGAACATGGCCATGTGGCTACTACGCACGCCCGTGTGATTACTCTGCACGCTCCTGTAACTCACTGTGACCGTGTAGCTCAGGGTCACGCAGCCGTGTCACCAGGCCGTGTAACTTTCTGTGCTCATGTAGACCAACCTGTACCATAACACGCTAAAGGCACACGCCTGTGTGGTTGCCCATGTGTGACACACGGCCATGTGGCTACCCGTGCCCCAGGTCGTGTGTGCCCAAAAATGACCCAAAACAAGCTAAATTTCATCCAAATGCTTAAATACCTAAACCAACTTATAACATATGATCACAAAACTTCAAAACACATTCAAGAACATCCAAAACATGCTAGATCAATCCATCTAAGACTTAACTCGTGTGTCATCAATGACACAACATCTCAATCATCCAACATTTCCTTACTTTAGTTACATTACACACTCAAATATAACTTACCTTCAATTCCTTTATACCATACCTAATTCAAGCCACACTTACCATTTCATGCTTGTTCACTTATGTTAAACATGAAATTATACATACATACCACATTTAACTACTCATACCATAACATTAAAATGTACAACCAAAACACATCACATGTACTTATGAAACATTACAGAACATAATCGAATGCTCTTATTACATGTCATATAAGCCAAATCGAATTCATAATCTACCAAAAAACCTTAGATAGTGTGATTCTTTGAGTTGATCCAATCTCTCGATTTTCCTCAAACGTTATCTATAAGAAAGCACAAACAAACATGAGAAGCTTTTATAAAGCTTAGTAAGTTCGTCGATTAAACGATAAAGCTTACTGAATTAAACATAATAATTCAAATAACAAAATTTATAAACAGAGTTCCTGTCAATAAGGTTCTTAACAGAGTTTCTATCAACAAGGTTATTAATAGAGTTCCTGTCATTCACAGCTCACAACAGGGTGAGTAATGCTTAAACAATAGTACAAATTAATTTCCGCATTTCAATAACATTCAGTGATCATTAAAACAATGCCCGATGAACGATATACGAATATGAGTACATGATTAACCATCTAGCACACCAGATACTCGTATGAGCCAGACCAACCAAACACACCACGGCACCAAGTGCCTAGCCCGTAGGTTCAAATCTGCCCCCGTAGCACACCAGAAAATATTGTAATATAACACGATAGTCCGTAACAAATGCAGGACCTCGCATATCCAATGAATAGAGAATATAAAAAAAATCATCTCCATTGCTCAAATCGATCCCGTACCGCGTGCAAAATAACCTATTGGCATGCCAATCGTACTCTATCCTACGTTCATCGGCTCAGAAGATATCATCAGTAATCAATGTTATAAATGATTATTTATTTCAGTTCTCATTTACAAAGCATCAAATATATTAACCAACATTCAAAAATTAAATTTCTATCCAATAAACACGAAAAATGTATTAAATTAAATTGAACAAACTTACCAGACTAAACTACAGTAATGACAAAGATACAAGGACTATTTAGCAATTTCTCTATGCCTCGATTTTCATCCTATTCTTGATCTAGAATAATAATTTTATTCAAATAACTAATTCCAACAATAAAATTAACTAATTTATGCAATTAAGTCCTTTTAGATATTTTATGAAATTGCCCCTAATATTTTACTTTTATGCAATTTAGTCCTTAGGCCCCAAACTTGCAATTTAACCAATACTAAATAAAACCCAACCTTGCAGAATCATATAGAACTATACTACAACCCATTTTTACATTTAATTTACATCAATTCCTTAAAAATTTGTCACTTTAACAATTTAGTCCTTAAACATTAAAATCATCAAAAACTACTTTACAAAATAGTCCTATTTGTCAACCAAGATTAATAACCTATCATAAAACTTCAAGAACACACTAAACTCATAAATGAAATAATTCATAACATTTAATATTTTTATAAATTAGTCCCCCGATTAGCTAGATCAAGCTAATATGAGCTTAAAAACATAAAAATTACTAAAAACGGGCAAGGTTTACCTCTAAAACGAGGAACCCTAAGCTTGGCCAAAAGCTTTCTCCTCTCCTCTCATGGCTATTCGGTTTTGAAAGAAAGAATAGAAAGATGATAGCTTTTAATTTTTGTTATCTTTTATTATACTTATTTGATTTATCAAATTACTAAATTAACCTTTAATTTCTAATGAAATTTCAACTTGTTAATCACCCAAACCGTCCACTAACTATACAAATGGTATAATTACTAAACAAGCTTACTTTTAATATAACCCTAAACTAATTAAGACTAAATGAACAAATAACCCAAAAGTTAGTGGATTAATCTTATCCACCACCACTTGGACTTTTTTACCATGGTTCAATCACCATTTTGGTCCCTTTACTAATTTAAATCTATAGCGATTAACTTTTACCTCTTTTACAATTAATCCTTTTACCGAAATTAAGTAATAAATCATTAGAATTATCGAACCAAACTTCAATTCACATATAATATAACTATAAATATTTAATAAAATATTCATGAGCTCAGTTTACATAAACGGGGTCTTGATACCTCTTTTTTCTAAACCACTTGACTTTTGGGACAATCACTTATACTAGCCATTAATTTAGTTAATTAAAAATTCACCAAATCAAAATTCAATATAAAATTATTATTGACTCGTATAATTTAAATACTAATTATACAAACTTACTTGTCAGATTTATGGTCTCGAAACTACTGTTTCGGACAACTCTGAAAAACGGGCTGTTACACGAAGAACATATGTTCGCCTGAGCTTGAACAAATTCTGGCTCAATCCCACTTTAACTCCTTATATAAACCATTATACCTGGAAAACATAACAAAAATTAGGTTCAAATGAACTTGGTGAGTTTCTAATATAATATACCGCTTTGTGAATTATAAGTGAGAATTTCATAGGTTTGATCTCTTGTTTGACATCACTTATACAAGTAGGGTTCGTACATTCTTCCTAGTGTACTCCTGTCCTCCTTTACGTTGGCTAAATTTAAAATTTCGTACACCTTCGGCATTGCTACAATCCTCCATTTCAATCACTCGTGCTATAGGCTACAATGTGGAATGATTTCACTTACCCATTTGCTCGGATTTCTTACAAGATAAATCATTACATATTTTGCCAGCAAAACGTGTGCGTATTACCTTAGCAATTATTATCATTGCAGACTAATGTATGGTGGATTAATTTCAGAAGACTCATGCATGGAGATTTACATATGAAGAATTTTTACCTACGATTTTACACTTAAAGTCTTACAAACGCAGATTCAGGCATCGCAAGCACATACTTGCAGACCATACTTGCAAATCCTCTATATGCAGAATCATCATCACAAATTTATATATGCAGATTCTTACTTGTGAACTCTTTCTTAAATGGTAGTTACTGTCTGACTCTTGTTTGGAGGATTGTCACGACCAAACTCTTGTTTTAAAGATAATCCTTGGCGGATTCCTATATGAAAGAAGATCTTTGCGGTTTTGACTTGAGAAAAATAACTTATACAAATCCTACTAGCTTGAACATAAGAATAAGCTCAGGCGGTCTTTTGCTTGGATAATAGTCCATGCTTACTCTTACGAAGGATAGTCTCTTTGATATCTTAAACTTGAAACATAAATATAAGATCAGCAGAATAAAATGATGATTAAATAAGTAAAATTTTGATATTATATAGATTGAGATAAACAAGATTTGGATCTAGAGCGGGGGAAAACAAAGTATCAGATTAGTCGACCTAATTCGTCGTTTCAGCGAATAAGGTAAGTTCGTATGTTTAATAAGCATTAAATTATACATGTTTAAATGCTTAATTGAGATAATTATGGTGAATGCTTAAATATTAAATTCAATTGTGATTACAATGCTTTGGAAATTTTCGACGGAGATTTGAAAAAGTAAAAGTCCCGGTTGAACCTTAGGAATAGATAGGATACAAATGTCATGACATTAAAGTTACCGAGATTACGTGTAAGACCATATCTGGGATATGACATTGATATGAGACTTCGTGTAAGACCATGTCTAGGACATTGACATCGATATGTGATTTTGTGTAAGACCATGGCTAGGCTATTGGCATCGATGCGAGATTACATGTATGACCATATCTTGGATATGGCATATTTACGGTACTACATATATGAGATTCCCGAGTATCCTTTAGTATTCCAAATGGTTCAATGGGAAAAGTGGATGAAACATGGTTATTAGTGATGGTACAATGAAAGCAAGGTATTCGTGACAGAAATCAACAAGCACGTGAAAGTGGAGAATGAAAGTACGATCGAGTTAAGCAAGACAGGTACGTACAGAACCTATGTGAGAATCGAATAAAAATGAATTGGTGAGTTCATACCGTATCATGTATATGAAATGAGAAAGATATATGTTTATATATGTTGTATACCAAAATGTGCTCATTTGGCTATATAGAAGTATGAATTGAATGTTATATAGGAATTAAATTGGTTAAACTTGTGAAAGCTAAGGTTAGCTATGTAAGTGATTATGTGATTGAATTTGTGAGATCATATGAATTTTATTATATTTTATATAATTACTTAAAATGTGTTTAGTTGTTAATATGAGTTTATTAGCCGTACGAACTTACTAAGCTTTATAGCTTACTTTGTGTTATTTTTCTATGTTTATAGTGTTTCGAATGCTCGCTCGGGTTGGAAGTTATTGGAGATCCCATCATACTATCCAGCTATGGTTTCGGTACTTAAAAGATTTGTAATTTTGGTTATGTGGCATGTATAGGCTAGTTGGTTTATTAAGTTTATAAGTGATTTTGGCTATTGGTGCCTATATGTTTGAAATGTATTGAGCCATGAGATTTGGCTTGTTTATAGTGTGAGGTTTGATATGTAGATAGCCTTATAATTAGTATGTGGTTGTGGTTATGTGGTAAGCTTTAGTAAAGTTATTGATGCATTAGTAGAAGTGTCCAAATTGATATTTACGATTGATGAATAATGGTATTTATGTGTTTGTTTATATTGGTATTGAGAGGTTAGGTTGTAATTGAGATGATGAAAAAGGAATGGAGTATTTTAGGTCTAAAAGACATTGATTTACATGCCTTGTTAAATTGGTTTAAATGATGATTGTTTGGTTAAATAATAAATCATATCAATTTGGCATGTTTGTGGTTAGGCAAAAGTTTGTATATGAATAAATGAAATGGTTGAATTGGTATGGCATGTTTGATGAAATTGTGGTTAATGTTTGATGCATAAATTCATAATGTTTAAGCTGCCTGTTGTGTATAAAACTAGTATATTTTGTGCTTGTGTAGGGTTGACCCTTATGGGTGGCAAATTGGCCTTGCAAATGGCCTATATTCGTCCACAAGGCTGTTCACACGGGCGTGTGACATCTGTTACTTAAAAAATTCTTAACGTTTCAGAAATTTTTATGTGTAACCATTTTAGTCTCGAACCTTCTTAAAAGCATATTTTAGATCTCGTAGACCTATTTAAGGGACAATGTGATTATGAATGAATGTGATATGATGATACATGATCAATGTATATGAAATGGTTGTATAATGATGTGAATTGTTCGGTAATACCTTTTAACCCTAGTCCGACGACGGATACGAGTTAGGGGTGTTACATTTATTGGTATCAGAGCTATGATTTAGTCAATTCTAAGACTAACGTAGCATATGTGAGTCTGGCTATACATGCCATATTTAACCTGTGATAGTGTATATCTCTCGACTCTAATGAAATTTTTTTATTTAGACAGACGTGCGTTACAATCGAGCTAATTCCGATAGTGCAGAGTGTGATACTCAAACAGTTGAGTGAAAATGTGTTTATGATGAGTTGAAATTCATAAAGGTATGAATGAGAGTGCATGATATTTGTTATTGATAAATGTTATGTTTTGTTATATGGATGTATATGTGAGAGTTAAATTTGAGGCTTTACGACCCTCACGCCCTTCATCCGTAAAGTGTTACAATGAAATCCGTAAGATTTAGATTGAATAAGCTCACAAGTTTGGAATTATAGAGTTCCAAAATTAAAGGATTAATACTGTGATCAGATAAGAGAATGAGTCAGCAAGTAAAGACAGTACAGAAGAGATAATGGATTGTTTTGAAGGCCATTCGGATTATGCAAAGTCATTGTTAAAGACGAAGTTGAATTTGATGAAACAAAATATTCAGGTATGATATCTAAAGAATATATTAACTGGAAGTTCTTCTGAATTGATTTCTGTTAATGATGGGACAATGAGAAATCAGTAATGTCAGAGATAGACAGTGGAATAACGTTTGAATTGTAAAGTTAGTTGAGTACAACTGTTATAGTCGAATAGTTTACAACGATTTCTTCTGGGTACTCTATGTGTTTGTCTACTTTTAGAGGTATATATGGCTGAATATCTTCAAATGAAATTCTTATCGTATGAGAACATTAGCTAAATATACTAATAGACGAAAGCATTGTTGGTCTGTTTGGGTTATGTTCGGCATTGCTCTTTCATTGGTATTCCATTTCTTTTTGTGAAAGAAAAGTTGATGATAGAATCTGTGTGATGATAGTATTCTGTTCCTACTGGTTATTATTTTGTTGAATATACATGAAGATTATATTGCTTCTGTCACAGTTGATTTCAGTGCTTATGAGTGATGTTTTCTTCTAGAATTTCTCTAGGATATCATTGAAATCTTTATTATTCTATATGGGTTGTAATTTTCAGAAATTCTGTATAGTTCCATACTTTGAGATTTCACTACTTCAGTTTTATTATGATTCTATGTGATTATTTGCAAGAGATATCCTTTTGACAGAGATGAATATATCTATTATGATTATAATTTCTTGTTTGATCATGGGAGTACAGTGGTATTGTTATCAGATTTATAGAGGTTATATCTCTGCATTTATTTCTGTTGAAACCATATTTTATCTTCTTTTATGTTCAAAATGCATTATTAACAGCTGGGATATTATCTATTTATATGGTTGAGATGTCGGTCTTATTATGGCATTATGATTTTTTTATCTGACGGAGGTGGCTTCAGTATAGTACAATGATTCAATGATTAATGGTTGAGATATCTTCATTATAATCCTTTCTAGTTTTCTTGAAAGGGAATTGACATCGACAAAAGCATAAGCGATAGAAGATCAAGTTCAAATCTGTATAATAGTTATCACTTCCAGGTAAATCTTGATATATGTCAATGAGCAAAGACGGAATGTTATGTTTGAATTATGCAGTTTTTAAAGATCTTTGATTAGAACCCTGAAGAAATTGTGACAAATTGTATGTCTGAGTTATCTTGATAACAATAAGAAAGGTTCTCTTTGAAAAGTTATTGTTTGACAGCCAGGATCTATTCAGTTGTTTAGCTTGATGAGATTATTTACTTGAAGGGTTAATTGAGTTATATGTGTTTAAATTTATCATCGGGTTTAGAAATAAATTTTGATCGTTCACGGGTAAATAGATAAATAGTCTGAATGCAGAATTCATATTCTAGAAGACATGATACAGAACTATATCCATCAAATTAGTTTTAAATTGGAAATGTGATTGTAAATGAAAGTTGTTCTGTTTGTAAATTGAACAGTTGAAAACACTATTAACTGAAGAATTAATTTTGGTTCAGCCTGAATCGGGTACAGAGTTTATGATTTTCAGTCATACGTCATTTAATGGTTTGGAGTGTGTTTTAGTACAAGAATGTATAGGGATGGGTTATGCTTCCATACTGTTGAAGTTGCATGAAAAGAGTTATTCGACACGCAAATTAGAGATGGTTGACATTGTAATTGCATTGAATAGTTAGCGACATTAATTGTTTGGTGAGTAATGTAACCTATTTGATGACTGCAAGAGTTTAAAATCTTTGATGTTAAAGAGAGATCTGAATTTGGGACAGCAAAGATGGCTTGAACTGTCGAAAGATTTTGAGTCAGTAATTGGTTATCATCCTAGAAAAACGATTACAGTCAAGAATATTTTAAACAGGAAACCTTTGTGTGCCTTACGAGCGATGATTATGCGATTGATTTTATCGAATGATGAATAGTTATTAGTTGAGTTAGAAGCTAAATTAGTGTTTATTCGGTGAATTTGTGGAGCTAAAAAATGTGTCAACGACTTCTGATTTACAATTTTAGATGTGGAATCGATGATTACTTGTTGTTTTGAGATAGAGTGCATATACTGAAGACTTCAGAGATTGTATAACAATTGTTACAGGTGGCTCACAATGGCAGTTAGCCTATTTATACGGGAGTAATAAGATGTATAATGATCTGAGACAGTTATGCGGCTGAATGAGTATGAAATGTGATATTTCTGACTTTGTAACCAAATGCTTGAGTTATCAACAATTAAAATTGATTATTAAGTGTCTTTGGGACTGTTATAGCATGTGTTGGTATCAGAGTAGTAATGAAATAGAGTTTTGATGAAATTTTGTATCGGGATTATTCTTATCATCGAAAAAGATAGTTGTTATCTGAACTTTTGTTGACTGTTTGAGGAAGTCTGTATATTTTATCTCCGTGCGTACTGCTTTCTCTCTTGATAGACTAGCTAAATTATATATTTTTAATATTGTCAGTTTGCACAGGGTGCCAGTCTTCATTATTTCGGATAGAGATCCGAAGTCTATATAGTGATTCTAAGAGAAAGTACAGTAAGTTTTGAGTATGAGGTTGTATTGTAATATCGTAATTCATCTTTAAACGAATAGCTAAATAGAGAAAGTGATTCAGGTTCTCGAAAGTATGGTGGATCACTGTCTTCATTATTTTGGATAGAGATCCGAAGTTTCTATAGTGATTCTAAGAGAAAGTACAATAAGTTTTGAGTATGAGGCTGTATTGTAATATCGTAATTCATCATTTAATGAATAGCTAAACAGAGAAAGTGATTTAGGTTCTCGAAAGTATGGTGAATCACTGTGTTTTAGAGTTTGGAAGCAACTAAGAACGGCTACTACTGTTGGTTGAGTTATCATGTGAGTATAAAGATGAAATTGTATGAGGTATTGTATGATTGCAGTTACCGAACTCCATTGTACTGGATCGAACTTTGTGAGAAAAATATTAACGGGATAAATTTCATCAGAGAAATTGAAGAGAAAGTGAAAGTAATTTGTAACAGCTAGAAAGTCATTTCAGATTGACAGAAAACTTATGCAGACTTGATACGTAAAAGTACTGAATTTCAGTTAATGG
Organism: Gossypium hirsutum; assembly: GCF_007990345.1. Lineage (NCBI taxonomy): Eukaryota > Viridiplantae > Streptophyta > Magnoliopsida > Malvales > Malvaceae > Gossypium > Gossypium hirsutum. The sequence continues at coordinate 53,304,195 of NC_053446.1, forward strand.
ACTGAGTGGTCGTGGAAGTATTACTTTGGGAATAGAACTTCTCGACTTAACTATAAAGAGAAGTTGGTTTTGTGATTATTTGGGTTGTACGAAATTATTAAAAAGGTAAGACCAGTAACTTATTTAACTAACTTGGGAAGGCTCATATTGTACTATATGTATCAATGCTGAGACGGTAAAGATCAAACTTTCCGCATAAAATTTTTTTTATCGAGATTGAGAAATAATCCGCATAAAATCTTTAATCTATTTGTTGATAAGATTTTCGGGGACGAAAATCCCAAAGGGGGAGAGTTGTAACAACCTGTTTTTAGGGTTAATCAGAACAGTGATTTTGGGACCACAAATCCAAAGTCAAAATATTTATTTATATTGAGATAAACTAGATTTGGATCTAGAACGGGGAAAATAAAGTATCGGATTAGTCGACCTTATTCGTCGTTTTAGCGAATGAGGTAAGTTCGTATGTTTAATAAGCATTAAATTATACATGTTTAAATGCTTAATTGAGATAATTATGGTGAATGCTTAAATATTAAATTCAATTGTGATTACAACGCTTTGGAAATTTTCGACGGAGATTTGAAAAAGTAAAAGTCCCGGTTGAACCTTAGGAATAGATAGGATACAAATGTCATGACATTAAAGTTACCGAGATTACGTGTAAGACCATATCTGAGATATGACATTGATATGAGACTTCGTGTAAGACCATGTCTAGGACATTGACATCGATATGTGATTTTGTGTAAGACCATGGCTAGGCTATTGGCATCGATGCGAGATTACATGTATGACCATATCTTGGATATGGCATATTTACGGTACTACATATATGAGATTCCCGAGTATCCTTTAGTATTCCAAATGGTTCAATGGGAAAAGTGGATGAAACATGGTTATTAGTGATGGTACAATGAAAGCAAGGTATTCGTGACAGAAATCAACAAGTACGTGAAAGTGGAGAATGAAAGTACGATCGAGTTAAGCAAGACAGGTACGTATAAAACCTATGTGAGAATCGAATAAAAATGAATTGGTGAGTTCATACCGTATCATGTATATGAAATGAGAAAGATATATGTTTATATATGTTGTATACCAAAATGTGCTCATTTGGCTACATAGAAGTATGAATTGAATGTTATATGAGAATTAAATTGGTTAAACTTGTGAAAGCTAAGGTTAGCTATGTAAGTGATTATGTGATTGAATTTGTGAGATCATATGAATTGTATTATATTTTATATAATTACTTAAAATGTGTTTAGTTATTAATATGAGTTTATTAGCCGTACGAACTTACTAAGCTTTATAGCTTACTTTGTGTTATTTTTCTATGTTTATAGTGTTTCGAAGGCTCGCTCGGGTTGGAAGTTATTGGAGATCCCATCATACTATCTAGCTATGGTTTCGGTACTTAAAAGATTTGTAATTTTGGTTATGTGGCATGTATAGGCTAGTTGGTTTATTAAGTTTATAAGTGATTTTGGCTATTGGTGCCTATATGTTTGAAATGTATTGAGCCATGAGATTTGGCTTGTTTATAATGTGAGGTTTGATATGTAGATGGTCTTATAATTGGTATGTGGTTGTGGTTATGTGGTAAGCTTTAGTAAAGTTATTGATGCATTAGTAGAAGTGTCCAAATTGATATTCACGATTGATGAATAATGGTATTTATGTGTTTGTTTATATTGGTATTGAGAGGTTAGGTTGTAATTGAGATGATGAAAAAAGAATGGAGTATTTTAGGTCTAAAAGACATTGATTTACATGCCTTGTTAAATTGGTTTTAATGATGATTGTTTGGTTAAATAATAAATCATATCAATTTGGTATGTTTGTGGTTAGGCAAAAGATTGTGTATGAATAAATGAAATGGTTGAATTGGTATGGCATGTTTGATGAAATTGTGGTTAATGTTTGATGCATGAATTCATAATGTTTAAACTGCCTATTGTGTATAAAAATGGTATATTTTGTGCTTCTGTAGGGTTGACCTTTATGAGTGGCAAATTGGCCTTGCAAATGACCTATATTCGTCCACAAGGCTGTTCAAACGGGCGTGTGACGTCTGTTACTTAAAAAATTCTTAACGTTTCAGAAATTTTTATGTGTAACCATTTTAGTCTCGAACCTTCTTAAAAGCATGTTTTAGATCTTGTAGACTTATTTAAGGGACAATGTGATTATGAATGAATGTGATATGATGATACATGATCAAAGTTTCAGAAATGGCTTTATAATGATGTGAATTGTTTGGTAATGCCTCTTAACCCTAGTCTAGCGACGGATACGGGTTAGGGGTGCTACAGAATTCATGAATTTCAGGAAGTTGATCAAGAGTTACTTGTTAAATGACGACTTGTTAAAAATGATCAGACTTCAAAGTAGTGTTATTGGTAATAGAAATTTATGTTTTCGAAATTATTTATTTGTGTACTATATATTCAGACCTGAAACGAGCTAATTTGCGTGGAACTCATATCAGGACCTATTCATTTCAGCAGATTAGTATTAGAGTGTATAGTTTTATGAAACAATTGTTCTTGTGGTAAATTATGAAAAGAGAGATTTCAGAATATATGACAAAATGGTTTATACGTCAGTAAGCTAAAGCTAAGCATCGAGTTCTGTCAAGTTTGTTACAACCTATGATGATTCTGGAATGGAAATGGGATCAAGTCAATGTGGACTCAAGATAAGGTTTGTCGCTATCACCGAAAAAGAAAGACACAATCTAGGTTATTGTTGACAGACTCACTAGATTCATACATTTCATTTCAGTTAGAATAGATTACTCACTCGAGAAGTTAACTAAAATTTTGCATCGTAACAACTGCGAACCATGTATTAAATGTTCTCATATACAGCTTTATACAGTTGTAATTGAAGAACTTCGTTGTACTGGTCAGAATTAAGTGAAAGAAAGCTAGTTGGGATTGATTTTATTTGAGAAACAAAATATAAATTCCGTATATCTGAAACTATTTTTAAGCTGCTTCAGACCGTCAAAAATCATATACTGATCTAAAAAGAAAGGATATCGAGTCTTGGATTGGTGTCAGTGTGCTCTTGAAAGTCTCGCCTTAGGAAAGAGATTCTACAATTCGATAAGAAAGTAAAGCTCATACCTAGGTTCATAGGATCATATGAAATTATCGAGAGAATTAGACTAGTGGCTTGCAGTTTAGCATTGCCTTCGGAACTTGAACAGATTCATAATATTTTTTTCACGTTTCGATGCTACGATGGTATAAGTCGGATCCTTCCCATGTGATTACTCCTGATGAGGTAGAATTACAGTCTGACTTATTGTATTGAAAAGAACCGATAAAGATCTTGGCACAATAAGTAAAAGAACTTCGCAATAAAAGGATACTGTTAGTGAAAGTTCTATGGCACCGACACGGCATAGAGGAAGCTACTTGGGAAATAGAAGAATCTATGAGAACACAATTCATAGGTAAAAATTTTCAATGACGAAATTTCTTAATGAGGGAGAGTTGTAACAACTTGTTTTTCAATTGTGTCGAAAACAGTGGTTTCGGGACCCTATTTTTGACGAATGAGTCCATAAATATTAAATATTAATATTTATGAGTCAATTATAGTATTATATTAATTTTTATCTGATAAATTTACTAATTGGACAGTTAGTTAAAGTACAAATGGTTTGACCCTAAAGTTAGTGGTTTTAGAATATGAGGTATCAGGACCTCATTTTCGTAAACTGAACTCGTCATAAATATTTAATATAAATATTTACGAATTTTTTATATAGGTGAATTGAATTTTGGTCCACAAATTTTAATGATTGGATGGTTAATTAGGGTAGAAGGACTAAATCGTAAGAATCGTAAAAGTTAATCGCTGTTGATTTTTTATTAGTTAAAAGGGTTTAAAGGGTATATGTTTAAGGATTTAAGTGACAATTAACCACTTTTAAAAGGTAGTGTACAGTAGGGACACTAATTAATTGAAAAATATGTTAAATAATGTTTAATTAAAGATTAAACATATGTTAAAATAAGGTAAAAAGTGTTTACTTCATCATTTTTCTTCTTCTCATCACCGTTTCTTCATCAAGTGAAACTAGGAAAGCCATTGTTGATGCTCATACTTTTGGCCATTGCATGTAAGTCCTAAACAAGTTGATTTTTTGTAATTTTTATGTTTTTGAGATTGTGTAGCTTAATATAGCTATCCTGATTACTAAATTATAAAATTGCCAAAGGTTTTAAAATTTTCAATTGATTATTTCTAAGGTTTTTGATGTTTAATGGTAGCACTTGAAGCTTAGAAATGTAATAGGATGAATTTTTAAAGTGAAATTTGTTAGTTTTGATTTTAAGGACTAAAATGAAAATATTTCAAAATTGACATGAAATTTCTATAATTATTGAATTTATAGGGCTATACAAGGATGATATTGAAATCAAAATGAAAAAATGGGCTTAAATGTGAAAATTATGTCAGTCTTGGTTTTAAGGACTAAATTGAATCAAATGAAAAAATTTAGAGAAATTGTTTAAAATGAAATTAAGTTTTCATATGAATTGAATAGGATGTTATAAGGTAATTGGAATTGATAATTGGCAATGAATTATTATAGATCAGGATTTAAATCAATCAGAAGTTAATTGAGAAATAGGAGAAATTGCAAATTAGCCCCTAACACTTTGTAGTTGTCGTTTTCCAGGTAAGCTCATATGAGACTTATTTTATTAATTCATAATATGTTTGTGTTATATTATGTAATATTCTAGTTGTATTATTGTGATTACAACGTTTGGCATCAAATGAACTCAATTGTAAAATATGAATTAAATGATAAATTTGAATAAGTATATGCTATTGAATAGATGTGATCATTTATGTAATTTAATAGTATGTATGTGATGATGTTATGAGGTTTAAAATTTATATGGATTGTTATTCGATATATAAAAAGTGTATATACAGTTACATGATTAAAATGATATAGAAATTGTAATGATACCTAAATGAATTTAATAAATGATTAGAATATGAATGACATACCACTAAGGTTCAAAAGGCAATCTGGCGTTGGTCGGGGATTTCTTTATCAATGGCTAAGATCCAACATGTGTTGTGGATTCTCGACATCTCGAGTGAGTAGCATAAAGTAAAGTTGCAAAAGTAAACCTGACCTACAACTTGTGTGAGCAAATTCAAATATCACAACTTTTGTGAGCAAATCGAATTATTCTTTATCGATACCTGAGATGCATCACATATAGTGGATTCACAATAGCTTGAGTGAGCATTATCGAATAAAGCTTGTATAAGCAAATCAACTCTACAGTTTGTGGAATTAAATCAATTCCGTGTATCTGAGTTCAATATTCTTTAATTCTTTGAGCGAAAATAGAAAGTGAAATGGATGAAATGTTGGTACATGAATGAAAATAAATATACATGTATGTGTTTGCAAATGAGTTATGAAATGGCTATTACATGTTATGAAATGAGTTGTTAAAACATGTATTTGATTATCTATTAAATTTATGTCATGTAAATGAACTAACCTCTGAATGTACTTGTTGATATACATGCAAAAATAATAGGATGCTAAAGGATTTCCATGTTAGTCTCAGTATATCTTAATATTTTAAATTTTTGATTGATCAAGGTAATTTAAGTAAAATTTTACATGAACTTACTGAGCATAGATAATGCTTACTTTGTTGTGTTTTCTCTGCATGTAGTTATCTTTTACGGAACTCGGCGGATTAGATCACTCCAAAGCTCACATTATCCAACTTCAGTCTCGGTAGGCTTTTTAATTGTTTGGAACTCGAATTTGTGGCATTTATATAGGCTTGATATGTATAAGTGTCATTTGGATGTTAATGGTTATAATGTGCACAGAATACTTGTAAACTTGATAACTATATGATTGGTGTATAAGTTTTGTTAAGTGTTTAAATTCATTTGAATGGTGATGTTTGGATCTAGCTTGTGCTAGTATTTTAAATGTTTCATGCTTTGAAATTAAAGGTACATAAGCACGCACAAAGGCCAATGTTAGCTTTGGTTGTTTGAGTTAAGGTGACATGAAAGTCACAAAGGAACTGGTATATTAACATGTTGGCTATTAGAATGTTTTGTTTGAATGGTGTGGAAGACTTGTTTTTGGCATATTGGTTTAATGAATATTTAGACATGTTTTTGGAATGTATTTGTGCATGTTTGAATAGCCTTATATGTATCATTTAAGCCTTTGGTTTGTCTTGACATGAAATAGGTACATAATGACATATTTGTACCACACAGCTGTGTGTCACACACGGGTTGGTGACATGATCATGTGTATACTGGAAATTACAAAGCATTTAACCCACACAGTTCCCGATTGTCACACGGGCTAGCCACACATTTGTGTGAGTACTGTAGATTTGGTCATTTAAGTTTCACACGGTCTTAGTTTATTACACGACCCAACCACACGATCGTGTGACTTTTGATGAAACTTTAGAATTTGATCCACACGACTTCAGAGAGTTATACGACCTAGACACACAGCCGTGTGACCCCTATTTTGCATAATTACCTTTATCAATTGAAAATGTTACAATTTGATCCCTATTTGTTTCCGGGTCAATTTTAGAGCTTTCATAAGCTCAAATTAGACTCAGTTTTGTTTGTTATGCATGATATATGTAATAATTGCATGTTATTTGTTATTCTTAAATTTAGTTTTTCATGTAAATATTCTATTAATTGCTGTAGCATTCTATAGCTTGAGTCCGACGACCGGACCGGGTGAGGGATGTTACAAAATTACCTTCATTGGTACTCTTAATCTTTTAAAGTATATGGTCATATGCATTTTTACATCCATTTGAGTCCATACATCATATATATATTAAATGAGCATATACATCCTTATTTTACTAGTTTTGATCATGAACATACTAACATGGTATAACATGACCAATTGCTATAAACAAAATATATTGACATTTACAAAATATAACATTCTTACCATTTGGACTAAAGCATCCAAAATGGACGCCAATAGAAATTCATGACCAATTGCTATAAACAAAGTAAAACTTATGCAAACTTTCTTGAGTCGAGAGTTGAGTTCTGGATGTTGTTTCACTCATCAAAACCTTAAGATCTAACGATACCTGCCATAGAAATAAATAAACCGTATGTTGAGAACTACGGCTAGTGGTGCTAACATGATTTGAACCAATAATCAAATGGAAATATAATAACAAATACAATCAATAAGCGACAACTACCAAATAATATCAAGTTCACATTTCATGTCTCATATGCTTAACTCCATACCAAGTTCCATTTGATAATTTCATACAAAGGCCATATAACCCTTTATCATCAAATCTTAATTACATGTATGTCATGGCATGATCCAACATTCATTTAATTTTCTTATCTTTATTTCGAATCCACTATATCATTTTATATCCATATCAACGCTTTGGGCTCATTTGAATTGGTTTGCATGATCTTTCACATGCCATCTTTTGCCACATGGATATTTATATACAAGATAGACCATTTGCTATTAGCTTTACATATCAAATGTCAATTAGAAAGGTATAGATTTTATTATCCCTATTAACTGGACACGGACTCAAGATGGATACACGGATCATTCAACCATCACAATGATATATCTGACACCTAGTGCATCATCGGAACGTTTGAAGTATAAATTGTGTTCCGCGCCTCATCAGTATAAATAGAAGTATAATCTCGCAAACTAATCCTATGGCATGCCAACTATACCCGACACATCTTGAGATAGTTAATAGGGTAACCAGTGTTTCAAAATCATATATATTCATGATCTCATATAATAGTTTCATATAATACCAATTTATATCATGCTCAATCCAATCCAATTCAATTTATACCATTTCATATCATCACATACATATCACCACATCTTTTATAAGTTATCAACCATGAAATACTTACCAAATTCATGAGACAAGAAGAGATTTTACCTCAATCAAGATAGTTTGATACAAGTCATATGAATATATGTGTATGTATTGAATTCAAACCATGAAAGCACAAATCATAATTGTTACTCGTCTACGGCTCTCGCATTTCCTTTCTCTCAGGACGACCTAGCGTCGTCTTTAGCTACTTTCGATAATTCAATTGTAAAAAATGATTTTAGATTCCACTCAATCACATGAAAGCATATAATCAAACATATTTTGCATTTTATTAATTTTAGTCTCTATATCCGAAACACTCATATTTTTCGATATCTAACATCAAATTAAAAACGATTCCATATCCTTTCATGAGGGACCTTAAACTTCTAATCTATAGCATAATTTCTTAGTTTATTCAATTTAGTTCCTAATGTCACAAAGCTAACTATATAACTTAATTGAATTTTCTAATCAATTCCAACATTTTTCTCTACTTTTCAACTTTGTCCTAACATACTTAAAACTCATACTTCAATTTCTCATCAAAGTCAAACTCAATTTCATCAATTACCCATTAATGGAAACTTGACAAACATTTAACAACTGATAAATCCAAGGCATGAATAAGCTTAATCAAGCTTAGATGATCATAAAAACCTAAAATTTCAAAGGAAAAGCATGATTACCTTAGGGATTTTGGACTAAATTGCAAGAGGGAAAAACTTTATTCTTTCTTTCTTTTCTTTTCCTCACTTGGATGACACAATGGAAGGATGAAGGATGGATGTGTTCCATCTTTCCACCAACATGGCCTTATATATGATGATTAACCATTTAATTAAACTTAATTAACGTTAATTTTAACCTTAAAACATGTTTAATTAATTATATCATCTTCCTTAATAAAACTAAGTAGATGTTATCATTATCATCCACTATCATATAATACAAATGGTCTAATAACCATTTAGGTCCTTTGATTAATTGCTAATTAGGTCTTCAAGCATTTTCTAAATTAAAATTCAATAGCGATTGTACTTTTAGAATTTAGTCTCTGAACCTTAATTAATGATTTCTTGATTATTTACTAATATATTTTTATACTAACTTTGTGAATACTTCTATTCACATTTTCATTGACTCAGTTTACGAAATTGAATTCTGAAACCTCATTTTTGAGCACTATCAAAATTGGGTCATTACATTTTCAAAGGCAACCCAATATATATATCATGATATGCTTATTATTTATCATCATGGTTAAAAAAGAATTGGGTTAATTCATGAAAGAAAATTATTTGATGCTTTACTTGTGGAGTTAAAAAAAACTCCACAAGGGTGAAATATTGTCACAAGTCCTCATGTAATATTAAAAAAATTAAAATAAATTAAAGCAAATACATTTCATTTATTTATACTTGTTCCATGAAAAACAACTATAGCAAAATATTTTCTAATTTAATGATCCAAAAAATAAGCATTTTTATTAAAGAATTGCATTGATTATATCCGGTTATTAGAAATAGTTGTCAGGGGCAGAATTAGGGGCTAGGGCCTTGCGCCCCTAAAATGGAAAATTTTCCATTTAGACTATTAGTAAAGGTAAAATTGTCCTTTGACCCCCTAAAATTATAAAAATTTGATTTAATTCTTTAAAAATTATAAAGATATAAGCTATTAAAAAGGTAAAATTGTATTTTCGTTATCGTAAAAATTACAATTTAATTTCGACTCTCTTAAAAAATTTACTAAATTTCACCCCGGCCATTGCTTAATCTTTATGGATCTAAAACAGAATTTGCATAATTTGTTACTACTAATATGAAGGGTGTTTTAAAATAAGATATTATTTCATGTTTGTTACATTTTATATACGTGTCGTGTCTGTTCTATTTCCACTTATAGTACTTTTCAAGTTCCTATCTATATTCTATTTTATTTTATTTTTTGAGTCAAAGCTGTTAATTACTCCAACATTGAATTTTCGTATGATGAATTAGGCTACGCTTATCTGTCAATCTATTCATATATTACGAGCTTTTTTTGCAGATAAATTAAGCAAAGCCTATCACTTGTGACTTTGCGCTTATCATCGGATCTGGGTTCTTCTTCTTTCTTCACAAGGTATTTCCTTTTTTATCTTTCTTTATTGATGAATGTCGGGTTTTGATTGATACATTTTCTAGGTTTTCAATCGTTTTTTCATTTGTATGAATCAAAGTGTGCCTTTTGGCCACCTTTACAAGTTTTTTATTCATTTTCCATTTTTAAAATTCCAATCTTTGGCCTTTCTTTCTAGGCATTTTAGGGCTTTGTGACAAATTTTATTTTCTCTTATCGTCTTCTCATCATTGTCAGTTTATAATGTATATCTGTGGTGGGCTAATTCTTGACATTGAATCTTTTGCTTAAAGTTGGTTCTTTGAGCATTGGGAGAAGCTGATCAAATAAACTTTGATGGCTCATGGGGATAAAGATTTAAAACTTGACATTGAAAATGAACCGATCACTGGTGAAGAAGAAGAATACCATAAACGAAACCCTATTTTAGGCCTTAAAAACATGGCAGAACTGCTGCTTGCTAAGGCTAGAGGCAGTTTCACCCAAGGGTCGTCGGACGATGGAGTGTCTTTGTCTAGTGATGCTTCGAATTCAGGTAGTGTTTATGCGAAGAACATGCAGGCAATGACGAGCATGAATGTTGTGGGACATGATCATAATATCAAAGATGATGGTAAAGAGAATAAATTAGTGAAGGAGAAATGTAAAAGTTTGAGCAATAAAAAATCCCCTAAGCCTCCACGACCTCCGAGATCGCCATCATTGGATGCGGCCGACCCGAAGTTAATCCGGGAGTTAGCCGAACTTGCGAGATTAAAGCGCGCGAGGATCAAGCGGATGAAAGCCTTGAAGAATATTAAGATTACTAAGGGAACACCTCCTTCTAGTCGCAATATGCTTGCCTTGGTGTTTATCATCCTTTTCTGTATTGTCATAATCTTTCAAGGTAATAAATATTTTATTTTATGGGATTTTCAAATTCACCCACTTTCTGCATCTCATATGCAAATCCTTTTTATGTAGGAATGCCATCCAAAGCTACACCAATGGCTTCCCAAGGATCTCATGTGCCGGTAAGAGCAACAGAGAGAGTTCCCACTTCAGTTTCATTCCTTCGAAACCCCCTAGTACGTGACAATTATTGTGGCAAAACAGTTTTAATTTGGATTCGAAAACGGATTTCTCATTTCTATTTCTGTTGTGCAGTCTAATGGACTTTGTTGCTGGTTTAGCTGCTGAAGGAAAAATGAGCAGATTTTTTGGATAGAAATAAAAATGTTGTTGGTCTATCTATGGTTACAGAAGATAAATCTTTGTTGTTCAACATCATATGTTTCTATGGAGTTCACTTTTTGCCGGTAATTTATCCCTCGTTTGCAAGTTGAAGTTATGGGGAGGAGAGGGAGTGAGTTAAATTACCATGTAAAATTTTGGCAGTACGTTGTGGGATTATATCTATTCTCTATAACTATCTCTCATTATGTAACTCCAAATTCAACTTGAATTCATCCTACCATTCTTTGGAACTTGTTTGAGTTATTTACAGTACATGATTAGGTGACAAAATGAAAATTTTATTCCTTTCCAGATAGTCCTCTTTTTAATTTTGAAATTTATGCTAGATTAAATTATGGTTACATCTCCTATATGACCCTTCAAAATAGGCCGCCCTTGGAGAAGCTCATGTATTAGATGATTGGTTTGATACAAGCTAAAACTATGGGCAACATTTAGTTATTGGAGCCTAAATTTTATAGATTTGAGATTTTTTTATAAATTTTAAATATTTTTAAGCAATAAATATCAATTATTTCTAAAATTTAATTAGAATATATAAATTACATTTTAAATATTTAAATAAAAAAGTAATTTAGTACCAAAAATACTTTTGGGGGAGGAAAAGCTAAAAATTTTAGTTTCTACTTCTTAAAAGTGTTTTTTGAAAAGTAAAAAATTTCAGCTAAAAACAACTTATTTAGCACGGCTTTTCTTCCAAAAGTATTTTTTGAGCTAAAAGTGCTTTTTTTAAGCCCTTAGTTATGACTATAAATTTTATAGACTTGAAACTTTTTTGTAAAGAGATTTTCGATTCTTTAAGAGAAGTTTACAAAGTGTAATTCGTCTAGAGTTGACGAATCCCTCAACAAGATTTAGTATTATCCTTGGTGGGGGATATTGCATTAACTCTATTGAGAACCCAAGTGCCTAAATAAGTAGCGGATTCATAGAACAGGATCCCCTTATCGAGTGTCATAAAAGTCAAACCATGCACAATGCCTTATAACTAGCCCAAGTGGTAGCATTCTGACTCATTAATGCCCTATATGCTATAAGGTATAGGTTCGAGTTCAACCATGCACAACACGTATGGTTTACCTTCTCAGATACCCAATAAGACACTTCCTTTTTGTAAATTTATTGTCTCTTTAGGCACTTAAACTCTCGATAGAGTCACTTTATAAACTAACTCAAGATCTCAATTGAATTGCGAGACAAAATCTCCACAGAAAACAATACTTGATGTGTTCATAGTGTGACCCAAGATCCCATCCTCAACAATAATATATCATTTTTGGTACATATTGCAAATTTGGAGGAAGATGACAACAAGATCCGAACCCTATTCTTTACAATGCCAACAAGGGGCTTAACCACTACCCTTTTATGTAGTTGGTAATAATAACATATTATGTAACTAGAGGTTATAATTAGAGGTGATCAGGAGGTAAAGGCTTGGTTTCAAAAAATTTTCCAAACTTAGGCTTGAGTTAGACTTGTTCTAGTCCGCCTAAATGATTTGTTCTACTATTTAAAAAATAATATAAAATATTTTTATTTAAATTTAATTCGAAAATATATAACATTAATATAAAATCATTTTTATATTCTATTAACTTTAAATAATAAAATGGATAAACTCAAACCGACTAAGTCGGGATACACTTTTAATTCTAACCTATGCATTGCATAAATTTTTTTTTTATTTTATTATATTTTAAAATTATATTAATTTAAGCAAAGTTTTAAAATCACAGTTCTTAATTAATTGACGCTTTGATATTGTAATATGAAGATAGTAATAACCATTCAGATTTCGACCATTTGATGTCTTTTACTTTTTTATTTTTCATTAATATTATATGATAAAATAAATTTCCATCTATTAACCCTCAATTGAAAAATAATAAATGTTTAAATATGTTCAAATTTATTTATTTTTGATATAATAATAACTTGATCCGATCAAAAATTAAATATTAATTTATTTATTTGACCCAAAAAATTAAAACTCCTACTCAATATGCCACACTTTTATTTTTATATATATATATTTTTATTAAATAGAATAATGATTTTTTAATTATTTTTATTTTTATATTATGCATGTCCATTTTTCTTAAACTCGAATTTGATTAAATTGAGAATTAAACCTAACTTGACCTGCAACCTAATTTCAAACAAAAAACCTAACCCCATCGAATCAAGTCGAAATCCATTAGATTCGAATTTTTTTACCATCCCTAACAATAGCATTACCAATTGAATTAAAAGTTGAATAAAAATTGAGAGAATTTATTTTTTCAAAAAATTTAAATGCATACTTATGAAGTACAATATGATTTCCAGTACAAAATATGTTTGGTTATAATTATATAAGTATTATGTAGGGATAAATCTTAAAATTATACATAAACTTTGATTAATGTGTAATTGTATACATGAATTATAATCTGGTGCAATTATACACATGAAACTCTAATTTTGGTTCAAATGTATACTTGAAACTTTAATTTTAATTTAATCATACACATTTAAAGAAATAAATACATCAATTTATTTTTATATTGGATAAATATAATTATTTTGTGTATGCAATATATAAACATAAAATGATGTTATATTAATAATTGTGTTAATAATTTACAAGAATTGGATCAAATCAAAATTTCATGTATAAAATTGCACAAAATCAAAGTTCATGTATACAATTGCACATTAAATCATAGTTCATGTATAATTTTTGTATTTAAGTTTATTACACTTTTTATGGGGAGAACACAAATTTAAACATTAGAGATAACATTGTTGGGAAGGGTAACTACGAGCTCTAAATATAGACAATAAAACAAACATGAAAAAGAAAATTATATAGGTACTATGAAAATATTCTCATAACTGTAAATCATAAATATGTTAAATTGACAAATTTTTTAAAAGAAGTATTTTGTTAAAATTTTAATGGACCCGAAAAGTGAAATATTAATTATGACAGGTGATTTTTATGGATCTTATCTTTAAATGATAATAAATTATTACTTTTTGAGAATAAATGATAATAAATTATTAACCCTTACCTATAAAAAAATGAAATTAGATTTATGCTATCTTTAATACATTATTTGGTACTAAATTTTAGTGTCAATGTTTAATTTAGTATCTGAGTTTTTTTCTTGATTTAGTACTTAAGTTTGGTTTTAATGTTTATTTTAGTATCTAATTTTTTATTTTGATATTTGAGATCCTTTTAGTCCGAATTTGGTACATAGTTTGCCTCCAATGTTCAATTTAGCATCTAAGTTTTTTTTTATTCAATTAAGTATTTATGTTTTTTTTACTAGAGCACATGTGTCAAACATTTATTTGGTCGCATAATGTCGTTTGGTTTAGGTACTAAATTAAACTTTGAAGCCAAGTTCATGTATCAAACTGAGCCTTGAGACCAAACTCCGGTACCAAATGATAAATTAACCCGTGGTAATAAATATACGTCTAGCTGGTTATGATTTATGTAATCTTGATTTTTTTTCTCAAAAAATTAGATTCAATTTTACATATAATATATATTTAATTAACCGTTATAATTAGTAAATTCTATTTAATTAGCATGAACTAATAGAATTTATCAGGACAGGATTACTTTACAACTTTTTTTTTTAATTCTAAAAGGCAATTACAATCTTTGGGCCAAAATTACGTATAGCAAATTTTTTTGCCTTATTTTGCTCCATATATGATTTCCTCTTCATTGAGAAAATTCATTCTGGAGCCTATAAATACGTTTTTTTCTTTTTAAACCAAAGCCATTTTACGTGCAAGTTAAGCGATATTCCAGTTACCTTTCAAATTCCCAACACCCAAATATGACCAAAATCATCTCTTTATTCATACTTGAAGCTGTATTTTGCTTCACATTTTTCACTGTAAGCTACTCAGACATCAACCTAATTCAAACCACTTGCAAAAAGACTCCATTTTACGATCTCTGCGTCTTGACTTTGAAATCCGACCCCCGGAGTTCGACCGCGGATGTGTCGGGGCTTGCTCGGATTGTGGCTGACAGTGTCAAAGCTAAAGCCATTGCCACATTGAATCAGATTTCAGCATTGCTTAAAAGTGTCAAAGACCCCACCTTGGAAAAGGCCTTGGAAGGTTGCATTGTTTCATATAACACCATTATCCAGGCTGATATCCCAGTAGCAATTGATGCAATTGAGAAAAACAACCCCAAATTTGCTGTTCAGAGTGCAACTGATGCTGGAAATGAAGCTCAGGCATGTGAAAACAGCTTTGCAGAAAAGCCATCCAATTCTCCAATCTTTAGTGGAAACAAAGCTGTGCATGATCTTTCTGTTGTTCTTCAATCCATTGCCTCATTGTTACTATAGGCTGATGTTAAGTCAGTTCTCTTTGCTATTAAATGATGATAAATAAATTAAAACAAAATGAGATATTTATGAATTATCTGATGATTTTTCATGTTTGTTGACATCGATGAAGTATGCCATTACAAAATCGGTGTAATTAGCTTTTACTTTTTTAGCACAAACACTCAAAGGTGAAATAAAAACACATAATAAAATTTCTCACAAAGGAATCAAGTCGTGCTCTCTAAGCTCTCGACTAGCTAATCTCATGCCACTACTACCTGTTTATAGTCCTCACGACTTCAACTAGAAGTAAAGGATAAGTGAGATAATATTTTGATATACTAGCTGGTTTTTCACAACAGAAATGGTCAACAAGTGACTTAAATTATTGCTAATATGATCTTCAATTATCTCTATTTTATCTTGATCAAAATCATCAAATAATCCTCAAGAAATACCAATTGAAAAATGCTTTAATTAAATCAGCGCCGATAATGCTTTGCTTATTCTTATGCTCCATATCCTCATATTATCAACTGAGATACAGTTGTTATTAAACTCAAATATTTACTTATTAAATTTCGGGATTATCAAATAAATTTTACTACTTATTTATCTTGAATAAAATCAAAATATATTCTCAATCAAAATTGTCGTAAGTTTGGATTTTTGGTAAAAGTTCTAAAGTAGCAAAATACATTCACGACAGCATAACATGTGAATCAACTCAGGAATATTATTCAAGAAAGCAAAACACCCCTTAACTAAATTCGATTACACCTTTCTCCATCTTTTGAAAAAAAAAATCTAAAGATGAATTAAACAAACCATAGATGAAATGCACAACCAAACCTTTCCTCTTATTCAACAGTGAAACTAGTGCAAGGTTGAAGTATACGAATTCTATGGGGCTTCTAGTGAGGTAACGTGATCAGATTCAACAACAAACTACACATCTCCTTCACCATATCAAAACTTCTCACCTATCATAGGGCTAAAAAATTATTAAATCAATCCATCAAAGAGAACGATAAATATCGTTAGGCTAGTTCCCGAGCAATATCATTTCAATAGCTCAATTTTCAATCAAGTCATAAAACAAATAAGATTTTCTCTCCCTTAGTACTAAGGATAATACACTCCCCTTGCTCCATTTTAAAGTTCATTAATTAAGGGGATATGACATGGTGCTATATGAATAAGCATTCTAACTGGTAGAACAATTGGGACCTTTACCACCTTTATGATCATCACAAGTTTGCACACCTTTATTCTTATAAAACTTTAATTGAGTATTCATGGCAATCCCTTTATCTTCAATGTGGTCTTCAAGGGTAACTTCACGTTTGACTTGAGCATCAATCTTTCCTTGATCTTCATAATTGATTAGCTGTTGAACTTTTCTCACCTGCATTTTCTTTTAAGATATAGGAACACTGTGTGCAACCTTTAAATTTTGCTCCCATCTCAAATTATTAAGGAGCTTATAACAATAAGGTCTAATGTCACCAACTTTATCATAGTAACGATGTAACATCCCAAAATTTATGATGTCCTCTGTGTCACTATTCAAGGAAGTGTAGTAAATTTTCAAAAAATAAAATTTACATTAATTAGTAATTTTATAGTAGAGTGTAACATTGGGAATTATTATTGAAGTGTGGTAATGTCATTGAGTGAGTCATAGACTTAGTGAGAAGTGTTTAAGATGTGCAATTTTACCATTAGAGGAGTAAATTAGTCAATTTATAAGAGTTTATAATTGGAGTTATTAGATGAAGGTGGGATTAAATGAGGGCCATTGGATCATGGTTTTACAACAAAGGTTTATTTTGGTTTTACAATAAGAGATTTGACTTCTTCCTGCACTTGTTGTCAACCACTTGAAGTAGGAGGATAATTTCTTTTTCCATTTTCTTGCTTCCTTCTTCCATTCTTACCTCAAATTTCACCACCAACCTTGCCTCTTTCTTAAGTTCCATTCTAAAAACCTCTTCTCCAGCTAGTTTTCTTCATTATTTTCTTCCAACCACAACTTAAAAGTTTGTTGGGTAGAGTGAGAAAGCTTGATTATGGGTAAGAGAAATGATTTTTCCATCATCTCATCATGTTTAAATTGAGTTTTTATTTGCTTAGAAAGTAGTTAAGCCATATTAATGGCTATTTATTATTATTAATATAAGTATTTATCGTCTAATAAAGAGAAAGAAGTAGAGAGAGGGACTACAAGCAATGTAAAGGAAAGATTGTAGATTGAGGAGACTGCTCTTATTTTGGTATATTACTTTTTTTTTTGTTTAAATGTGTTGTGTGCTTGAGTGGGTGAATATAAATGAGCATATTAATTCATAATGGTAATTTTTAATGTTGGCCAAGTGTAAAGAGTGTTGAAATGGAGTTATAGTTAAACTAATGAGTTATAAAAAAAAATTATATTGTTTTGCAGTGATATGTATGACTAGTGGACATAATTTCCATGATTGAATTATATTATCTTAAATATGAAGTTTCATGAAGTGGTGATAACTATGGTTGTGATCATTGAAATTTTATATCAATGAAAGTGTTATGAAATAGCTAATGTGACTTAAAAAAAAATGAATGTAATGCCTTTGTAAACTTAGTTAAATAGTTAGGATATGGTTGACATGTCAATAGGGTATACATATGTTAGAAGATGCAATTTGAAACCGTGATTGATGCCATAAGGCAAGTGTATATGGATCCATTTCTATAGTATTCAGATGATAGCGCTTTTAGCATAGTATTTCAGAGAGTTTGGTTGGTTAGCCCCAAATATATGACCTTTGTTTTGCTAAGATTACTAAGGGCAACAAAAATAAAAATATTGAAAAAGGATTATTCCTGGTAAATTGAATGTTATATTCATTGTGATAAATGCCATATTTTATTAGTTCTTATACCATGGATGGTATTAATGTAATTGCATAAATAATTAGATTTGTTACCTCTATAGGAGATTTTTTTTACAATTCCTCCTCATTTATGCCATCATTATCAAAGAGTTAAACTTTACACATTGGCCAAAAAACGGTGGGATGAGGTAAGTGTTTGTGATTTCCATTTGAACTTACTAAGCTGATGCTTATGTGTTGTTTTTGCGCGTAGATTTTACATGAAGGTTTTTTGGCTCTCCCTAACCTTTGGGACATCGCACCATTGTGGGGCTAGAAGACTAGGAAATTAGTTTATATATGATTAGTGGCTAAAATAGAACGTACTAAGGAGTCTATTTCATTTATATATATACTAGTTTCATTATTACTTGAAAGTCTTGCTTTGAAGTGTAATTTTTAAAATTTGATCCTTTAAGCATGATGTGTTGGCCATATCTTTTAATTAGTGGCCTTAGCTTGAACTTATTAACATATGTTCAACTTGGTTTTATGCTTTTGTTTTGCAAAATGAATGGTGGTATAGTGAATAATTTTTTGTATTCATTCATGTTACTTCCAAATAAATGGTTTTATGCTTTTGTTTTGGCATATGTTTGTATTCATTCACCAAATGAATGGTGAATAATTGGTGGCCTTAACTTGAACTTATTAAGCATGAACATCAAATAAAGAATCAACACAAAATTATCAGAAGTTAAAATGACTCAGCTACAAGTGTGACAGGTCAGCTGTAATATTTATGTTACAATGGAACACTGAGTGTTCTGAGGATCAAACCTAAGAGAGATTGGGTGATAAAGTGACTAACAATGAAAATGCATGAAATTGCAAAGTCTAGCTAGCTACTCACTGAGTATTATAGTATGAAAAATCATCATCAAAGATTAATTACACTAACTTACACCTAGAAGGACTAAATTGCAAAATAGATAAAAGTACACAAATATCAATTCAATTTACTAAAGTGGTCGGTTGGCTTTCATGTTACTGGTCAATTATTAGATTAGGGATCTAAATGGTTCAAATTCCTAATTGGTTCAATTTTTCCTTTTGGTCATCATTTTGCCTAATTAGGTGATTTAGTTTGGTTTATCTCTCGATCTCACTAAACTAAATCGGGACAATCACATTGGTTCTTAATAGGTTCTCCTATCGGTCTCACCTATCTAAATGTTCACCTAAAGGCATTAGTTTTAGGTTTGAAGTCTATTCCATTTAGTCCATTTGTTATGATTTAGTCCTTGACCCAAAAACTAAACATGCAAAATTTCCATCAACCAACCATCATTAGATTTAGTTACTATCCATCATCAATATATAAACATCAATTAAGTTCATATTTAAATGATTTATTAAAAAAAGCATAAAAAACAAGGTTGAGAAAATCTTAGTGACCTAAGATTGATTCTTTGTAGAAGGTGATAGTAGCACTAGTGGTGATGAAAGCACAACTAAAGCTGAGATTTCTACTGTAACACCCCAAAACCCGACCTAGAAGTTTAGACCGAATCCCGGAGGTTATATTGATCATCGAAGTGATTGTAAGAAAATTTTACAAAACAAATTATCTCAAATCCATTACAAACACCTTTTTCTCTTTACGAACCAAAACATTTAATCATTTAAATTTCAATAAAAAAATTAAAGTTAAGTTTAATTTATGAACAAAGTAATATTTACGAGAAAAATCCAAAACAGAACTTATACCACCGTTTTTGTAAAACCTTACCGTTCGTAACAATATATCAAAATGGGAGCTGAAAAGAAAAACTGTTAACTTGTTCTTAACCGTGACTGTCCGAGACCTTTGCATACCGAGTCGAGCATCAAAATTCGAAAATGTACCTGTAAGGGGAAACACTAAGGGGATGAGCTACACAAGCTCAATGTGACTTCAAATCGTATTTAACAACGGAATTACAGATCAGAAACCAACCAGTAGTTCAATAATGAAAAGTACTTACAGAGATACGCAGAAACAGAAAACAAACTCGGAACCATCGTCCCAAAAATACACAACAGTCAAAACACACCAAATCAGACACAGAATACTCAACAGATAAACCATCAACAGGTCGATACAATAATACTTATCATCATAATGTTACGACGAACAGACCGATTACAAATAAGTAGCTCACATCTAGATGCATATGAATGCAGTCAAGTGTTAAAAACCCACCCATCCAGCCAAAACAACTTTCCGTCCCCCGATCATACCCCAAAAGAGCTATTTAATCTCATCCAACCAAACACACAACATAGGACCTCAAAAGGCCCATCCAACCCTACACATCATGTATATGGACTAAGCCACTCAGATAATAATACACAGTAAGGCTGGCATATATACAGTACAGTGCATTACAGTAAACCGCTATACAGACAAGTTTGCAGTTAAACTACCAGATTAGATAAGAATCAGTCTTCATTCTCTTCATAACCAACCCAAAAAATTCTTTATGCAAGTGTATGCATGCTTACAACCTCACAGAAATAATGAACACATCGACAAACAATCAGACAGAAACAAACATGCACACACCCAGTTAATCGGGTTCAAAATTAGATATATCGCACAACAGTCACAAATAACACATAAACCGAAACCCAGATCAGAGTATTAACTTGCCTCACTAAGTCAAGGGTCAGAACACACAAACACATTTTCAGATGAAAAACATACACAGAACTAAAATTGGTGGCTTAGGGCCACATGGCCGTGTGCTCTAGCTGTGTGGGAAAGCCTAGGCCCTGTGGGGGTCAACACGCTCGTGTGGGATGAGGCACACGGCCGTGTGGCTAAGGCAAACGCTTGTGTGAGCCAAGGATTGCCGTGTGATCAGGCCATGTAACTCTCTGTCCATTTGCTAAAATAGAGTACAGGGCAGACATGACCATATGAGGGTCTCACACGCCTGTGTGCCCATCAGACACGGTCGTGTCCAAAACACATGTCCGTGTGGGATCTTTAAATCCCCAAATTAGCCACACAGCCATGTGAAAAATCGACTAATTTCCCCAAATCAGGCACATTGCTGTGTGGCACTTAAATTAGTCTAAAAACCCTAAATCCCAAATACACATGACCGTGTGAACCACACGTGTGAGGGCACACGCCCGTGTGGCCACCTGTGTGGTGACGAAACCACACTGAAACAGGCTACAGAATGTGCCTTTGTTGTCAAATTTCCCCAATCCTTAATAACTCAGAAATAAATCAAAATCACACCCAGTTTCAAGCCATCCCATGATACTCGACCTTTCGAGTGGTCAATTTCACAAGCACACAAACAATGTCGAATTTCACCGAGACAAATCGAAAATTCGATAAGAAAGGGGAAGGGTTTTCGATCACACACGCAAATACAGATTGCCACTAAATTGAATCATCAATTCACAAATAAACTGAAAGAGTTTCGAAACCCACACCTAATTTGCGATTAATGATGTCCAGACACCGGCTCGACGAAAAGGGAGCGAAGCTCTCTGAAATCCACAAGTAAAATTGTTTCCCAAAAGAAGAAAAAAGAAAAATAAAAATAAAAGGAAAACAAATGAGAGGGAGAACGTGAAAAAAAGATAGCAGTAAAAACTAAAAAATAATTAATAACCAAAATAAGATAATAAAATAACACTAAATAAAAGAAATAATTATCTAAACCTTTAAAACGAAACAAATATGGTCCCTCAAAACACTCTTGAGGACTCAAACCCGGGACCCAAAGGCACACTAACACACTACCAACCACCAGACCAACAGGCTCATTCTGTCACCTAAACGCGCAACTAAACACAATAGCACAACTTACTCACTGAGGCTAACCACAAAAGCTCAAACTTCAAATCCTCAAAAATTGAGGTGTTACAACTCACCATTCCTTAAGGAAATTTTGTCCTCAAAATGTCCACTAACAGAATAGCGGTCTAACACAACTACACCACTACACTCCTATTGCACACTCTGATCCCAAAGCACTACCATATTAGACTTTAGAATTCAAGACCTCATGCACACACCCAGAACACTTAACCACTGAAGTAGATACACATTTATCCCATCACACGTAATTACTATACGCGGATAAAAACATAGAAACATTCACAACTATACATGTCTAAAAGTTGTCGAGGACACTCTCGGATCCTATGTTCTGTAGATCCGCAACGAAAACATGCTCCCACTTTTTTCCAGCAATTGTCCGGATAACGCTTCTTATAGTGCTCACAAAACGGAATGCTTGCACCACTACCGGCATCCTTCACAAAATCTTTATTTCCACACAAATACGTTCTAACATACTTCACAAATCGAGGCTCCAACCTCGGATGACTGCCATCTCTTTTCTTCCCACAGTCTACGCACCTAGCTTGAAGCATTTCACTAGCCCTCCCTAACTTTGCATCAAACACTTTCTCTAGCACTTCTTTCACTACCGGAGTCAATGCCACAGTACTAAGCTCTGGGTTATCGCTACCCGAAGTTGGCGGGATCGCTTTGACCTCTGACTCTTGAACAGAAAAATGTCCCGGAGAAACACACGACTCCTTGCGATCTCGCTTACTTTCAGAATCCATATCGATCTTGTACCTAAGCTTTAAGAATCTACAATTTTTGAAATCGCACACAAGCATAAATGTCTAAATATTATATTTCTAAGCTTACCGAACTAATATTACAATTCTCTAAGTTTAGCTCAGACCAACACCGGAGTCTTGGACATCTTATTTTTACAAAAAGGTTTTTTTTTCAATCACAAGTCATTTCAAAACACTATGCTATAGTTTCCCAAAATTCTTTTAAAAAGATCACAGGCACACACGATTACATAAAAACACAGGCTAATTTTTTGCAAACCTGGCTCTGATACCACTAGATGTAACACCCCAAAACTCGGCCTAGCAGTTTAGACCGAATCTCGGAGGTTACATTGATAACCGAGGTGATCGTAAGAAAATTTTACAAAAAAAATTTATCTCAAATCCATTACAAACTCCTTTTTCTCTTTACGAACAAAAACATTTAATTATTTAGATTTCAATCAAAAAATTAAAGTTAAGTTTAATTTATGAACAAAGTAAGAATTACGAGAAAAATAAAAAACAGAACTTGTACCACAATTTTTGTAAAACCTTACAGTTCGTAATAGTATATCAAAATAAGAATAAAAAAGAAAAATTGTTAACTTGTTTTTAACCGTGACTGTCTGAGACCTCCGCATACCTAGTCCAACATCAAAAATCGAAAATGTACCTGCAAGGGGAAGCACTAAGGGGGTGAACTACAAGAGCTCAATGTGAGTTCAAATCATATTTAACAACGGAATTACAAATCAGAAACCAACCACTAGTTCAATAACAAAAAATACTTACAGAGATACGTAGAAACAGAAAACAAACAGGAAACCATCATCCCAAGAATATGCAATAGTCAAAACACACCAAATCACACACATAATACTCAACAGATAAACCATTAACAGGTCGATACAATAATACTTATCATCACAATGTTATGACGAACAAACCGATTACAGACAAGTAACTCACATCCAGGTGCATATGAATGCAGTCAAGTGTTAAAAACCCAGCAATCCAGCCAAAACACCTCTCTGTCCTCCAGTCACACCACATAGGATCTCGAAAGGCCCATCCAACCCTACACCCCATGTATGTGGACTAAGCCACTCAGATAATAATAAGCAGCAAGGCTGGCATATATGCAGTATAGTGTATTGCGGTAAACCACTGTACAGACATGTTTGCAGTTAAACTGCCAGATCAGATCAGAATCAGTCTTCCTTCTCTTCACAACCAACCAAAAAATTTCTTTATACAAGTGCATGGATGCTTACAACCTCATAGAAACAATGAACACATTGGCAGACAGTCAAACAGAAACACATATGCACACACCCAGCTAACCGAGTTCAAAATCAGATATCTCGCACAATGGTCACAAATAACACATAAACCGAAGCCCAGATTAGAGTCTTAACTTCCCTCACTAAAGCCTAGTTAAGGGTCAGAACATAAAGCCATATTTTCAGATAAAAAATATACACAGAACTAAAATTGGTGGCTTAGGGCCATATGGTCGTGTGCTCTAGCTGTGTGGGAAAGCCTAGGCCGTGTTGGGGTCAACACGCCCGTATGGAAGGAGGCATACGACCGTGTGGCTGAGGCACACGCCCGTGTCAGCCAGGGACATAGCCGTGTGAACAGGCAGTGTAACTCTTTGTCCATTTGCTAAAATAGAGTACAGGGTAGACACGGCCGTGTGAGGGTCTCACACGCTCGTATAGGATTTTTAAATCCCAAAATTAGCTACACGGTCGTGTGACACTAAATCAATGAAACCCTAATTCCCAAACACACGCGTCTGTATGCGTAGGGGACAGGCCTTGTGGAAAATTGACTAATTTTCGCAAATCAGCCACAAGGACATGTGGCACCCAAATTACCTCGGAAACCTTAAATCCCAAAATGCACATGGCCATGTGAACTGCCCGTGTGGGGGCACACACCTATGTGGCCACCCGTGTGGTCACGAAACTGCATCAAAATAGGATACCGAATGTGCCTTTGTTGTCGAAACGTTCCCCAATCCTTAATAACTCAGAAATAAATCAAAATCACACCTAGTTTCAAGCCATCCCATGATATTCAACCTTTCAAATGGACAATTTCACAAGCTCACAAACAATGTCGAATTTCACCAAAATAAATCAAAAATTTGATAACGAAAGGGAAGGGTTTCTGATAACACGCAAATACAGATTGCCACTAAATTGAATCATCAATTCACAAATAAACTGAAGGAGTTTCGAAACCCACACTTGATTTACGATCAATGTCGTCTAGACACTGACTCGACGACAAGGGAGTGAAGCTCTTTGAAATTCACAAGTAAAATGTTTCCCAAAAGAAGAAAAAAGAAAGAGAAAAAATAAAAAGAAAACGAATGAGAGGGAGAATGTAAAAAAAGAAAATAGCAGTAAAAACTAAAAGATAATTAATAATCAAAATAAGATAATAATATAACACTAAATAAAGTAAATAATTATCTAAACCTTTAAAACAAAACAAAAATGGCCCCTCAAAACATGCTTGAGGACTCGAACCCGGGACCCAAATTCACACTAACACACTACCAACCACTAAACTAGTAAGCTCATTCTGTCACCTAAACACGCAACTAAACACAATGGCACAACCTACTCACTAAGCCTAACCACAAAATCTTACACTTCTAATCCTAAAAAATTAGGGTGTTATATTTACACTTTTGAAGCTTAACAAAGATTAAATCTATAAGATGTTTTAAAGAGAAATCAAAATACAAAGAAGATTTTTTGTATCTAATTGTAAAAAAATGAAAGCTACAATAAAAACTAAAGAATCTACCAGCTACAACTAACTAAGCTGAGAAAGGAAAAGACTCTAAATCTAAAAGTGGAGAAGATAAATAAAAGAGAACCTAAAATGATGATAAAAGTTGGCTTCTTTATGTTTAAAAACAAAAATGGCTTTAATAAAACCAAAATTCAACCCTAAAGTTTGAAAAAAATGCCCTTAGAGTGTATGAGCTGATTGGAGTTAGTGTTGGACACAAAATTACCCTGTAGTATTTTTCACTCGTTAGGCTTCAGTGTTGTGACACCCAAGTTTTGGTGTTACGAAATCCTCGACAGTGGCCCTGGCTCCTTCTCTTCAACCATCAACAGTGGTATCGCGACACAACACACTTAGTACCACGACATCCTCGGCAAACTACTCCAGGTTGGTTTCTCGTTGAAGTCTTTTTTCCTTGAGGTGATGGACGCTTAGAGTCATGACATCCTAACATCAATGTCGCGACACCCACATTAGATGCAGCTTTTCTTAAGGTCTGATTATTGTTGTCTCCCTACACAAACTCAAATACACCGTTAGGCTCCCAATGACACTATTTTACCAATTTGTGTCTCAAAAAGATTAAAACTAAATAAAAGGGTTATTAATACTAAAAATCGAAAATCAACGAAAAACATAAAAAAATTACTTGTAAATTGCTTAAGAGAAAACCCATCAAGTGTTTTAGAGAGCCTAATCTAACATATCAAATTACGACAGGTCAATTAGGTTCTAAAAGGTTTCTAAGAGTTACATCGGAGATATGGTAGTTAAAATTGAAGTTATGACATGTTTTGAGTATTAGATTGAAAATTTGGTCCCCTTCTTCAAGGTTTTAGTACATTGCTTTTAGGTATCAAAATGATGAAGTCAATCACTCAATTTTTGGATTTAGGGGTCTAAAGTATCAATACCAAGCTTGGATGCATTGGAACATGAAAGTCAATGAGTAGCAATAAACAATACTAGAGAGAGGTATCAGTACTTCTTCCACATGTACCAATACCTCTACTCTAGGTTAAGCGAATTGCATTGTTTTGGTCCATTTTGACTATCGAGAACTCACTTTAAGGCCTAGACACCTCTAAACCACTTCTAAATCATTTTAAAATGTTTCTAAAGCTCCTAAATTGTTATAAATTTGATTCAATGATTTCCTTAAATTTTTTTAAAGATTTACTACTTAGAGCATTATAAGTCATATGTTTAAGAACAAAATTGTCAAACTTATCCGACATTTGCACTCCTTTAATCAGTTGGAGGATAGTAGAACTCATAAAAACAACTTTTCTCTAGTAGATGGCTAAATCAACACTCCAACCATGTAAATTTCACTAACTGCCCATTGAAATCTTTCCTATTCTCGAGGAATGCTCCTAATAATCCACCAAATACTTTCAACAATGAGAATGAACTATCACAATCATGCCACTATTAACTAGAAGGTCTATCGGTATTACCATATTTTCCAACATTATTGTAAATTTTCTTCATAAAAAATTTAAAGTATTGGTTTCTAGTCTCCATTGTTCAACTAAAGCATAAATCAATCCTGCGGACACTTGAACCTGACATTTGGCTAACATATAGGAACTAGTAATTCATACGTAATCGAGAATTCGATCTCCAATATATTTAAACTCTTATTTTAAAGAAACAGAAACATTCAATATTCATCTGTTATTGTTGCAATAGAAGTGATATATCATTTTTGCAATCTCAATACATCCATTCTAAAATTTGGAACGTAAAGGTTAAGGCTTTTTGGTAACTTTATTAGGAGATAAGTAGGTAGGATAATTTAGCGTGAAAAATAAAAAAAAATATGATATGCTATTTATAAGATTTAGGATTAAGATTACATTAGGGGCATTTAACGGGACCTGGACACCTCAAAGGCATATGTCAAGGTTTGTTTAATTTTTTTAAAAAAATTGAGATTAGAACTGAGTTTATGGGAGATAATTTGTAATTACCTGATTTTTAATTGTGTCGTAAAATTTAATTTCGAACCGAATTAATTGAGTTGAATTAGTAAATATTTTAAAATATAATAATTACGAGTCAAGTATAAATCTGAGAGGTCAAATAATTAAGTGTTATTGAATTAAATCGGTTATTAAAAATAGTACGAGACTAAATTGATTAGTGACTAAAATGAAGGGAAATTGATTTCTAAGTTGATAAGTGCCTTAAATGGCAATTAAGATAATGATATTCAAGCAATTAAACCAATAATATGTATGGATTACTGGATGACATGTTATCAACCATTGATTTCCACTCATCTTTAGTAAAATGGATAATAACCATAGATTAATATTGTTAATTAATTATGATTAATTAAAATAGTAAAATGGTGAGAAAAGAACAGAAAAATCAACCTTTCTTTCATATTTTCAGACCGAACAAGGGAGAAAGGAAACAAATAAGTTTCAAGTTCTCTTAACTATTTTCGTAACCTCCAAGACCAAATTGCTAAGACTTCGAGACATCGAAAAGCAAAGGGAAAGGTAAAGCAGTCAACAAATAGCTAATCTAGTTTGTGCTCTCAAAATTTGAATTCACTAGATAATTATTCAAATATGTTCAATTCATTAAATGCTCAAAAGTGGTAAACTTGCTATGTGATTGTACTTGAAAGGTACATATATACCTAACTACGTGAATTATGATTATTTGATTATGTTTATATATATTTCCTTGATGAGATACAATATTGAAAAATGAAATATTACCCTATTAACATCGCCGGATAGAGTTATAGGTATAGTTGACATGCCATAGGGTCTGTTTTGATAGGTGGGAGATTCAGCTTTATGCGCTTATATATATTGTAATAGTTCCTTAATACCCTGGGGGTCGAGAACATTGCACCAACTGAAATTCCCTGGAGGTATGAGTGTATCTTGGAGTAGTTGGTGGGGTTAATGCATTTATGCCCGATTCACACTTTAAACTTTATTTGGTGTGTTGATGGATTGGTCCAAGTATTTTTCCTTGAGTCTAATATTTATTAATAGGGATTAAAAAGGTATTAATGATAACTGTATACATGTCTAACTAACTGAGATAAAAATGTTGAAATAATACATGTTTGATATGTTAAACTATATGCAAATACCCTGAGGGTGCATCAGAAACTATAATGAATAATCGAGCGAACCATTTATGTGAATAAGGTGAAACGATATATGATTTAACGATGTATACGTATTCTTCATGTTAATGCTGAAATGGTTGTTGGTTAACTTGACTTATCATGTTCTTTTTTCTATTTGATTTTGTTTTGTTTATAATAAAATTTGAATTATGTAACACCCTAAAAATTCGAGTGTTGTTTGTTAAATTCTGATAGAATTTAGTCTTTGTATCTTTGGTTAAGTGTTTTGTTTATGTGTTTGAGATCGAGGGTTCGAGTCTTTCTTCCTAAATTTTTACGGTTTATTCTGGTTTAACCCCTATTCTTAAATTCTTGACTTAAGTTTATTTCTACGTTAATCTATGCCAAGAATGAGTTATTGGTTTAATGGTTAAGCTTCTATATACTTTATGGTCTTGTGTTCGAGTATCTACACATGCGTCAAGGAAATATTATTTCCATTTGGTAAATAAATTTAGTTTTTTTAAATTAAATAATTTCTTTTTGTTTTAAACTTCTTCTTTTTGGCGTTCTTCTTCTTTCCTCTCTATACCGTTCTTCACCTCTTCTTTTTGTTTCTTTTTCTTTTTTTTTACTTTTAATTGCTTCCGTAAGATTGTTACCGAGTTTAATTGGGCGTTCTGTGTGGTTCATTGCTTCGATTGTAAGGATTTTCCGTAAGTTCTGTCATTATTTTCTTTTTGTTTTCACTAGATTTCATATGGTTTGTCGAGGTTGAATGTTACTGTTAGTGATGCTCAGCTCTTTGTTACCTGTTCGATTTGCTTCCGTTTAGGCGAAGATCTTGAGAGGTGCGTTCCTCTAGTGAGTTAGTTCCACTTAGTGGTTGTTTGATTGTTGGTAAGCGAATAATTTGTGTTTTGGTAAGGAAAAACCAAAACTCTATGATTCACGAATGCTGAAAAACATGGTTGTCGACGCCACACGGCTGTGTGGTAGACCATGTGGTAAGCCGTGTAACTAAATGTTTTAAAATTAGAGGCACATGGGCTAGGGACACGAACGTGTTCTAGGCCGTGTGAGAAAAATTTTTGGGTTTTGAGTCATACGTGTGTGTGCTAGACCATGCGTTAGACCCTATAACTCACTGTTTTAAGCTACATGATCGTATTACAGGCCGTATGTGACACTAAAAAGACCACATGGGTCAGCCACCCAGGCCGTGTGAATCCACATGGGCGTGTGGGTCAAAACTCATGATTTTTTCCTAACGCCCTATTCACCATTCAAATTAAACGTAGGCCTAGGATAGGGTCTGTATGATCTTACTTAAAGACTAAAGCTATTATCTGAGAACCTGTCAATGAATAGTCTGTTATTTTTATATATATAATATGAATTCTAATGAATAAGTGTGATAATCCTACATAGGTATGATCTGAATTGGTATTTCTATATACACATATCGAATTTCTGTTGAATCTATATCTGCATTAGGTTTAGGATGGTGAAAAGAAAGAAGTGTGGGCAGTTTAACAATCTACTGAATTGAGCAGCTAAGCCATAAACTTATTTCTAATTCTAGCGAATTATCACCTAGTAGCTTGACTGCAATCATTTTGGAATGTGACACATATTCATTAAGTGGTGTGTAGAGATGGATGGGTTCTTTATACCCTATGTGGTGTGTAGGGATAGATGGAGATGGTGTGTAGCGGTTGGGGGTAGGAAATTACATCTGTATCTGAAATATTCTAAAATTGAATATGATATCCTCTGTTTCTATTTCTGTATTCGATTTTGAGAATTTACTGACTAATAATAAACTGTGACCATTTTTGATATGTTGTTTAAATGAGAATGTAAGTTACACACTGAGTTGTAGACTCATTTTGTCTGTTGTTTAGATTACAAGTAATCCTCAAACTTAGGCGGGTCGGTGTGGCAAGATTTCGGTAATATTTTTTCATGTTACTTACTGTTTTATCTAGTTTTATACTTTTGTGCGTTTATTTCAGACTTTAGTTTGTAATTTGGTTTTCTATGTTGGTTTATCTAAATAAATTATTTCGATTGTTAAACTTTAAACAGTTAAGGTTCGATTTTTCTAATGGTTTGATTTAGTCTCCAGACTTGGTCTTAACGTCTAGGTCGGGTATGAGGTGTTAGATTTAGTGGTATCAGAGCTGGGTTTTCAAAATTTAGGATGTGTTTCTCCCCTCTTATTTTTGTTAAAACGAGTTTTGAAGGAGAATTGTATTCAAGCAACTCTGAAAACTGTTTTTATAAAAGATTGAGTCTCCGGTACCAAACCTGTAAGTACTTCAACTTTAGCTATATTATTTAGCTAAAAAATACTATAGTAACTGGACTTGTTGGCTTAGTTAAACACTGTGATAGAAATTGTGAAGTAAGATACCTGATGAGAACTTTGAACTAATCTATAAACTCCTGGCATTATAGATAAGTTGAAGCAATGAGTTCACTAGTAGTCATGGACGTGGTTCTCGTGGGTGCCATAAGCGTCGAGGAAGAGCTCGGACAGAGTCATCCTCTCTAGGCAGTATGCCCAATCTGGAGACCAGCATGGTCGTTGGTACTCCTACTATTGAGATTGGATCACAGAATCCAACAGCCGGGGATTACGTACTGTCTTAGGCTACGTTGCACGTTTTAGAAAGGGTCAATGGGACCCATTCTAAATTCAGAGGCTGAGGGTTAGTTACTAAAAGACTCTAGTCGAATGGTGCTGACTTGTTTAAAGGTGTCCCTAGAGTCGCCCCTACTGTGGCAGAGTACTTGTTAGAGACGACATTGATTGCACTCCTGCATAGAAATTGAAGGGTGTTATATCTCTACTTCGAGATAAGGTTTCTTAGTAGTGGTTGATAGTTGAGAAGGGCGCCTTTCAGAGCAAGTATATGGGGGCGAGTTGTGTGGATGCTTGTAGGCATAAGTTTATAAGTTTGGTTCAGTGAGAGGTCTATAGTTGAATATGAGGCTGAGTTTCTCAGATTAACCAGGTATGGTCGCAGTTTGGTTTCGAATGACTATGAGAGGAGTATTCGGTTCAATGAGGGACTGAGATATGATTTAAGAGTTCTAATAGCTCCTTAGATATAACGAGTTTTACGACCTTGGCTGACAAGGTGAAGATAGTAGAGAATGTGAAATGCACTGAGCACGAGATAAAACACCAAGAGAGAGGTCAGAGTAAGCTCAAAAAGGATTTGAGTCCCACTAGTTCTGTACAACGCCCTAAGAAGCGGGCTAGATTTGAGGGGCCTCTAAGGACTGAGGCACTAGTTGCAATGACTGAGATTCAGACATGTAGTGATTGTGGGAGACACCATCCAAGCGAGTGATGGAGGAAGTTGGGGGCTCGTCTTTGATGCGGATCAATGGAATATCGTGTTTGAGACGGTCCCCTGTGATCTGATCAGGTGCAAGCTTCTGCACAGGCTCTAGCTCTAGGTCTCATTCAGCCGCCGAGAGCAGCTCGGCAGCCATCTAGAATCGTGGTATGATTAGAGGTAGAAATGGTTTTGGCCGATCTCAGAGAGCACTGGGCCGATGTACGGGTCAGACTAAGGCACGATAGCCTGTCCTTGTGTAAGCGGCGATGCCGATGTTATAGCGAGTACGTTCTTTATTCACTATGTTTTGTATTTTACTTAGATAGATATTGGATCCAATCACTCGTATGCAGCTAGCATTGTTTATGTGAATCTGGGTATATCTGCTGAGAATATTGTTAGAGAAATTTCTGTAATTAGTCCATTGGGTCAATTAGTCCGAGTTGATAAAGTGTATAGACGGGTTCCGTTAGAGATTTAGGCTGTTGTGGCTTTGGCTAACCTGATGGAGTTGTCATTTAGAGAATTTAATCTAATTCTAGGAATGGATTCGCTTGTAAAACATCGAGTTAGTTTAGATTATACCTCTAAGAGGGTAATTCTGAGATCGGATGAGGATACCAATAT
This sequence comes from Gossypium hirsutum, assembly GCF_007990345.1. Taxonomy (NCBI): domain Eukaryota; kingdom Viridiplantae; phylum Streptophyta; class Magnoliopsida; order Malvales; family Malvaceae; genus Gossypium; species Gossypium hirsutum. The sequence continues at coordinate 53,337,255 of NC_053446.1, forward strand.
TTTTTCTGATTTTGATTCTGCAAAACTTTTTGTTAAAGACATTCGTACCGTAAGGGATTTCTCGAACATTTTACCTAAAGAGTTGTTAGGGACACCTCCAGATAGAGAGGTTGAGTTGATATTGATCTGTTTTCAAGTACTGCTCCTTTTCTATTGCTCCTTATCGTGTGGAACCAAAGGTGTTTATGGAACTAAATGCCCAGCTTTAAGAATTTCTGGATCGAGGGTTCATCCGACCTAGTGTGTTCCTGTAGGGAGCACTGGTTCTATTTGTCAAGAAAAAGGACGGCACAATCAAGATGTGTGTGGATTATCGTCAACTGAATAAGTTGATGGTAAAGAACAAGTATCCACTTTCGAGGATCGAGGATCTATTCGATCAATTTCGTACGGCATCTGTATTTTCCAAAATCAATATTCATTCTGGATATCATGTCATGGTTATGGAGACTGATGTGTATAAGACTACTTTCAATACTCGTTATGAGTATTACAAGTTCCTACTTATGCCCTTCAGTTTGATGAATGATCCGGCCACATTTATGGATTTGATAAACTGGGCTATTTTAGCCATATCTGGATCAGGTCGTCGTAGTTTTCATCGATGACATTCTGATTTATTCTAAAATTAAGAGTGCACTCGATGAGTATCTTCGAATAGTTCTACAGATACTCCGTGAGAAACAGTTGTATGCTAAGTTTAGCAAGTGTGAATTCTGATTACAAGATGTTACTTTTCTAGGTCTTGTAGTGTCAGCTAAGGGGATCCAAGTTGATCCTAAAAAGATTGAGGCTGTGATCCAGTGGAAACAGGTTTGGAATGTGTCTGAGGTTCGGAGTTTTCTTGCTTTGGCAGATTATTACTGGAGGATTGTTGAGGGGTTCTCGCTTATCACAGCTCTTCTAACTAGGCTATTACGAAAAAAAAGCACAATTTGTATAGTCTGATAAGAAGGAAATGAGCTTCAAAAAGCTCAAGTCTGTTCTGACTCTGACACTTATTTTGGTACAGCCTGAACCTGGTAGAGAATTTTTTGTCTACAGTGATGCTTCACATATCGATTTAGGCTACGTTTTAATGCAGGGTAGTAAGGTTGTTGCTTTCGTATCTCTACAGATTAAATCACACGACGGTAACTATTCAATGCACGACCTTGAGTTGGTTGCGATTGTCTTAGCTCTAAAATTCTAGAGGCATTACTTGTATAGTGAGAGGTGTATCATTTATACTGACCGTAAGAGTCTCAAGTATCTGCTTACTCAAAAGGAGTTGAACCTTAGGCGACATAGATGGGTTGACGTGCTTAAGGATTACGAATGTACGATAGAGTATCATCCCAGTAAGGCCAACGTTGTGGCCGATGCTCTTAGTTATAGAGAGATTACTGATTTGAAAGTGATGTTTGCTCACCTGAGTTTGTTCAATGATGTTAGTCTGTTGTCCAAACTACAGGTTAAGCTAACCTGGGTTGATTAAATTCGATTAAATAGTTGAGTAATAAGTCTCTGGTTTTTTGTTTTCATTATGTTGAAGATAGTGGGACTTTCGATTTTGGACTAAACAATGATGGGGTACTGTGTCTCAGGGGTCGAATTTGTGTGCCTAATGATGTTGAGTTAAGATAGTCGATTTTGCGGGAAGCACATAGTAGCATTTATGCTATGCACCCTGATGGGAATAAGATGTCTAGGGATCTCCGAGAGCCTTACTGTTATCCCAGTTTGAAACAATAGGTAACTGACTTTGTTTCACGTAGCCTGACATGTCGGAAGGTTAAGGTTGAGCACCAGCTGCATTCAGGTTTGCTACAACTAGTTAAGATCCCCCTTGGAAGTGGGAGCATGTGACTATAGATTTCGTTAGTGGGTTACCTTTGACTCCTACTAAGAATGATTTGGTTTAGGTCATCATAGATCGATTTACTAAGTCTGCTCATTTTCTTTCGGTTAAGACTGATTATTCGCTTCAGAAATTGGCTAAGTTATATGTCTCCGAGATTGTAAGATTGAACAGAGTTCCGACTTCAATTATCTCTAAAAGAGACCTATGTTTTACTTTTCGGTTCTAGAAAAAGTTTGAGTGTTGTTTTTTAAATTCTGATAGAATTTAGTATTTGTATTTGTGGTTAAGTGTTTTGTTTATGTGTTTGAGATTGATGGTTTGAGTCTTTCTTCCTGAAATTTTACTGTTTATTTTGGTTTAACCCTTATTCTTGAATTCACGACTTAAGTATATTTCTGTCTTAACCTGTAACAAGAATGAGCCTGCTGGTTTGATGGTTAAGCTTCTATATACTTTTTGGTCCTGTGTTCGAGTATCTACAAAGGCGTCAAGGAAATATTTTTACCATTTGGTAAATAAATTTAGTTTATTTTTTTAATTAAATAATTTCCTTTTGTTATTAAATTTTTTTGATGTCCTTATCCTTTCCTCTCTATATCATTCTTCTCCTCTTCTTTTTGTTTCTTTTTATTTTTCTTTTTCTTTTTTCTTACTTTTGATTATTTTCGTAAGATTGCTACCGGGTATTCGGCGTTCTGTGTAGTTTGTTGCTTCGATTGTAAGGATTTTGCGTAAGTTTTGTTGTTATTTTCTTTTTGTTTTCGCTAGATTTTGTATGGTTCGTCGAGGTCGAATGTTACTGTTAGTGATTCTCATATCTTTGTTAACTATTCGATTTTCTTTCGTTTAGGCGAAGATCTTGAGAAGAGTGTTCCTCTAGCAAGTTAGTTCCACGTAGTGGTTGTTCAATCGTTGGTAAGCGAATAATTCTTGTTTTGGGGTTTTGCATTGAAGTTTTCAACATAATTCAATTCGAATGTTAAGTTAGCATTATTAGTTTGATTAATTCGTTAAATTGGACATTGGTTGGTGGTTTTTAGGTTCTGGATTTCTCTGCCATGTTCCGGTATCGAAACAACATCAGGTGTGTAACGAAATCCCAAAATTCTATGATTCGTGAACGCTAAAAAACATGGTTGTGGACGCCACACAACAGTGTGTCATGCTATGTGGTAGGCCCTGTGAGCCACATAGCCGTGTGTTAGGCATTGTGGCAAGTCATGTAACTCACTATTTTAGAATTAAAAGCGCACGGGCTGGGGACACGGGCTTGTGTCCAAGCCGTGTAACTCATTATTTTTGAATTTTAGGTCACACGGGCTAGGGACACGAGCACGTGTCTAGGCCGTGTGAGAGAAATTTTTGGGTCTTGAGTCACACGGGTGTGTGCTAGACCGTGCACTGGACCTAGGTCGAAAGAAATTTGTGTTAGGCCGTGTGTGACACTAAGATGGCCACACAAGTGTGTGCTAGATCGTATGAACCACATGAGCCAACCACCAAGGCCATCTAAATCCACACGAGCGTGTGGTTCAAAAATCAAGATTTTTCCCTAGGGTCATATTCACTATTCGAATTGAATGTAGGCCTACCGTAGGGTTTGTATGATCTTACTTAGGCCTACCTTACATGAGCATGATTTGAATTGGTACTTTTGTATACACATATCTGATTTCTGTTAAAATTTTATTTACATTGGGTTCGGGATGGTGAAAAGAAGTGTGGGCAGTTTAACAATCTGCTGAACTGAGTATCTAATCCGTAAACTTATTTATGATTTTGGCGAATTATCACATTTTGACCTGGCAACTTGATCGCAACCATTTTGGAACATGACACATAGTCACTAAGTGGTGTGTAATGATGGATGGGTACTTGATACCCTATGTGGTGTGTAGGGATGGATGAAGATGGTATGTAGCGGTTAGGGGTAGCAAATTGTATCTATATTTGAAATATTCTAAAACTGTATCTGATATCCTTTGTTTCTGTATCTGATTCTGAGAATTTACTGATTAATAACAAACTATGACCATATCTGATATGTTATTGTTTAACTGAGAATGCAAGTTACGCACTGAGTTGTAAACCCATTTTGTCTGTTGTTTGGATTACAGGTAATCCTCACACTTAGGCGGGTCGGTGTGGCAGGAGCTAAATCATTTCTTTTCTTGTTACTTAAAGTTTTATCTGGACTTATACTTTTATGTGTTTATTTCAGACTTCAGTTTATAATTTGCTTTTCTACGTTGGTTTATCTATATAAATGATTTTCACTATTAAGCTTTAAACAATTAAGGTTTGATTTTTTTTATGGTTTGATGTAACCTCTAGATTTGATCTTAACAACTAGGCCTGGTATGAGGTGTTACAAATTATATTAGCACCATTAAGTAGCCATTACTCAACGTTCAAATTTATTTGGTCCTATGCGCAAATCTTTTCTATACTTAGTGAGAAAACACATTCATTTGTGAATGCGACCCATTTCTTTAACTTTATTATTTCTATTCATTTCAATTCATTTGGTTTTACATGCAATTTATTTCTAGTTTCAACAAGCTAGTGAAGGGTTTGATTGAACATATATAATTAGGACTCAAATAATTTATAATTAAGTCCAACTTTTCGCTTATTAATTATAAACTTATTTAGTCACGAAGTCATTCCACTATAGTATCGTGACTCAGCTCTTCCTAATTACATATCATTACGAAAGCTACTTAATAAGTTTTTGTCCAATGACCTTATCATAAGTGTATTACCCTCACAGGATATCCTTAATCTCTTTAGGATAAATCTGTTCTCCCAGTATGATCCTATTTTATCTCAAGGTAACCATTACATCTCTTCTGTCATAAAAAGTCAACTACTATCAAATAGTAATCAAGTCATTTATTACAAAGACAAATAACCCATGGCCATGTTTACTTTTCATCTATCATGTAATGCTGATGAGAGAATATTATTTACCCATTAGTTGGGTTATGAATTCCACTATTGTGAATGATATTATATACTATAGAAGTCGTATACCTAACACACCAGCTTTCAGTTTCTTATCCATTTGAACTTAGGTTTTTACTTACATTAAAGTATACAACTCATGCATACATAGTCCATCATCCACTCAGGATTAAGGTATGACATATTATGAACGTCACAAGTGAATAAATCCATAAATGGATCTAGGATCTATTCTAATTGGGTCATGTTCAATGTACTATCTGTCTAGTTAGTCACATCTATGTCTCTATCTTTTCAGAGTCATTCGCTCCGATGCTCAAGACAAAAGATCTTTCCAATTAGACTTGATAAAAAACATTTTATTCTTTCAATCGGTTATTTTCAATTAAACTAAGGATATGTTTAGGTTCATCTACTAATACACGTTGTCTTTCCTTATTATGATCTGACCACGTAATATCGCTTAGTATTACTTAAATGTTAAATAACCAGTGAGCCAATATTTGATTCTATTTTGCTTTGTGTGCAAAACATTGGAGATAATATACAAAGAGTATTAATGTAATTAATGGATATTTTATTGAACCATTTTTTTCGAAAAATATAAGTATACAAAATGAATATACTATATTTAGGGCACCAGATCTAATATATCCAACTCTCCAGCTCAGTCTAGAAGTCATTACATTCCAATTTTGTATGTAAATATATGGTTTTGAGTTCATATAGCATGTACCTAGGTTGGTTTAGTATGTTACTTAAGTTATATTTGGTAATTTTTTGTAAACTAGCCTATAAAGTTATTATAGTTTAATTTCGCCTCTTAATTATTAGCTAAATATGTTTGTTTATATTGGTTTGATTGTGTGAATTGGTTGGTTAAGTGTTGATGCATTGAAGGTTATGATTTGGTGATGTTTGAATGTGTTTAGATAGTTTAATTTGATGATTATGTTTTAAGGTAAGTTTTAGGTAAGTTTGGGTTCAATTGGTTAAGGTTTTGGATACTTAGAAGTATGGAAATTTGACCATTTATGCATTAAGTCTCGAGATAGGAAGGACATCTCTTGAGATCGTTAAAACAAATTTCATTTAGTTTTGCATTCAATAGACTGGTGTCTCAAGACATATCTAGTTAGTCTTGAGACAAAAGTACATCGAAGCTAAATTAATTTTTCTCTGTTCCAACTATTGTCTTGAGACATTCAAACATCAAAGCAAAAAAATGAAAACAGGAGAGTTCTATCTCGAGACCTAGTCTCAAGACATAAAGGACATTGCCTCGAAACACTGCCTTGAGACACAACATGTAGTGTCTCGAGATATGAAAACTTCAAAGATAAAATTTTCAAAATAATTTATGACTTGTATCAAGAGATGAAGTCCCCTATCTCGTATTATATTCCACTTAATCCTTGAATGATTTTATTAGGTACCAAATGTAATTTATGTGATTTAGTTATCCGAAATGTGTGCATAATTGATGTGAGTTGCTTTAGCAACATGATGAGATGTCACACATTTAGATCTGACGATTGGGTCGAGTGTGAAATGTCACATTTTTTCAACTACCAAGCCTTACATCGACAACCCCTAATCTCTAATTACTCAAAAAATTTTATTTTATATTTTAAAGGAGCTCCAACACCCATGTGTTTCAAATTCATAGTTATTTCGTTAAATAATATTAAATTTTCCTTATTTTGGAAAATAAAAATTAAATAATTATATAAAAACTCATTAATTTATATCAAATAAAAACTATTTATATAACGCATAGATTAAAAATATATATTAAGTGGTTCTATATATTCAAATTTAGTAAAAGAAAAAAGTTACATAAAATTATTAAACAATCAATTAAAAATTATATGGGTATTTCGAAACGTATTTGAATTAAGCATTTATAAATATGGTCAATGGTGTGGACAAAATTCAAATCACACTGAATATAAATTTAGATAATTTTGGTAATGATTTTAATGATAAGTTTATTTATTGATTTTTCATCTTATATTTTAGATCGAACAAAACTTGTGTAAAAAAGATATTTTCTTAATATGAGCTAGGATTGCTAACAAATTTTGTACAATCATAAAAATTTCTTATGATGACTCAATTGTCGATTATTGAATATATATTTAGTGTTATCAAAATTGGATCAAATAATAGTTAAAACAATTCAATTAGCAATATAACACTGAAAATAATAAATAAAAAAGCATTTTTAATTAATGATTGAAGACTTCATTAATAAGATTCAAACTCCACCATTTAACATTCCCTTCAAAAAGAAATTGTAATGGTGATGTACCCAAAATAAAAATAAAAAATTTAGGCTTATAATAATGCATGAATAGGAAGGGAAAATATGCTCAATTCCCTTCCCTAATCCCATGTGCCAATCATTGTTCCACACCTTAAGAAAAGTTTGAAAAAGAAAGATCACCAAAGTTATCAAACTCTTCATTTTCTCTGCCCACATTGCTAATTCTTATTGGCAATAAAAGTTTAGTGACACTAAAATACCTTTTCTAGAGAGTTCTAATAATTCACTCTTTTTATGTATTTGTTCAATACATATTATTTATTTCCATCACTAATCATTTATGACCCCAAAATAATAATGATTTATATCCAATTGAGAATAAAATTATTATTTTGAGTTGTAATAAAATGAATTTTTGATATTTTTCATTACTAATTTTAAGCTTTAAATAATCGATGTGTTTGTAAACTTTTTTTACGTTTACATGTAAATTTTGTAAAAGTAAAAGGATAAATTATAAAAATAGTTACTTTTGTTTGACTCATATTATATTTTAATCACTTATGTTTGAAATGTTACGTTTTAGTCACTTAGGTTATAACTTTATTACGAAGTGGTCACTCTACTGTTAAGCTCTGTTACCTCCCTAACAGTGGTCCTATGTGGCAGTCCTAATGGGTTTTAAATGCCAACTTGGATGTCCTACGTGGCAGTCCAAATTAAATTTATTTAATTAAAAACCTATTTTCATCCCACCAACTGGACATCCAAGTTGGTATTTAATACTCATTTGGACTGCCACGTAGGACTACCGTTAAAGAGGTAACGGAGTTTAACAGTAGAGTGACCACTTCGTAACAAAAGAATAACGTAAATGAATAAAACGTAACATTTCAAATATAAATTACTAAAATGTAATTGTTGAAACCCTTTTTTGAAATCGACTTTTATTTTAAAAAATGAAAAATAGAGTCGTCAACAATCCTTTTTATTACGTGTGATCGGATCCCACCTTGCATAATGATATTTTTAATTAAAATCACTTAAATAAATTAAAACATATATAAAAGACCTTCTTATCTTGAGGTAACCAAAATGAAAAGGTCATGTCCCGTAAATTAGGACACAACATCTCGAATCCTCGAAAATAAGCTTGCTCATTATTTAATTTCTATTTAAATCTCATGTGTTTTTGCTTTTAAAAAAGGATGTTCGATTATCTAGGTTCAAAGAGAAAGTCAAACCCCGTAAGTTAGGGCACAACTTCTCAAATCTCCAAATACCGAACATTGCCTTGATTTTAATTTTTTTCCTTTTTTATGCATCGAGTAAAAACGAGCGTAACATATAAAGCAATATGCATTTAACTTATTTGGGCATAGTATAAAAATGGATAAGTATATTTAAACACGGTTCATGACATGTTTGTAGCAAAAATAAAATAAGATGGAAGTGTAATAGAATGCTTAGCAAAAATAAAGTTGCTATACAAGTTCAAATAATATTATAAATGAAATATAAGAAATAAAGTAATAGTAGCGATAGCGATGATGATGCATCATGAATAATATAACTATAATAATAACGATAATAACATTGATCAATAGCAATAAGGATAACAATAATAATCATAATACCATGCTAGATATTAAAATAAATAAAATAACTCAAAATAAAAATAAAAATGAAAGATGCATAATTACAAAGGTACATATAAATTACGTGAGAATAAAAAAAGAAATAATGACAATAATAATAATGACAATAATAATAAAAGACTAAATCATAACAAAACAAAAAGTACAGGGGTCTAAAGGGTTATTTTCCTAAGCCTAACACACGTGTCATCCCCTTGGCAGGTCAACGCTTAGTCAAGGGATTAATTTGTAAACAAGTTAAAATTATAGGGCAAGAAATAAAATAGCTAAAGAAAGAATGGGACTAAATTAAAAAGAAACACAAAAGCGGAAGGACCAAGGAAATAAATAGACCCCCATATCAAAACACATGGATCTTGTGCGGTTCGGGTCAGGTTGTTAGGTAGCACTCCAAAACGACGACGTTTTGGGCGTCTGAAGGTCAAACCCAAAACGGCATCATATCATGACCCTATATAAGTGGAAAAAAGTCATTTGCAAACTGTTTTTGTTTTTTAAAACTTCATTCCTTTCTTTTTTCTCTGAAAGTGTCTTCGAGTCCGGCCATAAGGACGGAAGACCTCTGTCGTGGCCACCGATCATCGGCGATGCTGATCGTCGCCTTCGGTGGCCGGAGTTTAAAAAATTTGTATTTTTTATTTTTTTTTAAAAACTAGATCGGAGGGCGGTGTAAAAAAAGAGAAAGGAAAAAACTTTCAGCCGCTCTTGGGCGCGTTCCTCTCACGCCCTCTTCTCTGATGAAGCCCAAGTGAATCCCGAGAGAATAAAGGGCCCTTCATGTTGAAAAGAGGTCGCCTTTCCTCGTAGACGACAACCCTGCCCACTCACAGCGGTGATATAATGAGATCGATAAGGACTTTCTATTTTTATTGTATTTCTTTTTTATTTTTTTGAAAATAAATAACGAATAAAATGGATGCCTTTTGAATTTGGTTCTATTTTGTATTTTGTTTTTAATTGCTCTTTTTTTTCTAATACATCCATTGTTATGGCTTTTATAGCCATATATTACACAATATTGATTTTTTTTGTTTTCCTTTTTTTTTTGTTTCTACTGTTGTTTCTATCCTTGTTTCTTTCTCTTTGTAGGCGGCGGTGTGCGGTCAACGGTGGGGAGAGATCTATGCCTTTGTCATTTTCATGCAAGGGTGGCAGAAGAGCAAACCTCGGGGAGTGGGTTTCTTCGAGAGGGGTGCCTGTTGACGTGGAAATGAGCGGCGTGAGAGGGGGACTTAGGGTTTTAAGGTTTCTGAAAACTTTAGGTTAGTTGGGCTTGGTCTTGTGTAACACTGGGTTTGGGTTTGGGTTTTGTATTTGGTCCATTATTTTGAAATTGACTTGGATTTTTTATTTTTTGATTTTCTGTTTTGTTTATTTATTTCTTAGTTTTGGGTCAGACGAATTTGGGTTCTTACAACCTCCCCTCTTTACTCGTCGTGTAATGGGAATGGAGTAAAGACTTTAAGAAGGTCCAATTTCGTATGGTCTTGTCGAATCTCGACTTCTTTGACACTTCTATTTCTCATGTAGCCTCATTCTAACCCATTGTAACTTCAAGGGTATAGGAATTGTAGTTTCAATCTACTCCGTTGCAACTTCATGGAGATAAGGTTTGTAGCTTTAATCTGCTCCACTACAACTTTAGGGAAATAAGACTCACTATGGTAAATTTAATCCGACCCACTGCAACTTCAGAGGTATAGGATTTGTAGCTTCATCTTGCTCTACTGCAACTTTAGGGAGATAAGATTCGTAGCTTCATCTTGTTCCACGTCACTTCAAAGGGATAAGACTTGTAGCTTCAACCTGCTCCACTGAAACTTCAGGGAGATAAGATTTGTAGCTTTAATCTACTCCACTGCAACTTCAGGGGGATAAGACTCACTGTGGTAGATTTAATCCGACCTACTGCAACTTCAGAGGTATAGGATTCGTCACTTCAATCTGCTTCACCACAACTTCAATAAGATAAGATTTGTAGCTTCAATCTGCTCCATTACAACTTCAGGGAGATAAGATTTGTAGCTTCAATATGCTCCACTGCAACTTCAAGGAGATAAGATTTGTAGCTTCAATCTGCTCCACTGGAACTTCAGGCAGATAAGACTTATAGCTTTAATCTGCTCCACTGCAACTTCAAGGAAATAAGATTTGTAGCTTCAATCTACTCCACTGCAACTTCAGGGAGATAACATTTGTAACTTCAATCTGCTCTACTACAACTTCAGGGAGATAAGGTTCGCTATGGTGAGTTCAATCTGACCCACTACAACTTTAGGGGTATAGAATTTGTGGTTGATCTGTTACACCATTCTCTGGAGAACATGAACTGTAGAATTCATTTCATAAGCCTATATTTATGCCAAGCAATTAGGATGTTATAATCAAAATGAATCAAATGCTCCTAACTAGATGTATATGAATGATATTTGTATGAATGCAGAATGTCATTTTCGAGAATGATCCCATTTTTAGTGCTTAGGTTGACATTGCTCGTTGTTCCTCAAGGTTCTATCACTGATATGTTACCATGCCTTCTTGTTCAGATCTGGTATCTTTGATAGGAAACCCGAATAAGTAATCACAATTTAGACTATTCTTTCCCAGATATTTCCAACCCTTAGATTTGGTTAGTTCTAACTAGTGGTCCTATTTCAGGTCATTGTACTATTTAGAAACCTTTCAGACCAATATGTTAAAATCATTTTACTTGAATATTGTTAGTCCATTAATCGTTATTTCAATGTAAAAATTCTTGAAAAAGGTTGTAACGATGGATAAGATTGAAATTTATTGGGAGAAAAGCTCGAAATGAATAGATTAATCAAAATAGCACACGTTGTTAAAATACAAAGTGAGTAAGATGAAATTAGGTGCCCCAAATATCGCAACATGAGCTTATTTGTACAAACCTCTTGAGGACCATTTTGAGCCTGATATGTGTTTAGGAGATCTAAAATACTTTGTTGATGCCCTAAGATGTAACATTTCTCCGACTACCAAATGCCCAATTTTCGATCCAAATTTGAGTTGCCCTTTCCTAGGTTTTCAAATCAAAATCTCTTTGGTGTCAATGCACCCTTTGCGAGTTTTCGCATTGGCCTCTCCCCCTTTTTTATAGGTAAAGTATTTCTTAACGGAATCCGAATTTACAGGATTGGGCAAGTTTTTGTCATCCATCTCAGTGAGAATCAATGCTCCTTCAGAAAAGGTTTTCTTTCCCACATAAGATCCTTCCCAATTCGGTATTCATTTTCCTCTGAAGTCTTTTTGTATGGGCAGGATCTTTTTCAATACTAAGTCCCCCTCATGGAATTCTCTGGGGTAAACCTTTTTGTTATAAACTCGCATCATTCGTTTTTGGTACATCTGACCATGATGGATGGCTTTCAACCTTTTCTCTTCAATCAAGTTAAACTGATCATATCGAGATTGGATCCATTCTACTTCATCTAACTTCAACTCTGACAAAACACAAAGAGAAGAAATCTCGACTTCAATGGGCAAAATTGTCTCCATTCCATAAACCAATAAGAAAGGCGTTCCCCTGTAGAAGTTCTGACAGATGTTTAATAGGCATAAATGGCAAATGGTAACTTCTCATGCCAATCTTTATAAGCCTCTGTCATTTTCCCCACGATCTTCTTAATGTTCTTATGGCTGCCTCCACTGCACTATTCATTTTCGGGTGATATGGTGACGAGTTGTGGTGTTTGATCTTGAATTGACTGCAGACTTTCGATATCGTGCTGTTGTTCAAATTTGATGCGTTGTCAGATATGATCCTTTCTGGTATTCCATACCGACGTATGATTTCTTTCTTCAAGAATTTATTGACTGCCGACTTCGTGACATTGGCATAGGAAGTGGCCTCTACCCAATTGGTGAAGTAATCGATGACCATAAAGATGAATTGATGCCCATTAGAAGCTTTTAAAGAGATCGGCCCAATGACATCCATACCCCACATAGAGAAATGCCATGGAGAAGTCATAACATGAAGAGGTGAATGAGGCACATGAATTTTGTCTCTATAAATTTGGCATTTATGATAACTCTTGGCATAATTGATACAATCCCCTTTCATGGTGGACCAATGATATCCAAATATCATGATTATCCTAGTCATTGTAAAACCATTAGTATGTATTCCGCAAACACCCTCATGGACTTCTTCTAAAAAATTTTTGGCCTCAACGGCGTCCATACATCTTAGTAGCACCTGATCTTTTCTTCTTTTATATAGGATCTCCCTATCTAAGACATAATCATTAGCCAGTCTCCTCAGCGTCCTTTTATCATTCTCGGTTGCCTAATCAGGGTATTCAAGATTCTTTACATTTCGCAGTATATCGTGGTACCAAGGGTGATCGTCCTTTTCTTCTTCTTTTATGTTGTAAAAATGGGCCAGAGCCTCATAAATACTCATCTGGATAGGTTTTACATACTCTTGTCTATTCACTTTGACCATGGAAGCTAAAGTAGCTAGGGTGTCAGCCATCTGATTTTCATCTTGCGAGACGTAGCAAAAGGTAATGTTATCAAACTCCTTAATTAACTCAGGACTAGCCTTCGCTACTTGGTCAACTTGGGGTCTCTTTTATCCCATTCTCCCTTGAGTTGATAGATCACTAGTGTAGAATTCCCATATACCTCTAGTACCTTGATCTTGCATTCTATGGTTACATGGATACCCATGATACATGCTTTGTATTCTGCCATATTATTTGCGCAATCAAAATCCAATTTACTAGTGAAAGGATAATGATCTCCGTCTAGGGATACCAGGACTACCCCGATTTTGTTACCCATAGCGTTTGAGGCCTCATCAAAATTTAGTTTCCAGGGATGTTCTTCTTGAGCACATTCTTCAGTGGTCGCAACATACATCAGATCCTCATTTGGAAAATCAAAATTTAAAGGCTCGTAATCCTCTAAAGCTCTACTGGTTAGGAAATCCACTATTGCACTCCCTATACAGCCTTTTGGTTTACATAGATTATATCAAATTCAGAGACCAGAATTTCCCATCAAGCCATTCTTCCATTCAATACAGCCGACTCCATCATGTACTTTAAAGAATCTATTTTTTATATGAGCCAAGATGTATGATACAACATGTATTGTCTCAGCCTTCGGGTTGTCCAAGTTAAGGCACAACACAACTTCTCAATTGGCGAATAACTTGTCTCACATTCAGTAAACTTCTTACTGAGGTAATATATCACTCTTTCTTTCCTTCCTAACTCATCATGTTGGCCAAGCACGCATCCCATAGAATTCTCATATACTGCTAAGTACAATATCAATGAATTATCTGGGTTAGGTGGCATCAGCACATGGGTATTGGACAAGTAATGTTTGACCTTGTCAAAATTCTTCTGGCATTCTTCATCTCATACACCTAGATTATGTTTCTTACGGAGACGAAATATGGGGTCACATTTCTCAGTTAGTTGTGAAATGAACCGGGCGATGTAATTTAATCTCCCTAAGAAACCTCAAACCTCCTTTTGAGTGAGCAGCGGAGGCAACTCTTGTATAGCCCTGACTTTATCCAGGTCGATCTCGATCCCCTTTTCGCTAACTACAAATCCTAGCAATTTTCCCGACCTATCCCCGAAGGTACATTTTGATGGATAGAGCTTTAGCTGGAATTTTCTCAACCTCAAAAATAGTTTCATCAAGACTTGTACATGCTCCTTTTCTACTAGGGATTTTGCTATCATATCATCGACATAAACATCGATTTCTTTGTGCACATATCATGAAACAAAGTTACCATAGCTCTTTGATATGACGCTCCCGTATTTTTCAATCCGAATGGCATTACTTTATAGCAAAATGTTCCCCATATAGTTACAAATATGGTCTTTTTCATGTCTTCAGGATGCATCTTTATCTAGTTGTAACCGGAGAAGCCATCCATGAAGGAGAACAATGAATATCCTGTCGTGTTGTCCACTAAAGTGTCGATGTGAGGCAACAGGAAATTTCCTTTCGGGGTGGCTTTGTTTAAATCCCTATAGTCTACACACATTCGTACTTTCCCATCTTTCTTAGAGACGGAGACTATATTGGCTACCCACTCCGAGTATTTAACCACTTGTACGAAACCAGCATCAAATTATTTCTTGATCTCTTCTTTTATTTTCAATAGGACTTCAAGGCTCATCCTTTGGAGTTTATGTTGAACCGGCTTGCATTCTTCCTTATGAGAAGTTGGTGTACCCCGAAATTGGTACTTAGACCAAGCATGTCTTGATAAAACCACACGAATAAATCTTTGAATTCTTAGAGTAACTCAATGAGGTCTCGCTTTGTCTCTGCAGTGATGCAAGCTACGATCTTCCCATTTTTCTTTTCTTGTTTAACTTCCAAGCTCACAATTTCTACTGACTCTCTATAAAGTAGGATTTGTTTCTCATCTTGTTCTACCATCTTTAACAAATCAGGAGATAAGTTACAATCTCGATCATCTTCAAAGTCCTGAAGTTCCTCTGGACACATATCCTGCTCAAAAGGAGACTCTGAGTCAACAGCAGTGTCGCTAGTATCATTGATGTCTGAAGACTAGTTATAGGAATAAAGGAAGACCCAAAAAACAAATGAATCTAAGAATAATTATCTGTGTGGTATGAGTATGAATGAAATGGAAAAAATAAAAGAATATTTGCCAAATGAAACACAAAGATGCATTTTATTGAAATAAAAATGTGGACATATGCCTTTTTCACAAAAGGATTCCTATTTCTCCCAGGCTTAGAGCAATAAGTATGTTTTAAACATTACTCTGAATTAGTTCTAAAAATTATAGGGATCTCTTCTACAGTCCAATTGTTCAAAACACTTTCAGGGATATAAAGACAAATGCCTCATAGATTTTCTTTCTTCGGATATGGCATTGATGCTCAAGTTTCCCAACATTCCTTCTGCAGTTTCTTTTTTTGACGTCTTTCATTCAGGATAAATGGTTTCTCTTGACACGAACATTTTAGATATACGGGGAAAGATCATCGATTCCCATTTGACCTCTCCTCTTCTTTGAGATCGGCTTTTATTAGGAAAATGGAGTCGCCACCAATCCTTTTTATTAGGTGTGATCGGATCACCTCGTAACTAGATCATTTTAATAAAATTTTTAGATTCACTAAAACGATGATTTTTAGTTTACAAAAACTAAGAAATGGGTTCGGGAGTCGATTACGCACGAGAAAGGATTAGCACCCTCGTAACACCAAAATTGGTACATAGTTAATTAATTGATGTCTTAGTGACGAGAATTAAAAATTTGAAGAGAATTTACAACACGATCCCATATTACATAATGATATTTTTAATTAAAATCACTTAACTAAATTAAAACATATGTAAAAGGCCTTCTTATCTCGAGGTAACCAAAACGAAAAGGTCATGTCCCGTAAGTTAGGACACAACATCTCGAATCCTCGAAAATAAGTTTTTTTATTATTTAATTACTATTTAAATCTCATGTGTTTTAGTTTTAAAAAAGGATGTTCGATTATCTAGGTTCAAAAAGAAAGTGAAACCCGTAAGTTAGGGAACAACTTCTCGAATCTCCAAATACCAAACATTGCCTTGATTTTAAATTTTTCCTTTTTTATGCATCGAGTAAAAACGAAGGTAACATTTAAAGCAATATGCATTTAACTTATTTGGGCATAGTATAAAAATAGATAAGTATATTTAAACACGATTCATGGCATAGTTGTAACAAAAATAAAATAAGATGGAAATGTAATAGAATGCTTAGCAAAAATGAAGTTGTTATACAAGTTCAAATAATACTATAAATGAAATATAAGAAATAAAGTAATAGTAGCGATAGCAATGATGATGCATCAAGAATAATATAACTATAATAGTAACGATAATAACATTGATCAATAGTAATAAGGATAACAATAATAATCGTAATACCATGATAAATATTAAAATAAATCAAAATAAAAATGAAAGATGCATAATTACAAAGGTCAATATAAATTACGTGAGAGTAAAAAAAAGAATTAATAAAATAACAAGAATAAAATAATAATGACAAAATAATAAAAGGGTGAAGGACTAAATTGGAATCTAAGTGAAATTGCAAGTATAAATTTTAAAGAAAAGGAACATCAGATAAAGGACTAAATCAAAACAAAACAAAAAGTACAAGAGTCTAATGGGTTATTTTCCTAAGCCCAACTCACGTGTCATCCCTTGGCAGGTCAACGCTGAGTAAAGGGATTAATTTGTAAACAAATTAAAATTATAGGGCAAGAAATAAAATAACTAAAGAAAGAATGAGACTAAATTACAAAGAAACACAAAAGCGGAAGGACTAAGGAAATAAATAGACCCCCATATCAAAACATGCGGATCTTGTGCGGTTCGGGTCGGGTTGTCGGGTCGCACTCCAAAACGACGTCGTTTTGGGAGTTTGAAGGTCACACCCAAAACGGCGTCGTATCATGACCCTATATAAGTGAAAAATCAGAAGAAATAAAAGTCATTTGCAAACTATTTTTTTTTTTTAAAAAACTTCATTCCTTTCTTTTTTCTCTGAAAGTGTCTCCGAGTCCGGCCATAGGGACGACAGACCTCCGCCATGGCCACCGGTCATCGGCAAGAGTGACCGTCGCCTCCGGTGTCTGGAGTTCAAAAAAATTGTATTTTTTTTGTTTTTATTTTAAAATTAGATCTAAGGGTGGTGCAAAAAAGGAGAAAGAAAAAAAAACTTTCAACTGCTCTTGGATGCGCTCCTCTCACGCCCTCTCCTTTGACGGAGCCTAGGCGAATCCTGAGGGAATCAAGGGCCCTTCACGTCAAAAAGAGGTCGCTTTTGCTCGAGGACGACAACCCTACCCACTCACGACGGCGATACAACGAGATCGGTAAGGACTTTCTATTTTTATTGTATTTCTTTTTTATTTTTTGAAAATAAATAACGAATAAAACGGATACCTTTTGAATCTGCTTTTTTTTATTCTATTTTTTATTGCTCTTTTTTTTCTAATACGTCCGTTGTTATGGCTTTTATAACCACATATTACACAATATTGATTTTTTTTGTTTTCCTTTTTTTTTTTTTGCTATTTCTACTGTTGTTTTTGTCTTTATTTCTTTCTCTTTGCAAGAGGCAGTGCGCTGTCAACGGTGGGGAGAGATCCATGCCTTTGTTGTTGTGGTGCAAGGGTGGCAGAGGAGCAGACCTCGGGGCGTGGGTGTCTTCGAGAGGGGTGCCTGCTGACGTGGCAAGGAGCGACGCAAGTGGGGGACTTAGGGTTTTAGGGTTTCTAAAAATTTTAGGTTAGTTGGGCTTGTGTAACACTGGGTTTGGGTTAGGGTTTTGTACTTGGGCCATTATTTTGTAAATGGACTTGGACTTTTTAGTTTTTAGTTTTCTATTTTGTTTATTTATTTCTTGGTTTTTGGTCAGACGAAATTGGGCCCTTACAGTAATCTGAGACAAACAAAAATGACTATTTTTATAGTTTACCTAAAATAAAATAAAAAATCCTAATATGTCATCATTTAACTTAGCTTTGATTTAAAAAAATTAGATTCAATTTTAACCAAATTAAATGCAGATTAATTAAGATCATAATAATAGTGTTCTGGCTTATTTTGGCGATGTCTTTTTTCCTTTTAGAAAATTCTCGAGCCTATAATTACGATTTTTTTACCAAAGCGTACGAAAGTGATTTGAATTTCAGAGGCACCAATCAATTTTCTTTCAAATTCCCAACACCCAAGCATGACCAAAATCATCTATTTATTCATTCTTAAAGTTGTATTTGTCACTGTAAGCTACTCAGCCAACAACCTGATTGAAACCACTTGCAAAAGGATTCCATATCTCAATCTCTGTGTCTCGACTTTGAAACCCTATTCCATGAGTTCGATCGCGGTCATAAAGGGGCTCGCTTGCATCTGGTTGATATTGTCAATGCCAAAGCCGGTGGCACATTGAACCGGATTTTAACATTGCTCAAAAGTGTCAAAAACCGCAGATTGAGAAAGGCTACTTTGATTCATATAACACCTTTCTCCAGGATTAATGAAGCAATTGAAAAAGGGAATCTGAAATTCGTTGTAGAAGGGAACTTGAAATTCGCTATCAAGAGTGCAATAGATGCTAGAAACAAGGATCAAGGGGCGTGGGAGAGGTAGCCTTTTTGAAATTTTTAGATTTTTAAATTTTTTATATAAATTATCATGTATTTTAGATTTAGTGTTCACATTATATAACATTCACCCCCTTGACCACATTGTATTTCATATATTTCGCCACCTTAAGCCATAAAGCATACCATTTGTAAAGATCATAAGATAGAAGTCCCCAATGTAAGTGCTCCGTACAAAGCTGGTTGAAGTCAGTCTCGCATCTAGAGAGACAACATCACAATTCAGTATCACTATCGGTTTGATATATTCATTCCTAGAATCGATTCATTGCTAACAAAAATAAATTCTCGCTTTAATGATAAGGTAGTGGAGTTAATTATTCATAGCTCATGTTTGGATCCATACGATAATTACAAAGGTTTTTTGGTGGAAGATATTTGCAAGCTTATGAATGATTTTTATTCGGGCGATTTTATGGAGCAAGAAAAGCTACACGTGAAGATTCAATTGGAGCATTTTCAACTTGATGCTCATCAAAGCACGAAGTTGCAAAAAGCTTCTACAGTTATCAAGTTGTGTCAAGTGCTAGCTAAAACAAATAAGTCAAGTATTTATCCTCTTGATAAAATTATTCGTCTTGTGCTAACTCTTCCCGTGTGTATTGCAACAACCGAACAAGCATTTTTAGCCATGAAAATTGTAAAGACAAGGCTTCGCAATAGAATAGGGGATAATTTTCTTTCAACTTACTTTGTGACATACATCAAAAAAGAGATAGCTTGAGAAATTTTAACAGATTCTATCATTGATAAGTTCGATCTTATGAAAAAGTAGAGGGTACAATTTAGGATGCCTAGTATTCAGAAATAGGACTAAGGCTAATTTTTTTAATTTAATTTTTGAAATTATAATGATATTTATGAAATTTTTAGTATAGTATTATTAATTATTCTTTTATACATATTGGAAAGAAATGTTTAATTTTATATAGTGTGATTTTTTTCTTTTAATTTTTTTACAATTAAATCATTAATGCATTTTAAAAAATATTAAATTGATTTGTTTATAAGAAAAAAATATCCTAAAAGAA
The DNA here is from genome assembly GCF_007990345.1 of Gossypium hirsutum. NCBI lineage: Eukaryota > Viridiplantae > Streptophyta > Magnoliopsida > Malvales > Malvaceae > Gossypium > Gossypium hirsutum. The sequence continues at coordinate 53,357,213 of NC_053446.1, forward strand.
TTAACATTTTTTTACATTAAAAAAAAGCTATTCAGATTTAGAAATTCCGCTCCTTTTAAAGTAAAATCTTAGAACAGTCCCAGGCTGGAAATGAAGCTCAGAGGTGCAGAAACAGCTTCGGAAAGCGACGGAGGAAACCGATCTCCTATCGAAACAAGGCCGTGCATGATCTTTCTGCTGTTCTTCAATCCATTGCCTCATTGTTACTTTGATTGTTTAGGTATCTTTTGTATTGTTTAGAGAAAAAAAAACATCTGAATTATTTGATGATTTTCAGGTACTTTAGTTAATATGAGAAAATTAATCTAATTTAAGGATGAAATTAAAAAAGTTATTATCAATGGATTTGACTAATGATACATGGACAAACGAATGACGGAAAGTTATGGTCCCTTTTAGAAAAGTTTGTTGCTTTGGATCGCAGAAGGTGTGATGAGCATGGTGCCAAATGCTGCAAACTTTATCAAAAGCAAGCAAATGACATCACTCTATATATATCTTTGCAATTTCAGTTGAAACATATTTAATTGGACCCCAAATTCATTGGCTCAGGCACTCTTTATTATATCGTGTACTAATTTATAATTTTATATAAATAATAATAATTTTAGTGTTTCATTTAATTTTATTTTTTTACTTTTAAATTTATTTTTTTTGTCGTATGAGTGTCATGTTACCATTTAATCAATTTTTTAAAATATAAAAATTTAGAATATATATGAAAATTATTTTTAAAAATTAAAATTTTAAAAAATTAATTAAATATTTATGTATTTTCTACTTGGCAATTCACGTGATAAAATGTAGATTTTTTTTGTCTATTTTAAGGTGATTTAATAAAAAATATAAATTTAATAACTAAAATAAACGAAAAATTAAATAAAAGATTAAAATAATTTTTTTATAAAGTTGGGAAAAAAAAAAGATATATTCTCTCTTTTTCCCACCAAATAATATTCACCGTTTTAAGGCCTGATTTGACTCACTCCTCGTTTAGAGCCAACAAAACTAGGCAATTCTTGAAATCTTTGAACCCTTTAGTTAAATGGTCTAATTCTGTTTCTAGCCCTTCTTACAATACAATACTTCAATTTAATCCAATTTTAATTATATCTCACTCCTCACTTTCTGTCTATAATAAATTATATGGGATCTTTAGTGATAACGTTCCGCGATTTGTAATAACAGAGTTTGGCGTCTTCAGACAGGGGAGACATCATTGTCTCTCAAGGATCTGTGTTGGAAAGATGTGATTGGAGGACAATTAATGATTGACATACTGTTTCAATGCCAATCATCCATTCTTCTTTTAAACAAAACCACTAATCATTTCACTCTTTATCCATTTTTCATAACATCTATAACACATCTGTACATACATTTTTATTGCCCATTACTTGGCATTAGACAGTTAAAACATTTCATCGTACTCATAGTAATAATTGGACAATGGAAGCAACCACAGCAGAAAGATCATGGACAACCTTGTTGCTAGCATATATTGGAAACTTGGGTTGGTTTTTGAATCCCCTGCCACAAGCATCGGCTTCATTAGCTGCATCCGTCGCCCCCTCGACACCGAACTTAGGGTCGCCTTTCGTGACAGCTTCTACAGCTACCGGGATATCGTATTTAACAATGGCGTTGTAATAATCAGCACAGTCACGCAAGGCCATTTTCAGCTTCGGATCTTTGGCCACTTTAAGCAGCGCTGTGATCTGCCGCAGCGTTGCGGTGGCTTTGGCCTTCAGTTTATCAGTTCCGATTTGCGCTAGCCCCGCTACGTCGGCACCGGAACTTCGAGGGTCGGATTTAAGAGCCGAGACGCATAGATTGTAAAAGGGTGTCTTTTGGCAGGTTGTTTCGACCATGTTGGCACCAGTTCCGTGCAATTCCAGGGCTGAAATAGGAGTGAATGAAACTAAAGTGAAGCAAAATGCAATGTGAAGCAGAGTTAAAGAGATGGTGTTGTTCATGTTTGGTGTATTTGGGTCTTTTGGTTTGTTTACAAATACCTCTATGGATTGGCAATGGATTCCCTGTAAATGTATTTATAGAGAAGAAGTGAGTTTCTATAGCATTAAAAAAAAAAGAATTTACGTATAATTCATAAAGTGAAAAGGTATATTACCTTCTCTCTTATCTTATCTTTTATCAGCTTTTATGATGTCCAAAAGCTTAAAATAAAATATTCATCTATAACAATAATGCATAATAATTCTTTTAGGAAATTTATATTTAATGTTTTACATCAGAGCTTGTAATGGCAAAAATAAGGTAAATCTCAAAATTATATATCAACTTTGATTTAATGTGTAATTGTATATATAAATTTTAATTTGGTGTAATTATACGCGTAAAACTCTAATTCCGGTTCAAATGTATTCTTGAAATTTTAATTTTGATTTAATCATACACGTTTAAAGAAACGAGTGTATCAATGTATTTTTATATTGGATAAATATAATTATTTATGTATGCAGTATATAAACATAAAATGATGTTATATCAATAATTGTGTTAATAATTTATAATAATTGGATCAAATCAAAATTCATGTATACAATTACACATTAAACTATAGTTCATGCATAATTTTGATATTTATCCCGGTTAAAAAATTATAGTAGTATAAAAAATCACTTCATATTAACCATTGTATTATTCTTAAATGCTTTCAAAAAGTGCCGGGGAAAAGTGATTTTAAGAAGTACTTTTGAAAAGTTTGGTTTAAGATTTAAGTGTTTAGTATTATTGTCAAAAATGTTTTTGAGAAATAAAATGTTCATTTTTAGATATGGTGCTATAAAGTAACAAATATACATTTAAAAAAGGTTCAAATTAGTTAATATTATGATATTTTAGAAAAAAAAATATATAAAAATAATTTATTATAACATTTTGTTAATATTTTAATATATGAAATATAAATTTTAAATATCTTTTAAGCAATTAATATTAATTATTTTTAATTTTTAATTTGAATATATAAATTATATTTTAAATATTAAAATATAACTAGTAAAAATTTAAATATATGATATTATATATTTAAAATAAATTTCATTAGGAAAATAATTATATACCTAATATAAATATTATATAAAATACTTTATAAGGGTTAAAATTATCCTTTGCTCCTAAAAGCGCTTTTGTCAATAGCATAATCTAGAAAAAAAAATTGCTTCTACTTTTGGATTTCAAAAATTATCTGTTTAGTATTACTTAGAGCTTTAAAGGTGTTTTTTACCCTAAAAGCATTTTTGAGAAGTAATGTTAAACTAGCAGTAAGACTATACTCCTAATAATCGAATATAAACTCCTTTATAAACCCTAAACCTTTTATTAAAAAAAGGTAAAATTGCATGACAATCCTTATACTCTAGGCTAGAAAGTAAATTAATCCCTTAATTATAAACGTAAGATAGTTTGTACATTTAAGTTTAAATTAAATAGAAAAAAAATTTAAGCACATGTAACCTTAAACATTAAAAATCTGATTTATAAAGTTTTAAAGAGACGTGAAAGAAAAATAACAGCCAAAATTCAATTTTTTAAAAAACACAAAAAGAATTAGGTTACATTTAGTTTTTTGAAAATATTTTTCTTATTCATCTTTAAAAATAAATTTTATTTTTTAAATAAAAAAACGCTTAGTAAATAAAAATTTATTTTTTAATGATGAAAATATTTGGAACTTATTTTCCTAGAAACGAAACATAAATAAATAAATAAATTCCTATATAAAGATTTGGTATTTAAAAATTGTTTTTTTTTTGTTTATATACCTTTGAATTAGAGTAAATTCATTAATTAAATTTAAAATATTTAAAAATTCATTATTTTCAATTTTTTTAATTTTAAAAAATTAAAAATATTTTTATTATTTTCTAATTTTTACATATTTATTTCTTAAAATTAATTTTTAAAATTTTAAACCAAACACATTTTTTAAATATTTTTAATTTTGAAGAAAATGAAAACAAAAATAATTGCTTCAATTTTTGAAACCAAATGAACACTAAATTATTAACTTTTTTTCACACCACATGACAATTCAATATATATATATATATATATATATTTTTGATGAATTATAAGAGGAGAGCAAAACTTTAACTTTAACATGACCAGCACAATTTGGATTCAGACGATGAACACCTTAACCATTAGGTCAATGCCAACATACAGAGCTAACAACACGAGTAACACAACTCAAATTCATGTCACATTTGAAATGATAAACACGGCGAAATTTAAGGTTAACAATTGATTATTGAGTTTAACCTTTGATCAAGTGACCAATAATTGAAATGGAAATAAATGGTTAGTTATGTAGATGGAATAAGGAGTGGAGGGCCAATAACTATCCTTCATTATATCTAGAAAAATCTTCAGTTTTTTTGTCTACTGTATAAATTAAAATTATTTATAAAAATTGAAAAAGAATTCCTATGTAAATAATATATAGTTATGTGTGCTAAATTTAAATCTTATCATGATATTATTTTAATAAAAAGAGCATCTTTGTATTAATATTTATAACTCGTCACGATTTAATAAAAATACAAATAAGTGCTCTCTTTTCCTCTCTATGGTGCATGCATGTTCATACTGTTATGGAACCCCTGTCATTTTATTTTCCCTTTTCAGAATGAGGGCTAAAAGTGATAAAAATGGGAAAAAGAAAGAATTGGGGGGGCAGACAAAGATATTTGCCATTTGATAATTTCAACAATACAATGAAATTATTTGTGTTTAATTATTGAAGTTCACACCTAAATTAATCTGTATTTCATCCAGTTCCATAATTATTAAGTGAAAACGAAACTTCATAGATGCCATTACCCCATATATTATGGGTTTATTACCGATTTAGTTAAAATATCCTAATTTAGTCAGTTTTAGTTATTATATTTTTCGGATCCTGACTCAAGTAGTAAAAGTTTAATCCGTCAAGTCAAATTCTTTTATTAGTCCCATTTCATGCGTAAGTTGTGGAGTTCGTTCATGTTCTCTCATTTGATCATTTTTCGTCCCTATATTTTTTTAAATTTTGAAAATTCAATCCTAACTCAAATGACATGGCTTCTTTTTTGTGAGTATTATGTAAAAATAGCAGGCTGACATGACATTACACATATAATAATATATTTGCAATATAAAATTTTAAAAATTGTAGAATTTAAAAACTAAAATTTAAGTCAAAATTTTAAATTTTAAATTAAAGCACATAAACTAAATTTATAAATTACATATAGTAAAAAAATTAATAACAAAATTTAACTTCACATTTGAAATAATTAAAATAGAGATGAACCATGATGATATCAGCCATGATTTCTTAGAAAAGTGCAAATTAAATATTTTCTAAATTAAAGCTGAGGAGGAGGAAGCAAATCAACCCCATGGCCAGCGTTATATCCTGTTCGTCTCATTTTCATTCAATTGAATATACCCTGGTTTTGAGTCTTTGCATCTCAATACTACAATTTCTGGACAGTGTATTTATCTATGATTAGTGTAAAAATAATAGTAACATAGCGTGAAATAAAAAGAAAGCTAAACACAATCGCACTGAAAAAATCTATAATTTAATTCAATTTTATCCTCCATTTAAATGGGGATTCTGTTGTGCAGTCGAGTAGTGCAACAACAATTTTAATTTTTTATTGATGTATTTAACTTATACCAATATTTCTAATTCATTTCAAGATAAAAAATCTAAAAAAAAAATTAAAGTAAAATAAACTTGCTCTCCTTTTTAGTATAAAATCCATTTAGCTTTTATGAATTAAAAAAAGAGCCCATTTACACCATTAGGTTTGAAGGAAATCCATAACCTCCCATGAGATTCATTTACCAAGTAAATTTAAAATAAAATAAAATAACAATCACACACTTTTTATTTACCTATATATTTTCAATCTAATTTATTCAATTTTCTATTTTAAATTACAAAATAATTAAAATTTAATTACATATTAAAATACTAAATATCTTTAACTTCAATTAATATTAAATATCTCTTAAAGTTATATCTAATAACCTTGAGATGAACTCATTAATTTATTTTTATGTAAAATTAATTTCCATGATTTAGAAGGTTCGAGTGAAAAATAAATTCATAAAAATTAAAATTAAAAACTCATCTAAAAATTAATATTATAATTAAATTTAAATTTTAATATTCAATATTCAATATTCAATATTCAATATATATTTGCTTAAAATTTTATTAAAAAATACAAATAAAAGAGAAGACAAGACAATAAAAAACATAATCATCATTAAAAATAATTTTTTACACCTTAATTTAATGGAAAGGTCAAGGCCAAGGAATTTTAAGATCTTATGTCCACGTCACACTATGTTATCATGCATGAGTTAGTCCATATTTATTTTGGTTTATGTCCTATTATATGTGGACCCTGTATAGATTTATTCTAATATAGATCTGAATATATTTTGTTTATTAGTTCAATCGTGTTTTATAATGATTAATTTTTATTATAATTATTTGGATATTTTTTTTTTGTAATTGCATTTGCACATGTAAATTCCATAAAAAAAACTTTATATATTAATTGAAAATTAATATAATTACGCATATAAACATGGTATAATTCAAAACATTTTCTGTAATACCCCTAACCTCTCTCTATTGTCGGATTAGTAGGGGTGTGCAAAATTTAGTTAAAACCTAAAAAATTTGGTTAACCGACCGAATTCGGTTAATCGGTCGGTTAACCAAATATTTTCAGTCGGGGGTCGGTTAAGAGTTTTTTAAAATTTCAATTAACGGTTAAATCGATTCGAAATCGGTCGGTTAACCAAAAAATTCGGTTTAACCGAATTTTGCAAGGTAATAGGCATTAAATTAAGTCCAGCCGGCCAGCCCAATATATTTTTTCTCCTCCAGGCTCCAAGCCCAAGAACTAAGCCTTTTCTCAATAGCACTCACTCAGCAGACAAGAAGCAGCCAAGCACAAAGTCACAACTCACAAATCTGCAATCGGGTTCTCAACTTCTCATTTCTCAATCTGAATCTCAGATTTTCAGACGGGAAAATCCACCATTTTTGCTATCCATTTCTCTTCCTGCACACTAATTGACTAATACCCAGAGGCCAGGTTTGGTTTCTCCTAATTTCCCTTTGTTTTTTTTTTAATTTTAGGGTTTTGTTTTCATTTCTCGCACTGATTGAACTTTGAAGTGGCTTTGGAAAATTAACACCCACAAAGAGCTAAGTTGAAGTACGTGAGCCTTAGGTTAGCTGGTTGCTATGTCGCCTTCAACTTGGCCCAACTATGTCTAATACCTGACCTGCTTGCTATTTTGTTCATTTTGTAAAGGGTCAGAGTTCTGCTCTGTTTTTGTTCATTCAACACCACGCATCAAACTCTGAAGTCTGATGTATTTAATTAAATGGCTTAATTAAATAAATTAGGAAATGGAAATCTCATGATTGTGATAGGATCTGCACAAAGATACATTAAAAAAAACCAAGCATAAACAGATTGTCAAACTGGTTTCTGTAACAAAGTACAATGTGGGCATTTTATAATTACTGCAGACACCATTGCATATGCACATTCATTGCTTTCTTCTTGTTTTAAGTGTTTGGATTTTATATTTTAATGTTTTGGGTTAAATTATACTAAAATACTATACGACTTCCGTAAACCGTATTATTTAATTAATGTAATCTTTGTTGAGATTACTGAAAAATCTTGCACCATATTAAAAACTGTATTTTAAGTTTCGGGTCATCCATGCTTTAGTCTTTGGAAGTTTCCTAACAGTCAAAATCAAATTTAATTTCAATATAAGGTTTGCTAATATCGAAGGGTTCGTTTTATTTTCAATGAAAAATATTTCATCGCAATATTAGAAATTATTATCCTTTTATGATTCCATCGTAAGCAAACACCAATAGAAGTGCCACCAGGCTGGCTCTATCAAGTTGTTGGTGATTGCTCAAGGTTGCTAATCAAAATAGTTGGTGAAAGATACCATTAAGCTTAAATAGAGTAAATTGGTTTTATATTTGATGTAGTTCTTGATATTGTTCATACATAGATATGAATTTGAGTCGAATTGTTAGGTAATGAAAAGAAAAAATAAAGAGAGAAAGATGAACTACGGCAGCATTAAAATTGATATTGATACTTTTCGATGTTTAAATCGATTATAATTTTAAGGTTATGAAAAGAGTAAATACAATAATTAATATATATATATATATACACACACACAACACTCGTTTGGGAGAACAATTCATGTTTCATGTTTCATGTTTCATGCAATACTGCATGTTTCATGTTTTCTTTCCCAAGTTTGTAATGTAAGTTTATTTATTTTTAAATAAAAATTTTATAAACAATCTGAACCCAAATTTATATCCACATCTTCTCTTGAGCAGCAGCACGTCACCTATCCAATTTTGCTTCCTTCCACGTGTCTTTCAAAATATGAATTAATTGTAAATTTATTATTTTATTTTAATAGTTTCAATTTTTTACCATATCACTCCTACTTATTTAATTGATTCAATGTTTAGATTTTTCTTGGAATGCGTCAGAGCCTACCCTAAATTCATGAGCTTCTGCTTTCGTGAGTTGAAGAGTATGCTTATATCTTATTCTTGTTAACTTATAATCTATTCGTTTGTTTTTTTTAAAAAAGTATATTTCTATTATATGCTAAATTTTTGCACATGTTTTTTTTGTAGGTTTAATGCAAATGGAGATTTTTTGGAGAGAAGAAATGGATATAATATAAATAGAGAATGTTAAAGACTTACATTTCAATTATGTGTTAATTTCAAGACTTATGTAATATTTTTAATTATGTAGTGATTCAAAGACTTATGTAATGTTTTTAATTATGTAGTGATTCAAAGACTTATGTAATTTTTTAATTATGTAGTGATTCAAAGACTTATATAATTTTTTTAATTATATAGTGATTTAAATCGGTTAAGTCGGTTAAATCGGTTAAATCGGTTAAGTCGGTTAAATCGGTTAATCAGTTAAATAGGTTAAAACGGTTAAGTCGGTTAAGTCGGTTAAGTCGGTTAAATCGGTTAATTTTTAACCAAAAAAATCATATGATTTTCGATTAATTCGGTTAACCGATCGGTTTAACCGAAAAAAATTCGGTTTGGTTAATATTTTTTAAAAAAATTTCGGTTCGGTTAACGGTTAAAAAATTTTAGAGGTCGGTTAATTCGGTTTTAACTAATTCGGGTCGGTTAACCGAATGCACACCCCTACGGATTAGGGTCACGGGCATTACGACCAATCAGAACATTTAATTACAAGCAGTAGTACAAGCTAACTAATATCGTCATAACATACAAGGGCAGATCATGCCAATCTAAAATTTGCATAGTAGTGCCTTAAAGGGAGCAATATATGCTAAAATAATATTTCCATAATAATGTCTTATACAATAAAATAACTAATCATGCTATCCAATGCTAAACTTGGTCTTCCACTGTCTACACTTTTATCACTATTTATACATTGCTAAACTTAGTCTTCTACTGTCTACACTCTTATCACTATTTATCCCTTCTTGAATGCTAGAAGTCGGATACATACAAGACTATTCCAATTATTAGCAACAGAGTATTGGTCCATACCCCGACTATGATTATCTTTTTAAATTATCTTCAATGATGTTAGTAGGATGCACTTAATATAAGTTTTCTAATTCATTCCAATTCAGCGTAAAAGTTTGTAACAGCTCGATTTTGGGCCTAGTCGAAACAGTGGTTTCCGGACCACAAATTTGACGAGAAAAAAATTATTTTTATTATATTTTTATGGTCTACGATTTCACAAAATAACATTTTGAAAAATTCGTTCAAAAATTTCGACGTTTGGGCACTCAATTTAGTTAAAAGGACTAAATTGTAAAAAGTGCAAAAGTTGAGTTCTACATATTAGAGGTGTCCATTTGTTATGAAATTTTAAATTGGAGGTCCTTATATGGTAATTAGACCATTGGTTAAGTTGGTGGACAAAAATGGACATGAGATAAGTGAAATAGGATATTTTTAAGTTAAGGGCATCTTGGTAATTTGGTAACAAAAATGAATTAAAAAGACAAAATAGGCCAAAATTTCATCATCTTCAACCCCATGGCCTAATTTTACAAGGGGAGAAGCCATAGTTACGGTTTTAAAGCTTCCAAGCTCCATAGTAAGTGATTCTAAGCCCCGTTTTTAATGTTATTTACGTTTTTAGAGTCCCGGTAACTTGATTTAGCTATTTCTAGCAATAATTTAACCTAGGGTTTATATTTGGAAAAATATCCATAGGTGAAATGTGTTTATTTTGATGTTTTATGGTAGAATATGAAGGTTGAAATTATGTTAAACAACTTTTGCTAAGCGATTTTAAGTGAAAACGAGTAAAATGACATAATCGGTAAAAATATCTAATGTTCATAAGTAAGTGTTAGAGTGGGAATTTGATGTTGTCATAGAAGGGAAAAATGTTAAGCATGTCATAAAACATAATAATAAGGGATGAAGTTTAATTTACGAGCTTTGGGGAAAAAGTGTAAATATGCAAAAGTTTAGGGGCAAAATTGCAATTTTGCAAAAGTTTGAGTCAATGAATTTTTTGATAAATGTGAGTATTAAATAAGTCAAATGTGTTATTATAGATTAAGAAAGAAGTGGAATCGACCTTGATCGGAGAAAAGAAAAGATTAAAGACTAAATTGTTAAATTTCTATATTGTAGCACCAAAGTAAGTTTGTATGTGAATAATGCATTGTTTTAATTTTATTTAATATATTATTGAGATATTGAATATAGAATAAATATTTGATGTAGATTACAAAATATGGTTAAATTGGAAAAGTTGGTAAAATGTTGTAAAATAAGGTTCCCGATTGAACATTCGGATTAGGTCAGGATTCATTGAATGTAAGGGGTTGCTAAGTGTAGATTCCCTGAATCACTGATCAAAAAGGGGTTGCTAAGTGCAGATTCCCCCAGGGGTTGCTAAGTGCAGATTCCCCGAATCACTGATCAAAAAGGGATTGCTAAGTGAAGATTCCCCGAATCACTGATCAAAGAGGGGTTGCTAAGTGCTGATTCCCTGAATTATTGATTCTAAAGGTGGTTGCTAAGTGTTGATTCCACCGTATCCTTGATTGTGAAAGGGGTTGCAATGTGTTGATTCCCCTTATAACTGAATATAAAGTGGTTGCTAAGTGTTGATTCCACCGAGTAACAGTTAATATTTCGAAGTGTTCATCGGGGAAATTGGACAAGTGAAAGTACATGAGAAATGAATAAGATTACGTGATGAATATTGAATTCGATATTTAATCGACCCTTAAGTAAGATGAAACAGAGTAAGTGAAATTATGAAAGAGTAAATTTAACAACAAAATAGTTTTGGACAGCAGCAGTTGTGTGAATTTGAAAAATCACCAAAAATGGTGGAAATCGAATTAGAGAGTGAATAAGATATGAAATTAAATCTGAATTAATCTATTTTCGGATAAAATAAACAGAGCAAGCAAAAGAGTTATATATTTTAAGATATTTGAATCTTAGTGATGTAGGGTCGGATTGATTTTGGAATCCCCTGTTCTGATTTTGGAAAATAATTAAAAATTGTAAAAAAATAATTATGAGTTATAATTTATATTATTAGAATCCTTAATGAGTCTATTTTCAAAGGAAACAAACAGAAACATAATCTGAATTTTGTACAATGAGATAATTCATTTTTAGTGAAGAGTGGTCGAAACTGTCAGACATCAAAATAGGGGAAACTTTAAAGAATAAAATGTACTATTTAGCTAAACCAAAAATTCTGAAAATTTTATGGTAAGAAGATATGTGAGTCTAGTTTCAGGGAAAATTAGCGGATCTTAATTTGGAGCTCTGTAGCTTCGGATAAAAATAATTTAGTGACTCTGACTCAGATAAACATCTTTGAATATACATGTGAGTGAATAGTAAAATTATAGTTAATGTTGTTTAAGTGTGTTATACACATTAAGGATGCGAAATGGAGAGGAGGAGGAGGAAAAATTGGGAAATATATGAATTATTTGTGTATAATTGGTAATATGCTCGATTATAATGAATAAACAATAAAATAGAAATGATGCTTATATTTGCGCATTATTGGTCATGATTTAAGCTCATGTGGGAAAATAAAGTTTCATAGTATGTGTGTATGGTGTATTTGGAATATGACTTGGCTTGAAGTAATGTTATGAATGGTTTATGAATTAACACATGTTGGTAAGTTTGATACATGAATAAATGTCGTGCTCATCCATGCTTATAATGCTTATGCTATATGTTTATTTGGTTAACATATTTAATGTACATGCGTAGGCTTTGGCCAAGTTGTGGCAAGATTATGCCACGTTAAACTTATAAGTTATGCATTGAAATGGTAAGTGCCTAAATGGAAATATGATTGTGATCATGACAGGGGTGGTAAGGTTTAAATTATGTAATCTCTAGTGAAATGGTTTATCATGTGGTTAGTTCCAAAAAGAATTATGTTTAAATGCACTAGCTTGTGACTATGGTTGAATGATATGTTTATGTCTTGTGTGATATGCATAGGAAACGGGTGTGAAAAGGTAATGAAATAGTAAGTTCATATTTGAAGTGAAAAATGACGAAAAAGGGGATAATTAGTTGAATTGATGTTGTTATTTAAGCTAAAGTGATATTTTCATTTCGAAATTGAGAATTTCATGAATGTGTTAATGAATGGTATAATCAATAAACGTTGAGTTAAATGGTAAATACGTATTAGTATTGAACGTACTAATATTTAATTGTACGTGAATTAAATGGAAATTGCTAGTGATATGATTTGAATTGTGAGCATGAGAAATTGTGAAGAATTATAAAAACATGTAAAAAAATTTGAAAGTTTTAATTTAGATAAAAATTTTATAATGCGGTTAAATACGTTTACAAGCGTATGTGTTCTGGTAATGCCTTGTACCCTATTCAGTATCGAATACAGGTAAGGGGTGTTATAACCTCTATTTCGACTCTACAAGACCCTAAAAATAGTTTAAAAATAGGCATGGACTAATTCAAAACAATTCTGGAAGTTTAGGGGCATTTTTGAATTTTTTTAAAAATAGGGGACACATGGCCGTGTGGAATGCCCCAGGCCGTGTGACTCTCGAAGTTGGGACACATGGCCGTGTCCCAACTTGTGTCCTTGCCCATGTAACTCACTGACTTGAGACACACACTCATGTTTTAGCCCATGTAACTCATTGACTTAGGTCACATGCTTGTGTGTGTTGCCCGTGTGTGACACACGGCCATGTGCACCTAAAAGTGCCTTAAAACTCAAGTTTACCATTTCCTACTTGCTTGGACACTAAGCAACTTATTTATCACTCGTTTAACCTACTTAAAACACAATTAAACATGTCTAATGTCGAAACCATTTTTAAGTTTGAAAAAACGGGTATCGACTTTTAAAATGAAAACGGGAGTCGCCACCGATCTTTTATTAAGGTGTGACCGGTTCACCATTAAAAATAAATTTTAGGTTTACGAGATTTGAGAAAATAGGCCCGGGAGTCGGTTATGCACGAGGAAGGGTTAGCACCCTCGTAACGCCCAAAATTGGTACCGAATCAATTGTTTAATGTCTTAGTGTCAAAACTTTGAAAAGATTTTGAAATACGATCCTTTTATCTTGAATAAAAATGAATTGGATGATAAGGCTCATTATCACACTCAGTAAGTTAGAGCGCAATATTTCAAATCCTTAAAATCAAGTTCATCTCCTAAATTTTAAAACCTATGCGTTTTGAGAAGGATATCTGATTATTTGGGTTAAATGAGAAATCAAAACCCAGTAAGTTAGGGTTCAATTTCCCAAAATTCCTAAATACAGAATATTGCCTTTATTATTTTTTTTAAAAAAATCCTCATATCGAGAAAACAATATGTCATATCCAATGCGTTAGGACATAACGTATCGAATTCCCAATACGAGAATACATGCTGAAAATTTGCTTATTTAAAAGATAATTAGCTATCTAGGGTTTAAAAAATGGTTCATGCCCAGTAAGTTAGGACATGATCTTTTCTTAATTCCCGAGATCATTTAAAACTTAAGTTTGAAAAGATTTGTGTACTTAGATTTTTTGTAAAAATCGAAACCCAGTAAGTTAGGGTACGACCTTCTCGAATCTAGACACGAAATTTTGCTTATTTTAAAACCATGATTCATGCATCGAATAAAATTAATCTAATACGAAATGCTAGAAATGAAACTAGGTGTTAATATGCGCAATAAAACAATATTAAATACGATGGTGTAAAAAATAATACGAGCAATAGTAACAAAAATAAGATAAATAAAGGGACAAATCAATAGTATACAAAATAAAAAATAAAATGAAACATTCTTTTTTAAAATAATAATGAAAGCGTAGATAAATAAATAAATAAATACAATGAATAAAATTATAACAAAAGAAAAAAATATATAAAGAGATATATAAGTATGTATATATATGTTTATGAAAATAAAAATAAGTGTGTAGATATATATAGATATGTAAACAATATATATAAAATAAGTATGTATATGTATATATATAAATAAACTATAAAAATATGTACGTGCATATGTATATATATACTATCAAAATGTACGTATGTATATATGCATATAAATTATAAAGTATATAAAAAACTTATTAATAATAATGATAATATAATGAGACACATATATTTATTCACGTAAGTAAATCTAAATGGAAATGTAATGATAATAACAGTAATAATAATAATAATAATAATAATCATCATAATAATAATAATTGAAGTTAAACCGGCTAAGTATTAAATTGAAATCGGAATGAAATTCGAGGGTTTAAATTGTAAATAAATAAAAGGTGCGACTCAGGACTGAAATGAAATAAGCGCAAAAACATGGGGGAAAATTAAGAAACACAAAATGAGGAACAGAAGGGTCAAATTGAAAGTGTGCGACAAAGCGGAAGGACCAGCAGCACAAATAGCCCTTTGACTTTGAAAACGCGCGGATCTTTTGCCAATCGGGTCGAGTCGAACTGGGCCCCCAAAAACGACGCCGTTTTGGCATCTGGGGGGCCAAATCGAAACGGCGTCGTTTCGCTTTCATTACTTAAACCCCCAAAATTTTTTTTACTTTCATTTGCACCCTTTTTCACTAAAAAAAATCTAAAAATGCTCTCAACCTCCCATTCTCTCAACACACATCCGGCCAAGACTCCGGTGAGCACTCGCGACGGTTCCGCCGCATTTCCGCCGTAACGCCGCCGTGCCGGAAAGCCAAAAGCGACCGAAACCCAAGTTTTTTAACAGATCTCTTTTTTAAAAACAAAATAAACCCTATTTGGGTGTATTTAAACTAGAAAATGAAGAGAGAAATGGAAAAGGGCCTTTCGGCTTCACTGCTTCCCTTCTCGGCGAAGCCCCGAATGAGACCCTAAGGGGTTCTCACGACCTGGGCTGGACGGGGGAAGCCTCCGACGGTCGCGCACCGCGAGGGGCAGGTATTCTTCGAACCCTTTTCTTTTATCCCTTTTTTCTTTTGTTTTATTCTTTTAGAAAAATAAATCTATGACAACTAAGAAGAAAATAAATCCCCTTCTCTGATTCAAAATCTGTATTTTTATTGCTATTGTCTCTCTTCGTCGTTCGAACCCCTTCGACTCCGATTTAGACGGAATGAATAGGAACTCCGACGACTCCTACAATGGTAAGATCCTCTCACTTTCTCTCTTTTTGGATTTCGTAGAGGAGCAAAAATGATTTGCATTATATCCGAAAATGAAATCTGCTATTACTCTTTTAAAAATCAATCTATTATTCTTTTTTTGTTCATAATAAAAAAATCAAAGAAATGAAAGAAGAAAAAAAGGAAATCGGAGAATTACCTTCCCCAAAACTCAAAAAAAAGCTTTTTTTCTTCTTGTATTGATATCGTGTCTGTAAAAAAAATTCAAAGGCTTTCTCTCTGATTTTAAAGCCGAATCTGCGAAAAAAGAAAAAAATAAAAATAAAATACCAAAAATCTCTCTGTGCTATGTCGTTTGCTTGTGTTTGTTACAGGTACTGGTGTACGGAGGCCAGCTGGGCGTACGTGGCGTGGACGGAGGTGGCCGTACGGAGGCGCGTTGGCTGCGGCGCTGGAGGCTAGCTAGAAACCCTAGGGTTTCTGTTTCTGAAAGTTTTGTTTTGGGCCACATTGTAATTGGGCTAGGGTTTAGTAATTTGGGCTGATTTGGCTTTAGGTCTGGGCTTGGGTTAATTGGGTTTTGTAATCTGGACATTTGGACTTTGGTTTTTTTGTTTTCTATTGGTTTTATTTATTTCTGATTTGGGCTGGGCAAATTTGGGTCATTACATCCAAAATATAGCAAATTCATCACCTAATATGCCTAACCAATGTACCCTCATTGGTACCACATTTTATATGTTCAAATACATCAACAACAAATCAAACATTCAAGACTTTCATTCATATCACGTTTACCATAATTGGACTATCACTTAGCTATTTAAGCTACCAAACTTTAAACTATCACATACTAAAATATAAACTAGACTAACATACCAACATAGCCTCAACCACAATCATATACACATTTAACCATCATTTCACTAGAAACCAAGATAAAAACACCTTAATAACAATATCAACAAAAGACTCCCTAGGTACATGCCATTACAAAATAAGATATCACCACACTTAAGCTCGAGATTTGTGATTTGATGCTAAGTCGGCGATAAATCGAACAGTACCTAGTCTGTACATGGAAAACAAAACCGCACACTGAGTAAAAATAAGTGGTATTTCTATAATCCGAATAATAAAAACTTGATATAAGAAATTCAAATGCAATATACTACAAATAAGTTATGTTCATGTGTTTCAATTCAATAATATAATTTTTTCTCATTCATTATTCACATCTACTAAGATTTTCACATGTTCAAACATATATTAATGGCATTTCATATATCATTTGCATATTACAAATCATGCAATGGCATGATTCATTTCTTTGTTCAATACTTGAATTCTTTTCAAGTTCCACATCTCATTTCATCATTTCATATCTCATTTATCATAATTCAATTCATATTCACAACAATATACTATTTCAAATTCCAATTTCTCATCATTGCCATTTTAATATTTTCTCATCTCATTTCCATTTCTTAACCATATCATTTCAATATCGAACACATCAATTTTATCGTTTATTTTCCCTATTAACAAGACTCGGACTCTGACGGATACATGGATCCAACCAACACACCAGTTTGGCACTCAGTGCCTCATCGGATAAATTCGAAGTAATAACTTCACGCAGCGCTATATAAATTGACACCCAGAATCTCATCGGTTAAACCAAAGTAAAATGGCATCCAGTGCCTTATCGACACGAGGTCAAAGTAATCCTTGAACTCTTCCTATCTTATGACATGTCATCTATATCCGACTTAGCCCGAACAGTTAATAGGGTTTCATTTCACTTTTCAATACAACCAATGTTTCAATTTCACATATATACACATTATCACATATAATTAATCCAATATTCATATAGTCCACATATTTCATAATATAAAATCAATCTATTTCCAATCCACTTTGAATTCAATTCAAATCTCAAGTACCAAGTATTCATCTCAAATGCTCACCATAAGCAAACAATTAAAAATACAACAATCTACTATTCAGTTCGGATTATAGAAACACAAACCGTGAATTCCGAGCTATTCGACGTCAATTTTATCATTCCCCTTTTTACTTGAGGATTCTAGTACAACGTTAGTTATGGAATAAAACAATTAAAATACATTAATATTACACAATTCAATTTCACATTTAAATTCTAAATTTCACACTATATTTTGCTTATTCTTCAATTTAGTCCCTAAACCGAGACTAACTTTAACCTCCACATTTAAACTCAAATTTTTATACTAATTTTACTCTAAGCTAAATTTAGCTTCCTCTTTTCTAATTTGACCCCTTAATTTCAATTTTTTCACAATTTAGTCCCTATTGCTCAAAATCAACAATTTATTCCACAATTTAGTCTTTTTCCATTTCTAACTTAAAAATCTATCTATTTAATCCCTAATACTTAAACTATTCAACAATTCCAACATCTAAAATCTTGAACAATACTAAAGATTACAACATGAGTCGGGTAACCCTAGATATTGGGATTCCAAAAACGTAAAATTTACAAGAAAATGACTAAATTGCCCTAACTTAGCTTGAACCCCTTAGTCGTGTGCCCCTTTCTCTCTTTTCTTTTATTTTTTTCTTTTCCTATTAGTTTTGCATGCAATTCTCTTTCCACTTTCTTTATTCTTTCTTTTTTATTATATTTTCATTTGATTATTATAACATATATAATATGTATATACATTTCATATTATTTATTATAACATATAAATATAAATATATATAATCATCATTAATGTCGTCCACTTTAATGAAACAAAGGCATAATTGCTTCTTCAGTCCCTTTAATTTATTTCAATCTATAATTCAACTTTTAACTAATATGCGATTTAGTCCCTATACCTTAATAAATCCTAATTTCACGAAATTTAGTAGTAAAAAATTTAATTAGTTACTAAGCTAGCCCCGTAAATATTTTATAAAAAAATTTACGAGTTCGTTTCACGGGAACGGAGTCCCGAATCTCACTTTTTGACACCCCTGACTATCGGGTCTTTACATTTTCAATTACAAATATAATTATGCATTATAGATATCTAACAACCTTATTTAACACGTCTCGGGTTACTCGGGGTCAGATACAAAGTTAGGACTCAAATCCAAACTCAACCTATCAAAACCTAGATGTATGTCTTGAGACATGAAGGTCATGTCTCAATATATGCTTCCCTTTTTTTAAAACCCCTAGTTTTGATGTTTCCTGTCTTGAGACCAAATGGAAAAAACGTAAAAAATGTAACTTCATTTCATGCCCAAGGGACATGAAAATGTACTTACATAAAACCATCTTAAGATCTGATCATCAAACAGCAATTTGACATCTAAAACACATTCAAATCATTTAAAGTCTTACCTAATAATGCATCAACTAAAGATATCTAACTATGACCATTACTCACACACACTTAGTTTAGATTATAGTTTGACTAATGTCATCTATTTAAATTATCATAAAGAACTCCAACATCAACTTATAACTCTAGGTACATGCCAACATAGGACGTAAGAATACAAACATTTTTTAGCTGAGAAGAAGGTCCTGGATGCTAATGATCAATTGCAACTTTGTTGAACCTAATCGTTACCAACGCATAGAAATAGACAATTCCACACGCTGAGCAAAGAAGCTTAGTGATTCTAATCATAATTTGATAACAATCATATACATATATATTTTCTGCTTTTCTGATATACTTGCCATCATATCTAGAGTTTGAGTATGAATGTAAGGGCATCCAATGCAAATGCTCATTTTCTTTAATTTACCTTTTTTGTGCGATTGGAATGGGTGAGAATATTTCTTTCTGGCCATTAAAAATCATGGTTGTGTTGGTAATATTTTGGTAACTTTTTGTATATGTAATATTTGGATGGAATAATGACATGATAGAATGTCATTATAATGTTGTAACTTTTTTATGTTGTAAAATTTAACATATAGATTATGACATATAAGCTAATGAAATCATAACTTTTTGTTAATATATGAACATTATATTTGGATGTAAAATATAATTCTCAAGCTATTTATTACTTTTGATATTTTGCTTTTTATTTTAGAATAATTAAATTATTTATTTTACTAATGATATTTTAGCACATTAAATATGTATTGCAGTTTAAAAATAACAAAGTAGGTTATATATTATTTTTATAATATTATATATTATGATTTTTAATTCATATTATAATAATTATTATATTAAGAATGTTATTAAATTATATATCATTTTATTAAATTATATTTAATAATAATTATGTTAAAATATGATTAAATTATTTATTATTTTTATTAAAATATATTTTTTTGAAACATTATTAAAATATATTTAATAAAAATCTTAGTAAAATTTAATAACAACAACAATAATCATCTATCTAAAAAATTCTGCTAAGGGCACTTTGGTCATTTAAACATTTTTCCTTATGTTACATTCAACCAAATACAAGAATACTATTACAACTCTATTTTATTTTATTCCATTCAACTAAACAATTAAATTACTCATTACAGCTTTTTTCAATTACAGTCTTGTTTTATTACAAGGAACCAAACGTAGTGGGACTTGAGAGTAGAGGTGTCCATGGGTCGGGAGGCCCGGCTCGACAGCCCGCCCGAAATATGGGAGGGTTTGGGTAAAAATATAAGCCCAAAATATGGATTTGGGCAAAAAAACGAGGCCCGTTTTTGGGCACCACTTTTTAGCCCCAGCCTGGCCTGGCCCGGCCCGAATATAATAAATATATTTTTTTATTTTTTATTTTAAAATATTTTTTTATTTTTAAAATAAATTTTAGTGTTTATTAAACAAGGGGTTGGGCTGGGCCCGAGCCTAGGTCACGGGCCAAAATTTTGGCCCAAACCTGGCCCGGTCGGCCCATGGACACCTCTACTTGAGAGAATCTGTTACACCAACCGTGTTAGCAAAGCTTTTATTAAGACGTAGTTCTATCTTGTGACTTCCTTCTTGATTATTGCACCATGTATATTTATAACCATTAAAGCCCATATCGTGTAACCCACACTCGTTAATTTGAAAGCTCTCATTTGTGCTTCTGGTCTATGGAAACCCCCACCCCCTCTCAGGGCCATACAGAATCACATCAAAGTTGAGCATTTTTTAAAAAAATTGTTGTCTACATTTTTACTAAAATAATTAAAGGTATTAACCATTTCAATTAATTAAGATATTATGTAAAAGAATTAAATTATATTAAATTAGGGACACATACTAAATTTTAAATCTAAACATAGTAACTTAACACAATCATTAGTCAATTTATTTAATAAGAGAGTAATTATTTTGTACAATTAAGATTTGACTACATGTCTTATTAATATTTTTATAAAAAATATTTTTAATTTATTTAATTGAAATGAATGATTATATATTTCCAAAAGTGAATTAGGGATAACAAACTAATATTTACTAAAAATTAAAAATTATATGTATTACAAGTAATAAGTATGTTTGAATGAAAATTATTCAAAATTATAAAATATTATATATGTATATTAGTTCACATCATTTATTTTTTATAAAATTTTAATGGAAAATTTTTTTTAAAAAGGTTTCCCAAGCGAATCTAGGGAAATTACACTAGTAGAAGGCCCCGAAGATCTTCCTCGTGACACGCGTGCCATTAATTATACTGGTAAAATTTCACTATTGGTCCCTCTTCTATATAACTCTATGTAAAAGGAAGGCCTACGCGTCCAGCCACCTTTTATTCATTTCTTTTTTTTGCCATTACAACTATAATGGTAAAATTTCACACCGGGCCCTCTATTATAATAACATTTAAGATTTAGTTTTTATATTTTAATCTGACATAACTTAGTTTTCAAATTTTACAATAGTATTAGTCCAAATAACTAATATTATTTCGATTAAATTTTTTATGTTGAATTTTTTAAAAAAATATTGTTCTAATAAAATATTATTTTAACATAATGAATTGGAACAAGGGTTATTAAAAAAATTCACGCCGGCTACTTAAAATATCAAAAGTGCTAAACATTTGGACTAAGGAACGGCACAACTTTATTTTTAGTCATTATAATATAATGGTCAAATTAAAGTTTCGATCTTTCTATTATGCTCACCTTTAGGGTTTAGTCATTATATTTTAATTTTACATAATTTAATTATCTATTTTTATGATGCCATTAGTTGGTCCAAATAATTAAAATCTTTAACTATATATATTGCTTTTGGGTTTATTATATTATGTTGATCAAATTCTATAAATTGTCCTTATATTACGTGTTCTTAGTAGAGAGGTTGAAGTTTGGATTTTTTTTATGAGAAAAAAGATAAAATATAAATTACTGGGGGTTAAATCAAGAATTTTATGTTAAAAAAATTTAAACTGTATTTAATGCTCGAGTAAATGCTTTTAAAGGCTCAAGTTAAAAAAAAAAAAGAAGATAATGTTGTAAAAATTAAATTTGTCTTTAAATTTTTTTGAATTAGTGAATTTGAAAATTCTTTAATTGTGAAAAGTTAAGATAATATAGAATCTAAACACTTTAAATTTTTAAGTTAATTTTTATTACAAAATTTGTAATCATCAATTCATCTAGCATTTGAGCTTTACATTAACGAAGAGGGAATAGATAATCCCTCGATTTCCCTTTTCTTTTTAATACCCAATTTGTTGGAAGTGAGAGAAAAAATCGTACTGGTAGTAGAGTTTGTAAATATATATAATAATTTTTTTTACTAAAAAAATAAAAATATATTAGACATTTTAATATTTTTCAACTTTATAAATCATATTTACAAGAGCTTGAACAAGAGATCATTGTCTCTTAGAAGAATACAACTACGATAATTGTTTTATAATTCAATCAATCGAAATTTATAATCGGTAGATCTTTTTAAGGGATAAATTTGGATCATTTTTAATTATTTAAACAATGAAATATAATGTTATTCTAATCAAATAATAGTTTTAATTATTTCAAATATTTTTTTACTAACTCAAGACAAATTATTTGTCTCTAGACTATTTTTACTCCTTTTTTTAAAATTTTTTTACAATTTTTAAAAAATTCCAACATATTTTAAGATTTTTAAATATATAAATTTAAAATTTTATTTATATTTTTTGGTTTTCTGAATGATGACAACAACTATACAACACATGGCATTTTATGATTGATTGGATATTTTAATCTTTTTTCTGTAACGTTCAAAGGATTGAACCGAGAACATCTGAATCGTTGAAAAATAAATTGGGAACATCTAATAACGTTAGGGCTGAAATGAACAAAAAAAATATTTTAAAGATCAAAGTGAAAAAACCAATACACTTTAAAAACTAAAATGTAGATCCAAATCATAATATAAATACATCTAAAACCAAATCATAATAGTTAGAGGACAGATATGATAAAAAAAATTAAAATCTAAAAATAAGGTGCAAAATGAGAGTTGAACTTAAAGACATCAAAATCTCATAATTTAAACCTTTATAACACCGTACGTCATCGGATTAATTTCCAACAAGTAGTAGTTTTCTCCTTGCTTATCCAATAAACTATGCTACCTCATACAATTTCTTTTCCAAGAAATTACACTTACACAATTAAAAATATAACTAAAATTAATTCAATCCAAGACTACATTCAAATCCAAAATAGAATAAATCCTATAAGGACTAAAACCCTAAATAAATATGAAAGAAAATGCAAACATGATATTTGCACTTACTCCAAATTTCATATTGATTCCTGACATTATCAAACTTAAAATATGTCATAGGTCTACGTTCTTTTCAAAAATTTGGAATTTAGTGTCTATACTTTTATTTCTATAAATTAGTCTCTACTTTTTTAGATTTTCAAATTCAAGTCCAACTTTTTTTTTTGGTTAAATTCAGGTTAATTACATCATTTTTAAGGGATGATCTAGTTTTTGGCCCTTGAACTTGGCAACTAAGTCCACTTTGGTACATGTATTTTTCTTGGTCCACTTTGGTCCTTGAAATTGACAACTAGGTCCATTTAGATCCCTAGACTTGAATTCTATCAAAATTTGATGATGTAACTAATGTTATTGGAACAATACCAATTTGAACAATCGAGAATTCATCAATATAATGTTTGAACAAAGAGGTCGAATTGATTAACTTAGAAGCTACTTGAAATTGGTAAAAATAAAATTAATCCGGAAAAAAATCAACAGTTGAACAAGTTGAATCAATTTAATAATTTTTTTAATTATTTATTTATATTTGTCCGACAATCAAAACGACTGAATTGGTTGAATCAAAAATCGATGATTTGATATGTTTAACCATTGGTCCGATTATTAAAACACTTAATATGATGCTATGAGATTATACTACATCATCACCTCAAATTTAGTATAATTTTTTTTTTCAAATGATGATGTAGCACGATGTTTAAAAACCCTTGTTCGCGCTACC
Organism: Gossypium hirsutum; assembly: GCF_007990345.1. Taxonomy (NCBI): domain Eukaryota; kingdom Viridiplantae; phylum Streptophyta; class Magnoliopsida; order Malvales; family Malvaceae; genus Gossypium; species Gossypium hirsutum. The sequence continues at coordinate 53,381,437 of NC_053446.1, forward strand.
TAGAGGTGATCATGGGTTGGGCTACCCCGCCCGAAAAATGAGAAGGTTCGGGTAAAAATATAGGCCCGAAATATAGATTTGGGCAAAAAATAAGGCCCGTTTAGAAAACGGGCTGGGCCTCGGGTAAATTTTTTTTGGCTCGGGCCCGGCCCGAATTATATATTAAATATTTTTTTATTTTTAATCAAGTATATATATTTTATTTTTAATCAAATATATATATATTTTTTATATATATTTAATATGGGCTGGGCGGGCTCAGGCTTAGCAATTTTTTTTCGGGCCGGGCTTAGACAAATTTTTAAGCCCATATTTTGGGTCGGGCCAAGGCCGGGCCTAAAAAATGGATCTAAAATTTTGTCTGGACCCAGCCCGGCCCATGATCACCTCTAGCGCTACCACATACAAACTTTTATGGTATTCAAATATGGTAAAAGATAAATTTCATCATCGACTTATACAAATTCAATTCTTTTAATTTTATTCGAAACAAATTAGCTTTATACGATTATATGCTATAAATTTAAAATATATTCTAAGTTTTTATAGCCTTTGCAAATTTAGAATTTAGTTTTCATACTTTTATTTATTTCTGAGAATTTATTTATTTTAATTTTGAGATTTTAAAATTATAGTCTAATTGTTAATATTGTTAAATTTGTTGATGTAGCATTTTAATTTTTTAAAAAAAACTAATTTAATAGCCATTTAACTAAAAGTTGATGTTTTAGTGTACCTGAATTTAACAAAATAATTTTAAGACTATTAACAATTTAGACTTAAATTTTAAAAAAGATTAAATTCCTAAAATTAAAAATATAGAGATTAAATTCTAAATTTTTTAAGAGTACAACAACTTAATGAAATATTTTAACCAAAGTTTAACTCTCATGCTATTATTTTTATGAATTTAATAATAATAACTTTTTGTGTTTAATTTATGATCAATTTTTCATCAAATTTGTCTAAATTTAATTAAATCATTAACCACATTCACGAGGTGCCAAAATAGGCCTGAGCCCAAGAACTCAATCCAAAAAACTCGAGCCCAAATTCATTTTAAACCAAACTTAAAAAGGTATGACCCAGAAAAGACTTTCTAGATTGACCCGAGCTTGAACCCAATTATTGCAATAAAAATAAAATAATCAAATTATAAATTAAATATTTTTATAAGAGCTTTAATTAGTTTTATTAAAATATTATTTATTTTATATATAATGAAATATTAATTTTTTGAAAAGAATAAACATGATATTAGTAACTAATTTTGAAGTTTTTTTCTTTAATTATCCGTAGCTAAATTTTGGAATATAAATTAATATGAGATAATTAATTGAATTGAAGAAAATTTAAAAAAAAAATCTAAATTCTAAAAAATACCAAATGAAAAAAAGAGAATGAACCCAGACCCTTTCTTCATCCTCTCAAGAATGAAGAAACCATCAGATATTTGGTATGGAATTATGAAAGCAAAACAATATATATTATAACAATAGGAATAAGAAGCTCTCATCTCAATTCTCCATCCATGGAAAACGAAAGAGAAGTGATTGCTAACTTACCACCAAACTTAAGGCGAAGGGGACTTACGTACAAATCTCTCCAACCAATCAAAGCGTACATCCACAGAATATAAAGAAGAAACACAGCATAGAGATTAAAGCTAAGGATTCCAAAACCGTGACGAAAGTCCACAGCACATCGTCGACGATGGAAATATCCTCCCACCTCCAACCGCCGGTCAAATACGACAAGTTGAAGTCAGGCCACCGGAAAATCGACGTCGGGAGAGTGAATTGGAAAGCCAGTCGCCGGAAAACTGACGGCGGGAACCACATGGGGCACATGATCTGTCTCCGATTCTCTTGCCGACAAAGGGGCCTTTCTTCTTAAAAAGCTTAATCTTTATGTTGTATTTAACACGATTGTTAATGGGATAGTTTCTAAATATTTTTGGATTAAAAATGGGTTTATTTCAACGTGGTGCGTTAGATTTTTATCAAACTCCACGTGATCCAGCAAGGATAAGACCATTTATATATTCAAAAGATTGTGTTTGAATTCTACGGATGAAAACATTTATTTATATTTTATTGAAAAATATCTAAAAATATTACCTTAAATAATTTCATTTCATTTAAATTAGTATTGTCTACCTACTCTACCTTCTGGATTAATTTTTTATTTGTTTTAAATTATAGAGTAAAAAATTAAAAATGTTGTTTGATATTATTCCACCATTGGTTCATATGATTGATTAAAGAACTTATTAAAAATCATAATAAAAAACAGTTTAATTGATTTTTTAGCTTGGTTCTACCGGTTCGTTTTGATTCACAGTTCGGTTAGCATGATGAATGTCTTCGGATCAATACCCCGACTGGTTCCCAGTTCGATCAGCCAATCCAATTCAAACAACCATGACTCTAAGTCTTTACGCTTTCTACATTTGGAATCTAGCCCTCTTGCTTTTATTTATAAAAATTTAATCTCTCTACATTTTGAATTTAAAAATTCACTTTCAAATATATATCATTTTAATTAAAAAATTAACAATATCAACTATTTGTACTAATTAATAACATTATAAAAATATAGAGACCGTTAAAAATTAAAATGTTTAAATTTAAGCAATTTAGAAAAATAAAAACTAAAAATTAGTGGTTTTATAAAATGTGAAAAAGAAAAGAAGTATGTTGCTTTGCGCCATGTGTCAATATATGGATATATAAATTTTGAGCAACTAAAATTAAAAGTATACCATTGTTTTAAAATCTTATTGTGTTGGTAGAAGGAATAGTTTGGACGCTACTTTCATACATACTGTATAGATTTTTTTTTATACGAGTTTAATATTATGATTTTTAATTTTTATTTTTTGATACAATGTTTAGACTTATTTATTATCCTTTTTTAACCTTTAAATTTCAATACACTCAAATTCACGTTCTCTTGCACTGATAATAATATCAATATTAACTGAATGAAATCCGTATTTATATGTTTTGTTTATTTTATGAATTGAATGGATGATAAAGACGCGGCAAGGAAGAAGATAAGCGAATATAAAACGTGAAATATACTGCCGAGAGTAGAAATCATGAAAAAGGGAATATTGTAAATGAAGCCCCTGGGCCCATTTAACTCATACTGATTGCTGAGGTTTTGGATTCTTTACAGTATAGATCCAATGAAGTATAAACTCAATGTTTTAGTTGGGCTGAGTACGCTTAAATGATTGGTTTTATTTTTTAAAATAATAAATTATTTTCATTTAAAACATGAATCTTTTCATGTTTAAATATTAAACTATTTAAGTATTTTCAAATGCCCAAAGATGGGTTGTTGGACCGAGTTAAGAGTTGGAGTTCCAGATTATTATTTGCAGGAGGTAAGGAAGTGTTTATTAAATTTATTTTATAAGTAGGAGTGAACAAAATTCGATTTGATTCAAAAAAATTAAAATTAAAATTAAATTTCGAGTTAATTGAATCTAGTTATTCGAGTCAACTCGAATAAGTAATTCGAGTTTCGAGTTCAAGTCGAGTTGAAATTTACAATTCGGAAAACTCAAATTATTCGAATAATAGATTGGTGTAAATACCCATTTGCTCCCTGTCAATTTTGAAAATGAATAAATTGATCTCTCTCAATAAAAAATTCAAAATATTTTTTAAAATTCAAAATATTTATAAAAATTCTACAATTTGTATTTTTTAAATTCTAAAGAATATATAAAGAAATTTAAAATTTTAATTTTTTTCTAAAATAATAATTTTGGGATCTAAATAAGTTAATTAATGATTCAAGTTTATCATACTAAAGTATCTTTCTGTTTCTTTTTTGCTTTAAAAAAGTTTTCAAATATATATGCTTTCAAATTTATGTACTCTAACATGGAAATAGTTATCTTGTAACAAGATTTTAATTTGACATGTTTAATTTTTTTAATTTACCTTGAACAATTTCACTCGACTCAAGTTTTATTTCACTCAACTCGATTCAAAAAAATTTTAAATCGAGTTAGGATGATAAAATAGGACTCGTCAACTCGATTACCTCAAAAAATTTTCACTTGATTCTACTCTATTCAATCAAACGCTCACCCCTATTTACAGGTGATTCCTATGTATACGATGTCATGTTTTCTTCTTCCTATAATTCTATGTCATGATCTTGAAAGTATTATTAGTGGATTTTGGTGGCAAAAGTCTAATTCAAGATGAGGCATACATTGATGTGTGTTGTCTAATTTATGTGTTCCAAAATCTAATGGAGGTTTAGGCTTTCACGACTTAGCCAACTTCAACATTGCCCTTAAAGCGAAGCAAGGGTGGTGGATTCTCTCTAATATGAATTTTCTTGTAGCTTGAGTTTTAAAATATTAATACTACCCTAACACATATTTTATGAAATCTAGTTTAGGGTCTTACCCTTGGCACACATAGAAGAGTATTTGGAGCTGTGGAGGCCTCCTAAAAGCGGAATTAAGGTGGAAGGTTGGGTCGAGGTTGAGTATTTCCATTTGAAATGATTACTGGTTACCTAGGTCAGGTCACAGACGAATCCAAGGGTTGAGGATTAATACTAGTATTCAACGAGTATCTCAACTAATTGATCAGCCTACTAAAAGATGGAATAAAGATTTGAGTTATACATTGATGGGCGTTGAAACCATCAAATAAAAATTCCTACAATAAAATAACTCTAAATAGTAGAGTCGAGTCCACAGGGATTAATAATTATGATAAACTTTCGTGTTTTCTTGTGAACAGAATTTTTGTCGTGTCGATAATCGTGGCAATAACCGTGCCTACGACTCCAAACAGACTTGCTGAAAAATAAATAAAATAAATTAGGAGAGTTGAAAATTTCTAGAAATTAAATAATTGAGATAGCAGAAATTAACAATTATGTAAATCAAAAATAAAATAAAATTAGAAAATGAATTTGAATTTGAATTTTGTAAATAGAATTATAAAGTCTTAGCCTTAGACTTGGTAAAGTTCGGTTTTCGAATCGATCCTCGAAAATAAGTTTTCTCCTCCAAACAATAGGCTAGTTATAGCAACTAAGAACGTCCTAACCACTAATTCTTCCTCTCGTAGTTGATTCCGATACGCCCTGCAAACCAACCCTTACCGATTGTCTAACCGCGACACACACGTTCGCAATTCAAGACTCGATAGCCTTGCGTTTTGAAGAATCCAACTCAGATTAATGACCTCAACCGCTCGGGACGTTTAAATCTAATCCAATTTAGAAATTCCTTAGGATCTTCTTCCTCTTCCATCTTTATAACTAGTATTGAATCTATGAATTCTCTTAGTAATTTCCTAACTAATTTTTCCATCCATGATACGTTAAAGACATTTTGCTTCCCAGTCAACTTTCGTGAACCTACACTTTGTCTCGCTATTTTTCTTGCTCCATGAGAGATTATAAAATTCACATAGTATATAACTATATTCCAATAAGTTCGTGGTACCAATATCTTCCAAAGTTGGTCTAAAATCATTTGATGCTCACGTTCTATTAATGTCCCTCTAAGGGTCAAGTATTGCACTTTATTCTTTCTAATCAGTTCATGACCCTTCCATAACACTTCTTGCATCTTTTGATTTACAGTAATAAGGTATTGAACAATGTCTTCTTTTGGTTTCATTCTATAATCTTGCACTTCTCTCATCATCCTATCAACTTTTTCCTTCTGTGCTGAAGTTGTTATCTCATTAGGCAATATCAGATTTATTGCCATTTCCTCAAATATCTATGACAGAAAATAAGTTTTTATCAATTTTCAGTATTTATCTATTTCTCTCTTGAGTCATTACTAACTAATTCAAAATCATTTCCTTATCAGTAACAATTAAGATTTTAAAACTTATCAATACTTCTAATATTGATATCACATCTCATCACATTGATATATCCTATATGGCATGTACTTCTAAACTCGTTCTTTACCCAGAAATCAGAAAACTAAAGTTCTGATACCACTAAATGTAACACCCCTATACCCGGTTCGACCCAAGGAACCTGATATAGGAATATTACATTTGGTGCCAAAGTGATTTTGGTTAATCACTAATATGTTTGAACATTTAAAAAAAATTGTTATAACATATATTTTAGTCCCTACTACTTGGAACATACTTGATCTTCCTAAGTACATGCCATTTTATTTAAAATTTTGTAATATACCCTATTGGCACTTGTAGATGTGATGAGATGGATGCTCACAACCTCAATTACAACTCTTCAAAATCACTGTACCTAATCCCCGCACGGAAAATAAAACCGTACGCTGAGTAAAACTCAGTAGTATTTCTATAATCCGAATAATTAGAGACAATAGATTACAAATGTATAATTGAAATATAAACATATATTAATATTTAAATATTATAACAACTGTATCATAATTCATTTGTTTCACAAATTATTTCAATTCTCATACTAGCTATATAAATAGCTTTTCACAATTTATTTCACATTTCATTATACAATTGTATTATCCATTCCATAATCATTTCATGAGTATATAACTCATATATTCCATATGTTTGCAACATATTTCACATTCTATTTTCAATTCACTATTTTACTTCCATTTCTCATACCATGCCATTTTGATATCACTTATAAAACTATATTATACATTTACCCTTATTAACACGACTTGGACTCGAATGGATACACAAAACCAACCAAAACACACCAGTTTGGCACCTAGTGCCTCATCAAATAATTCGAAGTAATAATTTGACACCTAGTGTCCCAGAGGCTAAACCGAAGTAAATTGGCACCCAGTGCCTCATCGAATTAATCCGAAGTAGTAAATTGACACCTAGTGTCTCATCAACTCGAAGTCGAAGAAATCCATGAACTCTTCCAATCCTATGGCATGCCATCTATATCCGACTCAGCCCGATACAATTAATAGGGTTTAATTTCACATTTCAGATATAATTAATATCCAAAATTGTTTTTCATATAATCACATAATTATACATATATTCATTTCAATTAAAAAATCAATCCATTCAATATATATATATCTATCAATTCAATCCACTTCAATAAATTATCAAATATCAATTACTCCTCAACACTTACCATATACATTAAATAAAAATTATAATAATTAATAACTAGATTCGGATTATAGAAATACAAATTGAAAATTCCAAGCTATTCCTCATCTACTTTATCTTTTCCCTTTTTAGTCGAGGGTTCTAGTACAACTTTAGCTACGAAACTAAAACAATTAAAAATCATCAATACAACACAGTTTAATTTCATATTGAATATTTATATTTTTACTCAAATATTGCCTAAATTTTAATTTAGTCCCTGAACCGAGACTAAATTTATTTCTTCACAATTAATCTTATATTTTCATACAAATTCTACTTTAAACTAAATTTAACCCCCTATTTTCACTTAAATTCCTAAATTACGAATTTTTTACAATTTAGTCCTTATTACTCAAAATTTGCAATTTATTCTACAATTTAATCCTTTTTCATTTCTAACTTAAAAATCTATCAATTTAATCCCTAATACTAAAATTATTCAACATAGACAACACTTAAAAACTCAATAATTTCTAAAATTTTGACATGGGTAGGGTAGCATTTAATATTGAGATTTCAAAAACATAAAAATTATAAGAAAATGGACTAAATTGACTAACCAATTGAACTTGGAACTTTGAAACCCTAACATTGCTTTCTCATTCTTTCCTTCCATTTTTCTTTTCTTTCCTTTCTTTTTCTTTCATTTTCGTTTGTTCTTTCTATTTCTTTTTATTTCTTTATTTGTTTTATTATTATATTATATAATATATATTTAATCATTAAGAATATATATTAATAATATATATAATAAACTTATAAATATCTATCTTGTAACGCCCCAAAAATCCCTTATATATTTGTTTTCGCATGTTTGTGACACAAATATATGTCTGCTTTAGTGGTTATATGTTCTAGGAGTGTCTGAGAAGTCTTGGGTTTAAGCCTTGGCTTGGGCAAAATTTTTGTTTTAAATGAATAAACCCCTATCTCTAATCAGTAGCCCTATAAATATATGTTAGTAAAATATGTTAGAATGGGCTTGTTGGTCTGGTGGATAAGTGGAGGGTTAGTTGTGCTGGGGGTTGGGAGTTCGAGTCTTTACGCGAGTGAAGGATTTATTTTTGCTAGATGTCGTGGAGGTGTTTGAGTGGAGGCAATGGGAGCGAATTTAGGGATAGAAGGAGTTAATTGAATGATTTAGGGGGAAGTGGGAATTAAGTAGGATCCTATGCTTTTCAAAAATTTCTATTCTTCAGAGAAAAATGTGAGCAAACGTCCCCCTCCTCTTCTTAGCCGAATCTTCCCCTCTCCATCTTTTCTTTTTTTTCACCTTTTTGTTGTCAGCCAAAAATCCTTCACTTGCTGCTGTTATTTTCAAAATTCGGTTCCCCTTTTTTGTTCCCAAAATTGTGACGCTAGTTTCCCTTCCCCTCAAGCCGACCGTGCGTTATCTTGCTCCTCTCCTTGGCCTAATATTGCTAGGTGAGTTCTGCTTTATTTTCTGTCCGCTTTCGGCTGTGCACTTCCTTTTCCATCGTTATCTTTTTCCTATTCTTGCCATCACCCCCTCTATTTTCCTCTTTTCAGTCTTTGTTTCCTCATCTCAATTTGTTCCTTTTTGCATTGCCAAATTGCACTCTGCACTGTCATCAGTTTGGTAACTGATTTGGGTGTTGTTGTCTCACTTTATAAGATACTGAATGAAGGGTTGTGTTGATCGATAAGTATGGTTTAATTAATGTTATAGGGAAATTTGGTTTAAGGTTTAACGAAAAGGTTTTATGACTCTCGTTTTAGGTGGAGACTAAGGGTTGGTTGGTGCATCTTCAAGAATCTGAGGGTGTGTTTTCAGTTGATCTCGGTTTTTGGAGTGCTCAGAGTGCGGTTTAATTATTAATGAAATTAGGTGTGTAAACCCTACCCAAAACGTAAACCGGTAAAAGTTAAAAATTATGGCAATTGATGCTACACGAGCGTGCGCTCGCTCGTGTGGTAAACTGAACGCATAAAACGTAAGCATTAGACTATTGCAATCACCATGAACGATTTCGTGATCTTAGGCCGTTTTGTGCTACGATGGGTCGAAATGGGCTGTGTGGGCCCAACAGGCTTGTGGACCCCACGCGGGTAAACCACACAAGCGCGTGGAGAAAATTGGGATAAACTGTGTAATTTCATGATCGAGACCAATTCTCAGCTATGTGGGCCACACGAGTGTGTGGGCCCACATGGACCCACATTATGGGCCTTGGGCCCAATTTCATAGTTTGACTGTTAAGGTTGCACGGGTCGCCTGAGATGACTGTGGACCTACTGATAGGTCGGTAAGTAGACTTAGACTTCCAAACTTATATAAAATGACTGTTATGCCCCCACATGGTAAAATGAATGTTATGCCCCTATGTTATAAAATGACTGCATGCTCTATGTTATGTATGACTGTATATAAACATGCCATGATTTATATATATGTTGCATACATGTATGATATGTTGCATGGGAATGAGATTATTATTGGAGGAAGTGTATTGTACTGTTTAGTGCCGCAACTGATGCTAATTTTGGAGTGTAGAGATGGGTGGGTGATATTATCCCCACATGGAGCGTTGGGCTAGACGGAGTGGAGTGTAGAAGCTGGTTGGGTAGGATTTCTGATTGCATGTCTGAACTATTACTGTCACTGTAATGGGCTAAGGCCACACTGATACTGATACTGTAATGGGTTAAGGCCCAACTGAACTGAACTGTTATTGAATTGGGCTTAGGCCCAGACTGTACTTTCCTAGGGCCTGTTTGACCATTTTGCTTATATGGGGTTACACACTGAGTTTTTGTAAACTCACCCCTCTATTTACTTTACATGTAATCCCCAGTCTTAAGGACTGGTGCTACGAGAGACTCGGAGGTGGCCACACAACCGCACCTGCTTCTATACTATTTTTTTACTGATAATAATTTAATTTGGGTATTTGATTGTAATAAGGCCTTTTTAAATTGTTAATTTTTAATTTGGGATTTTAATTATTTAAAATCTTACTGATAGTAGTAGGACGCGAATTTTCAAAAGATGTATGCTTTTCAAGACACTACGTTTTCGTAAAATATTGTAAAAGCTTACGCACTAAACAATGTTTTAAATATAGTAACAAACTAATATGATAAACAAACTGCTAAAGACAACTTGAGTTTTCAATAAACGAGAATTAGTATGGAACTATTTTTTTTCATTGAAACTAGGTTTTCGAGAAACACTTCAATGTGATATCGCCAGATTCGGCCATAACGTCTAGGCCGGGTTTGGGGTGTTACATATCTTATGCCGCCTCATTTATAAGTAATGAAATAATTGCTTCTTTAGTCCTTTTAATTTTTCTTTAATCTTTAATTTAACTTTTAGCCTATATACAATTTAGTCTTTTTACCTAATTACTCTTAATTCAAGCAAATTCTCTTAACCAAGACCTAATTAACTACACAACTAGCTTTGTAAATATTTATTAAAAATATTTACGAGTCTGATTTATGAAAACAGAGTATCGGGAATACACTTTTTGACACCCTTAACAATCTGGTCGTTATATGACCTCGCCAGGATACGTCAATTTGTTCGTGGGAATCCGAATATAACACGTCCGACTTGTCTTCCCAACTATACGCCAAAAGGACTCCAGCCTAACATGCGCTTTTGAGTTGAAATCGAGTTAAATTTAAGGGATAAATTTATCAATCCCAATATTCTGGAGAGATGATGAATATCATTATGAAAGATTTTTAGTGCAAATACATTTCTCACGATTCTTGACCGAAAAGAATACCAACCTAAAGCTAAGTAGAGATTTATTGAAGCATGGAATTAATCATGCTTTTGTTGGTTTATGCAAATAGTTTACATGGAAATGGTGAGAGATAAAATAAGGGAAGGACTTGGGAAATAATTAACCCTAAATATTGAAAAGGAAAAGAAAGTTGGTAGAAGGTATGCTATTATTTCACGCAAAGAAAGAATGAAATGAATTGATTTTTTATTCAATTTCCAAGTATTCAAGGGTGTGTCTTTTCAAGCCCACCATCACCTTATTTATATACAAACCATATACTAAAATTAAGCTAATCCCACCTACCTACTAATTAAATGAAGTAAAATATTTGATTTTTTTTTCTAAATTTGGCTTTAAAAGGTAAAAAATATGATTAGCCCTTAAGTGTCTCCAAATTCCTAATTTGGCTCTTAATCTATTGTTCATGCTCCAATTAAATCCTTTTTTTGTTGTTTTTGCATTAAAGCATCCAAATTGTAAAATGGGTAGCTTCTTTGTCTTTATGCCTTTGGTGCCATCACAATTGTGAGGACAATAACCATGTAAGCAGGGATTGTTGGTTTTCTAGAACCATTTGGTCTGTTTTGGGAGTCTCATGGCCTGTCGGTCCTATAGATAGCAACTTTTATGATAGGTTAATCTAATTTTTTCTTAAACATAATGAGGATCAATGTAAAGAGATTACTATTTCCTTATGAGCATTATGGTTTTCTAGGAATTTGCTTGTTCATGAAAGGAATATGCAATCAGTGTAGGATGTCATTACCTTAAAGCTTAAATCCGTGAACTTGATATGTTGATGCATAGAGTGGATGTTCATCGGTGCTCTCCAACAAACAAGTAGCTCATGCCAAAGAGCTATTTTGTCATATTTAACTTTGACATTAGGTATGTAACACCCTAAATCCAGCCTAAACGTTATGGTCGTATCTGGCAATGTCACACGATAGTGTTTTTGAAACCTTGTTCTTACGATGAAAACATTCCATGTTATTATCTTTAGTAAACCTTTATTAGAACTTAGGAAGTCGGCTTTATTCATTTAATTTGTTTTGAAACATCCCTCGTTGTGGAAGCTTTAAAAAAATAGTCTAAGTGATCATGCGTTTAGAAAATACATTACCTTTTTGAAAACTGAATTTCCTACGACGAGCATGTATAAATCCATAACGTAAAATAAATAAAAACCCAAAATTTAAAACCAAAGTCCTAGAGAGTCCTTAAGTTACAACTCAAATAATCAATAATAATCAAATCATAAATAGTAAATTGAAAACCATGTAGTCCAAAAATTACTGTGGTCATCGCTGAGTTCTCCATCGCACCGAATCGTCTAAGTCTGGGGATTACCTGTGCACATTAAACAAAAAGGGTGAGTTTACGTAAACTCAGTGTGTAATCCCGTAGAAACAAACAAACAATCAGTATTCACAGTGCACCGTTGAACAGTCTTGGGCCTAAGCCCTTTTCAGTATTAGTGACAGTTTGGGTCTTAGCCCATCTCAGTACAGTGTCAAAAATGCAGTAGGGCCTTAGCCCATTACAGTACCAGTAGCAGTAACAATTATGTAGTAGCAAAATCCTACCCATCCAGCCTCTACACACCATTTCCGTCTAGCCCTACACTTCATGTGGGGATATAATCAACCCACCCATCCCTACACTCCAAGTAGTACTGAATGCGGCACAAGACGGTAGTTTGCAGCTGAGCTACCAGTAAATTAGGCTTAAAGCCTTTCAGTACACGTCCTCCGAATGAAAACCCCCAACCCAATGCAATGCAACATACCATGGATGATATGTTATTATGCAATTTCAGTACATATATTCAGTTCAGATATTAACAAGCTCAGTACAGATATCATTCAGTCAATTTCACACATTTAGGGGTCTAAGTAGCACTTATCGACCTTATAGTAGGTTCACAGTCGACTTGGGCAACCCGTGCAACCTTAGAAACATTTTGATAAAAATGGGCCCACACGCCAGTATGCGTCCGTGTGGGCCCACATGCTCGTGATTGGCCTTGGCTGTGTGATCCATTTTTGATGTAACTCATGCTAGCTAAATATTCATATCTATTTTCACTATTTACTTATATGTTCATTCAAAGCTATCTACTTGAGTCATTGTCACTAAATTATTTATATCTTGAGCTACAGAATTCCAAATTAAGATCCGTTTGATGTTTTCAAAAATAGACTCAAATACCTTTTCACCATAAAATTATAAAAATTTATAGCTTATCAAATAAGTACAATAAAATCTTCAAAGTTATCCCTATTCTGTTATTTGACAGCTTTAACCTTTCCTTACTAAAAATTATTTATCTCTTAGTACAAAATTTAGATTATGTTTCTGTTTGTTTCTCTTGAAAATAGACTCATTTAAGATTTAAACATATAAATTTAATCCCGTAATTATTTTTTTATAATTTTTTATGATTTTCCAAAGTCAGAACAGGGGAAGCGAAAATCATTCTAACATTGTCTCACAAACTTTATTATATCTCATAATTTACATTTCCATTGCTTACACTATTTCTTCCATGAAAAACTAGATTCAATAAAATTTAATTTCATATCTTATTCAACCTCTAACTCAATTTCCATTATTTTTGATGATTTTTCAAATTTAGACTACTACTGTTGTCTAAAACTATTTTAGTGCAAAATGTTGATTTCCAAGTTTATAATACCCCTATTTCCTTTCTCTACAATTTTTTTCACATCATTTTCTCTTATTTCTCTTATTACTCGACAGCAAGAAATTTCAACTTTTCACTGAATCCCATTTTTTGCATTTTGGGTACACACCTGGTATTATTTCTGATGCGTAAGCACTCCTGAGCCTTCAGAACCTAAAAATTGACCAACAAATCTCCAGATTAATCACTTAATTCATTTTTAATCAACCAATTTTGAAAGGAACTTAACTAAAAACCTAACAAAACCCTTACCTCGCTTGATTAACCACGACTTCGCATAATCACAACATCAATTCAAAACCACCAGCCCCTTGATTAACTCCTAAACACCAAAAAGGAATCCCCCTTTTAGAGATTAACCAAGAATGATTAAAAATAGACAAAATCATTACTTATCGAACACACGCAACCAACGATGAACAACCAAATCAATTGGAAAATAAAGAAAGAAATGAAAGGGGAAAAAATAATGGAAATTTTGGCAATAACTAGGGGAAAGAATCAACAGAAGAGGGAAAAAAGAAGAAGAAAATGTCAAAAAAAGTTTGGGTAATTGGAGAGAAAATTGAAACTCTACTTTTTTTACAACAAAAAAATAATCAGATTATTTTCTGATAACCTCTCCCCCATTATCTCCTAAAATCACTCCCTATTAACCCACTAAAACACAACTACTCAGAATTTTTCCCCAACACAACTCTTAGTCTAAATTGGAGCAAAAATACTATCTTCACGCCATCGCAAAGAATTGAACACAGGATCTCCTTCGCACCAACACTCCACTTATCCACCAAACCAATAGGCCCATTCTGTTAATTATTTGCTAACTTTTACTTAAAAGCCTATTGACCAAAGATAGGGCTTATTCATAAAAATACACAAATTTGCCCAAGTCCTGGCATGAACTTGGGACCTCTCACACAACTAGAACACCTAACCACTCAAGCAGATACAAAGTTGTGTCAAACCTTCGCAAGAACAAAAAATAAAAATTCTGGGGCGTTACAAGGTACTGCAAATGTAGCAGCCTGATTTTAGGGTTAGACGAAACAGTGGTTTTGGGACCACAATCTGAGGTCAAAATAATTATTTTATTATTTTATTAATGTTTACAGTATGATAAAATGTTCGTGTGAAAATTTCGTAAAGAAATTTTATCGTTTAAGTGTTTAATTGGTAAAAAGGACTAAATCGCGTAAAGCGTAAAAATTGAGTTCTAATAGCTAAAAGTGTTTAAATGCTATAGAATTTAAAGAAGGAAGTACTTATGTGTTAATTAGTCCAATTATGAGAAAGAAAACACCATGGATATAGCTTCAAAGCTTCGGCCATCTTAAGATTAAATTGTAAGTTCATTTTTGACTTGATTTTTAATAATTTTTACGTTTTTTAGATCATTGCTTCGTAATCTAGCTAGCCTGTACCTCCGATTTCAAAAATGTTAAAGATTTTGATAGTTTCCATTGTTGAATACATGTGTTAAGTGATGTTTGATGATGAAATATGAAATTTTGATGATAGTTTTACATGTTTGGTAAAGTGATTTTGAGCAAAAATGTCAATTTTGGACTAAATTAAGAAAAATGATAAATCGTGTCGTAAAAGTGTGAATAAATGAAAAATGTGGGCTGTTATGACATTAATAAAAATTTGGCTAGCTTGGGTTTGTGTTTAATTTCATGAAATTGTGATTTTATGGATAAGGACTAAATTTCAAAAATATAAAAGTATAGGGGAAAAAGTGTAAAATTGCCCTAATGTGTAAATTGTGTTAAATTGAGTGAATTAGTGATTAAATAAGTAAATTTTGTTATTATATAGATTGAGAAAAACAAGATTTGGACCTAGAAACAGGAGAAAAACTATGTATTGGGTTAGTCGACCTAATTCGTCGTTTCAACGAATGAGGTAAGTTTGTATGTTAAATAATGTTCTTAAATTGTGTTCTAAATTTTTATTTATCATTGAATTTATTTGAATGTTGATTGGATGAGTACGAGCATGAATCGACAAAGTTACGACGTTCGAAAGTCCCGTACGAACATTAGGAATAGCTTAGGATACTGAGATGTGATTACGTGTAAGACCATATCTGGGAAATTGGCATCATTATGTGATTCGTGTAAGACCGTGTCTGGGATATTGGCATCAATATGAGAATTGTGTAAGATCATGTCTGGAACATTGGCATCGATATGAGATTCGTGTAAGACCATAGCTAGCTATTGGCATCGATATATGATAGCATGTAAGACCATATCTGAGATATGGCATTGTACGAGTTATACGAGATTTATGAGTATCATTAGCGATTCTGAATGGTTCAACGGGTAAAGTCAAGACGAGAGGAAAAGTGTAAACGAAATAAGTGGTACAGGTACGTACGATACTCATACGTATATTGAATGAAATAAGATTGATAAATAGATGTGAGCTCGTGTATATTACATGGAAAGGTTTGAGTTTATGTAAGTGTTTGATTTATATAAATGCTTATTGAGGATATCAAATTTCACATGATGAGTAAGTGGATAATTATTAGAAATCCATATGGTTATATTAATTATGAATATGTAATGAATATTGGATTGAATGTGGGATATCTTAAATTGCTTATGCATATGTAAATGTGAATGAATTGGTGAGAATATATTAGATCTATATGAACATGGAAATGAATAAGCTTGTGAGACTCTTGGTTAGCTATGTGTATGGATTCATGGTATAACGGTGAAAACAAATGAGTAACATTGTAATTTGTAAATGTTTAATATGTGTTATTTGATAAGTTGAGTATATTATCATACGAGCTTACTAAGCTGTATAGCTTACTTTTTTTTCTTTCCTATGTTTATAGTGTTTCAGAGGCTCACTCGGGTTGAAAATTGTTGGAGAATTTATCACTATCCAGCTACCGTTTTGGTATTTCAAAAGCTTTGTGATTTTGGTTATGTGGCATGTATAGGCTAGTTGGTTTGTGAAGTGTATAAGTGACCTTTGGCTATTTATGCATATGTGTTTGATATGTATTTAGCCATGAGATTTGGCTTAATAATGATGTAAATTTTAATGTGTATAAGTTATGTTCATATTAGTTTGGTATGTAAATTTTCTTGTGAAATGGTATATCTTGGTATGTTTGATTATGGTTCAAATAGCTCAATAGACATTTGGTAAGTGACATGTATATGTTTGGTTATTTGTGGCTTGACCATGAATGCAAATGTGGTGGTAATGTGGCTTAAGAAATGATATGTTTAAATATGAATTTGAAATGATACGTTGGTATGCCTTGGTTTGGTTTTAGATTGAATGATTTGGTTGGATATTTAGTTTGAATTTAAGGCATGTGATAAATGCAATTGATAGTAAGTGGTGAATGATGAACCATGTGGAGTTGGAATGCTTTGAGCTAGTTTATGGACATTTGACGAGTAGTAAAGAAATGGATATACAATGGTATGAAATGTACATGAAATGGTCATATTTGGTTGCCTATTAGATGTGAAATTGATGCCAAAATGATGTGGTTTAGGTATGCATGTGAAAGGTGAGAAATGTGGCTTAAACCAAGTCTATTTTCGTGCCACTTGGTCTGAGCACACGGGCATGTGTAACACCCCGACCCTTGTCCATCGACGGATTAGAGTTACGAGGCATTACCGATCAAAATTTAATATCATAAATCAAGCAATTATCCAAACATTTATGTCATTTCAATTTACTAACTATACTACATATAATACAAATATTATTTTCAAATTAGGCTTAATTATACTAATTTATAAAACTATTTACAAATATGCTAAACACATCACACTACCATATAAATAACCGAAATTTTTGCATAAGCTTAAACATCATATATTTATATCAAATAGATCACAACCATAAAACCAAACTTAACCAAAATGAATAAGCCATTTTCGCATGGCTCAAATTCACACATCCCAAAATTAAACATATAAACTAGACTATACATGCCATAGGTTCGAATTAAAAATTTATAAAATACCAAAGACAGTCGATAGTGTGATAGACTATGCTGATGATCCCCGAGCTCGTAACGCGACTCCAAAATCTACAAAACAGAGTAAACAAATACAAACACACATTAAGCTATTAAAGCTTAGTAAGTTATACGAAAAGAGAAAAAAATTTTCATTTATATATAAATGCATAATAATACTTATTCCATCATTAAGATAAAATAAACCAAATATCCTAATATTTCGTACCATCTAACACTTTAAATAATAATAATAATAATCACATTGTATTTTCATATAAACAAACCATATGGCCAAATACACATAAATATTTAGCAAAGCCAAATATTCAATAAATCATTATGTCAAAACATGCTTATATTCAAATGGTAAACTCATACTATATATTTCATTTGAAACTATTATCAAATTATAACAATCAACTTACCTTAACACTAATTAAGCAAATGGCTAACACATACCTGAATAATTTAGCTTTTACTATTACTCACATAAGATTTTTATAACATAGAGACTTGTATAAAACACCGGCATAAAGCCTGCTAGGCACAAAGCCCGATACATTCCACCGGCACAAAGCCTGCTAGACATAAAGTCTGATATATTTCACCGGCACTAAGCCTGCTAGACATAAAGTCTGATACATTTCACCGGTACTAAGCCTGCTAGACATAAAATCTGAAGTAATTCACCGGCATCAAGCCTGCTAGACGTAAAGTCTGAAACATCTTATTTTCAAACTATATATATAGTATATAAAATCCATGTATAGAGATTCAGCTCAAAATTCATTACTTATATTTTTAAAACACATGGATATATAAATCTCCATCACCAAATCTAACTTGATAATTCAATAATTCAACCAAAACATATTTGTATATATAACCTCATACTTTTGATTCTACTACTAATATCATAAGATTTAACTTATAATATACTATGTGTCTTTAACATTCAAACATATTAAAATAATCTAAGCTAATAATTTCATACCATTTATTCAATACAAAACTTGTACATTTGCATATACGTTCACATTTGACTTCATGTATACATATATAATTCCAAACCTAATTTCAATTCAAGAAATTATACATGTACATTTATACATATTCGAATCTACCATGTAAATATATAAATTCATACTCAATTTCAAAACATAAACTTATACATATATATATGACATATCTAAATTCAATACACAACACATATTTCTGCATACTCATTCGAATATATATATACAGTTATAACATACATATACCACAAATCAAATCCAAGAGTTTATATATAAATGTACTTATATAATCATTCAAACCTTATACATATATATATACATATGCCTTATACATATCTTTGATTAATCTAATAATTTATACATGTATATACTTATACATCGTTTATACTTCAACTAAATTTAAAGGTTTATATAAGTATAAACCTATATATATATTCAAACATTAATAATACATGTATATCATTCATACTTTATTTTATTTCAATCAATATGCCTTTAAATTTAAGTTCAACAAAATACAATACATTTACATACCTATATATAGATTTAACAACATTAAATAGCTATTAGACTTACCTTGGATATCAGCGGACACGATCGACTACTCGACTACTTTCGTTTTCCCCCGATCCAATTCCGTTTTCCTCGTTTCTTGATCTAAACACATTTAAATTTAACCTTTTTATTCATCAAAATATTCAATTAACTCCAAAAATACATAAATGGTCAAATTACTATTTTGCCCCTGACATTTTACACTTTTTACAATTTAGTCCATTTTTGCACAAAACACAAAATACATAAATTTTGCCCACATTATGTTAGGGCTGAATATTTCATAGACCCATATAGATCCTTGCATGTCATTTATTTCACCTTTTAGTCCCTCAATTAAATATTTTTTACAAATTAATCCAAAATAATTAAATTCATCAAAAATTCAAGAACACACATTATAATCTATCACATATCTATCATATTTCATCATCAACTATTACCAAGCTCAACTATTCATAAATGGCATGTCTCAAAATCACTATCAAATTCTAAAATTAAAGCATGGGCTAGATATAACACGAAGCAACGATCACAAAAACGTAAAAATCATCAAAAACCGAAACCAAACATACCTTAAATCAAGCATCAAAGATGGCCGAATAGCTTGGTTGTTCTTCTTTTATTTTCTTTTCTTAGTTTCGAATAGATGATAAGGAAATAAAAGATGATGGTGGTCTTTATTTGTTTAATTATAATATTATAATATACTATATATTATAACATTTATAATTAATATAAAAACTATATATATTATACACATAATGCCCCCCACTATTCTTTTTAATGGTTAAATTGCAAAACTAAACCTCCATATGAAAAGAACAACCACTATTCAGCTCCTTTTTAAAAATAACCATTAAATTTTTATTTTACGCAATTTAATCCTTTTTATTTAATCGGACACTCAAACGGCGAAATTAAAGCACGAAATTTTTACACTAGTAAATTCACACATAATAAACACATAAAATAATATTAAAATATTTTGACTTGGACTTGTGGTCCCGAAACCACTATGTGCGATTAGAGTCAAAACCGAGTTGTTACAGCATGTGACTCGACCGTGTGACCTCTGTTACTTAGAAAATTTTTACAAGTTTCATAAATTTTTATATGTGATCAATTTAGTCCCGAACCTTCTCTAATGTATGTTTAAGGTCTCGTAGACCTCTAAAAGGGACAATATGTGTATGATTGAATGATATTTATTAATGTTGGATTATTTGATTGAGAAATGAATGTTGAATGTTGTGTTTCGATCGGTAATACCTTGTAACCTTATTCTGGCGACGGACACGGGTTAGGGGTGTTACAGCAAGGAGAGCCGGTGATCAACAATAGGAATAGTCATAAGGGATTATGTTGGTCTAATAATAGGTTCATGCACTCATTTTAGCAGAAATATCTTCGATCCTTGCACAGCTGAGGCTCTTGCTTGCATTCAGGCGATTCTTTTTGTAAGAGATTTGGGGATTTGTGGTTTTGTTGCGTTTTTATAGAAGGGGATTCTAAAATAGTGATTCACAAGCTCACATCCGTGTCTTCTAACATATCTATTATTAGTGCTTATTTAAATCATATTTAAAGTTTTAATCCCTACTTTTGATAAATGTATTTTCTCACATGAGCACAGAGATAAAAATCAAGTGGCTCATTTACTGGCAAAGGGAGGCTATAGGTTTAAAGAAAGTAGATATTCAGTTGAAAAGGTACCTAATGAGGTGATGGCTCTTGTTGCTGCTGACCATCTGGGGATGATCAGGGTTGAGTTCTTTTTAAAGCTACGATGACTTGGAAATGTTATCTACTAGATACTGCTCAATGGCTTCAATGGTGGTGAGACCTAATTTTCTATATGGTGGTTCATCTTTAGGAAGAGTTTATGTCTATTTGTCTAACCTTATGATTGACATGGCTTTTCATATATTGACCCAAATTCTAGTGGTGGTGGAAAATATGATTTCAGAACCCCATTTTTGTAAATCGAGTCCGTAAATATAAAATATGAATATTTACAAAATTAATATTAAAATATAATAAAGTTCGATTAAGTAATTTAGCCAAAAAAGTAGTTAATTAAGGTTCAGGGACTAAATTGTAAAAGTACAATCACTATAGATTTTTAATTAAGAAAAGGCTTGGGGACCTAGATGGCAATTATCCAAAGGGCCAAAATGGTTATCTAACCATTTTGAAGCATGAGATAGTAGAAGATAATAGTGTTTCCCACTTAGTGTTAATATTAGAATTAAAAATGAATAAATATATGTTAATTAATGTTATAATCATGATTAAGTTTGTTAATTAACTTACTAATGAGAGTATAAATATTAAACTAAGTGGAACTTAATGGAAACATCATCTTTATTCATTCGTCCATATCGTTCAAGCCTTGAAAGAAAAAGAAGAAACCTTGTTCAATTCTAAACATTCGATCATTAAATTAAGTGAGAAATTCAAGTTATTTTCTTGTAATTTTTACATATTTATGATCATGAAGTAATTGGATATTTGCAAGCTTGTAATTTTCTTGTAAAACATTCGACTATTTGCAAGCTTGATTTAGCTAGCCCATGTACCAATTTGATCAATTGTTAAAATTTTAGCAAGATTTCACTGTTGATTAATTGATTAAATAAGCTAGGAATTGATAGGTATTAAGCTTAAATTATGAAAGGACTAAATTGCAAAGCTTAATAAGCTTGGTTGATAACTTTGTAACATTAGGGAGCAAATTGAATAAAGTGAAAACCTGTTATGAAATTATGCTAGGAATAGAAAGTATAGGGTCCTTAATGAGTGAATGTGAAATCGAATTTTGGTTCGATGTTAAATATCGAAAAATATACTTATCCTGAGTTTAGGGGCTAAATTGAATAAAATAAAAAATATGCTTAACCTTATATTTGAATATCAATTGGATGAATTCTAATATAGTTCCTTTATTAATTATCGATCATAGCTAAAGGCGACGCTAGGTCATCGAGAGAAAAGGAAAAGCGAGAGCCATCGACGATTGACGCGAGATTACGGTTTGTGATTTTATAATTCGTGATCAATCTATTTATTTTCATATTCCTATTATATTATGTGATTGAGCATCGATGTGAGTTAATATGGTCGTATGAATTGATTTGCTATGATTGATACTGATTATCGAGATAGTGGACTAAATTGAACAAAATAGAAAGTAGCATGATTTAGTTAGAATATGATATGTGATATGAAAAATGGATTGAAATATACTATATTATAGAAGATACTTGTGTATTGAAATGAGATTATGAAATTACAAATGAATTGGATTGAATTAAAATGAAATGGGATTGGAAATTGATATGTGATAGTATAAGGTATAAATGTGCAAATATGAATGATTATAGGGTAAAAATAATAAATTATGAATGAATAAATGGTATGATCATATAAATATGAATATTTGATACCCATGTGAACTTAGTAAAATGTTAGGATACGATTGGAAACCTGTAGCCCACTTCTACTCGCCTTAACCCCCTTAATTAACCCTTCCTTCCTAGCAAGTTGCGTAAGGTATGAAAGCCCTTCACTACAAATAAGAAAAAGAAAAGGACTCATTGAGTCCCCTTGTCGAAGTTCTCTAGTTGGTCAAAAAGATCGTCCCATTCTTCGATTAATACTAACCGAGTACGATATCGACTATATACACTTCAACACTATATCCACCCAAGCCTTATGAAAACCCATTTTCTCTATCATAGCACATACAAAACCCCATTCCACTCTGTCGTATGCCTTACTCATATCCAGCTTAAGTGTCATTAAACCCTTCCTACCATTCCTCTTCTGGCTGAATGTATGAAGAATTTCATATACAAGTAATATATTATCTGAAACCAATCTCCCTGGCACAAAGGCACTCTGTAAACTATCAATACAATCCTCCAAGACCTTTTGAAATTGATTAGTCACCATTATAGCAATCACTTTGTATATAACATTACATAGACTAATCGGTCTAAAATTTGCCATACTAGTAGGATTAGGAATTTTTGGAATAAAAATTATATTAGTGACATTTATAAGTTCTAAATACATCCTATTATTAAAAACTCCTAAACAATATTGGCTTACCTCTTTACTCACAATATGCCAACATCTCTGAAAAAAGAAAATTGGAAAACCATCAGCTCCCGGTGCCTTAGTGGGACCCATATCTCTCAAAGCTCCAAAATTTTCCTCCTCTTTGTAAGTCGTAGTTAAAGCCATCTTAGCTTCCTCAAAGATGCATTTTTCAACTCCCGTTAAAATGTGGCCCATCTCCACTACCACTCCTTTTTGATGTTAAAAGATTCGTAAAGAAATTCCTCGCTATGTTTTCTATTTCATTGTAATCCTTAGTCAATCTACTATCACCATAATCCAGGCACTTAATAGTATTCATTCTCCTTCGTTGATAAGCATATTTATGAAAGAAAGACGTATTCCTATCCCCAGCTTTAAGCCAATTTGCTCTCGCCCTCTACTCCCAAAACACCTCGTCCTTCTCAATTTCCATATTTAAATAAATTTTTGTATCAATAAGATCAGCTAAATTATCATCGCCACGATCTGTTACCATTAATCTCTCCAATTTCCTATCAATTGCTCTTTCAACTCTTCCTATTCCCCTTAATACATCTAGCCCATCCTCTTAAGCTGAACTGAAGCCTATCTAATTTTGTAAATATATCTCTCTTCGTCGTTTCCCAGATTTTTTTTACTTCTCTTTCGAATAAGTCTTCCATAGTCCACCAAGCCTCAAATTTAAAGTCCCTAACTACCTTCTCTCATCCCTCGTACTCCAATTGTACTAATAGTGGGCAATGATCTGAGAAAGAATGTGATAAATGATGAATTAATGCATTTGGGAAACTTTCTACCCAATCTTCATTTGTCACCCCCTGTCCAACCTTTATCTAATATTTGTTTCAGGCATGTTAGCTCACTTCCAAGTAAACCACAACCCTAAGTACCCTATATAAAAAAAGTAGACAATCCTCCAATGTTTCTTTAAATAACTCAATTCTTCTTGCTTCCCTCGGCAAAATCCCTTTTTTATTAAATGCGTACATAATTTCATTAAAGTCACCACAATCAAGCCACGGGAGATCATTATTCAACCCTAGCCTTTTAAGATCATTCCATGAACTACTCATCTGACTTGCAAACGGGGAGCCATAGAAACCCATAAAGCACCAATCCTTCTCACAACTCCTAACCATTAAATCAATAAAATTCGGTGTGACACATCTCAAATCAATAGACATCTTTTCCTTCCACGCTAAACAAAGGCCCCCTTTAGTACCCTCAGTCCCTATGTCAATCCCATTAACAAAACCACATCGTCTCCTCACCCTTTCCATCTTTTTTCCATCAAGTTATCTCCATGAAGAATACCATTTAGGGATTGAATTGCCTCAGCACATGTTGTAGGTGACGCATTGCCATGGACTCCCCAAACCACGGACATTCCAGCATAATATTTTCATTGCACCCGGTTGGCTTGCCTCTTGGCAGCCACCGATCCTTGATAAAGTGGAGTAAAATCTTGCTCTGAAAAATTCCTTTTAGTAACGATAATCATTAAATCATCTAAGTCCTCCTCTACAAGTTTTGTTCTTTTTCAGTCCTCAAAGTTCGAAAAAAAATTCCCCAACTCATCAGCTTCCTCCCAAATCCCTTTTCCTTTTCCATGGCCACCATCCAACCGATTTTGTCTTGAATTATCAGGTCTGATTAATCTCTACCTTATTTTATTTACATTCTAGGGACTATCTTCCATATTATGCATGACCCCATAATGGACCTCATTCACATTCAAATCGAGCCTTGTCATAGTGAGAGATCCATCATGATCCATATTCTCCCTAATAAAGTCTTGGAAAGATGGAATTCTATCAGTTTTACAATCATTATCATCCAATCCATTCCTAAAATCGCTCCTCTCACCGGTAGTATCCGAGTCAGACTCAAACATCATCATAGTTCCCTTCTTCGCTGATTTGGCATTCGTCCCCACCCCTCTAATAATTGAACTGGCCTTGTTGATTTTATTTTATTCCGTCACATTTTCAACTTCAACTCCAGTAGATGACCATTGCTTCATCGATTTTCTAGCAACAGATCCAAGCTTTAAACTCTCCTTACCCAATAAGTTTATTTTTGCCTTAAGAGCTAACGAATATGGTAACTCATCCTCTGGCAAGTTTTTAATTTTTGTTGTAACCTCAGAGCACTCCTTAATCCAGGCAGATTTTCATATTTAAAAGGAACCCAAACTTTCTCTTACGTCACCTTCAAAATAAAAATCCCCCTTCTTAAAGGTTTTTGCACATTCATTTGCATTTTAATCCTACAAAAATAACCTTTAACTTTTGATCTAAGCACTCCCCCAAAGGTTGATCCAATTGTATGCATAAGATCTTTTTGATCGCACTCCAAGGGACAAGGACCCACCTTGACCCAAAAAGGATACGCCACTAATCTGATTTTGCTTCGTTCCATTGGTTCCAATAATCTATCAAAAATAACTAATTGTCGTCGGAATAGCTGTGGTTGTCCCTCCAAGATCAACTCTAGATCCTCTTCATCTTCAAATGAAATCGAGAATAAATTTTGTCCTGTCACCTATATCTCAAGTTTCTTCTTTGTCTTCCAAATACTTTTTAATTAAGCCTGAAAGCTATCTAGATTGTAGGATTTTTTTTGTCCATACTATGCATAACAGCGTCGGTTTTCCATCTAAACTACCAGCAAACTTTTGATGGAAAATTGAATCAATTCCTCCTCCAAGAGGGAGATCTCATCCCTCTCCATACCTCTCAAAGTCACCACCCTACTCAGACCCAATCACAGCCAGCACTGTTTCTTTGGGAGACTAAGAGAGAGCACTATTGACTTCTTGTCTAGATTAATGTATATCGTATAATCTTTAAATATATATATAGTTGTTAATTAAATGGGAAATGATCTAATTTATAATAAAATATCATTAATTTTGAAAAATAATTGAGAGAATAAATAACATTTTAAAAGTAATGAAAATAAAAAGTGAGAAACAACCGATAGTAAAACATTAAATAATTAGATAAAATAAGTTGTCATTCGAATATAAATCAAAATTTCACTTACAAATATCCATTACTTAAATACTTAATTGTCTTTCATATAATATTTCATAACATAAGGGTAAACAACATTTACAATAATGTAAATATTATTTAAATCAAATAATAGTAAAACAATCGAATGTCGAATAATAATAACTAAGCATATCAAATAATAAGGAAAATAATAATTTTTGTATGATGGAAACAAAACCTATTAAGTAATACTAAAATACGATAATAATGAATTTGTCTTCCATATATTTATAGTGCTAAATATTAGTTTTAATTGATATATAACTATAACACTAATTAAGTGATAGTTAATCTAAACTAATAAGAATAATCTAATATGTCCCCAAAGTCTAAATAAGTGATAATAACTATTATATTAATGAATGAAAAAATTTTAAATAAATAAATTTATTTATTATAGATTAGATTATCAATATATTGATGCTATCTTTTTGTATATATAATGTTAATTTCACATTTATTTTTATTAATTATAAAAATTAATTTTCACATTATTAATTATTATTGTATTTAAAATGAAATTATATTTATACATAAAAACTATGTTTATTTAATTAAAAACTTGATTTTTTATTTTTTAATTTATCCAATTATATTCCATGATTTTATAGATTTATAATTTTATTAATTAATAATATATATGAGCAAATTATTTAATTTCATATTAATATACTATAATATATTTAATTAATATTATTTTTTACTATTATCACATAATAATACTAATAAAGTATTATTCTAATATCAATTTAGTAGTATAATTAACAATAAAAGATATTTTTGTCAGTTCAAAAGTTTTTCCAAACTCATACTTTTATATATATTATAGATGGATAAACTATCAAAATAGTCACTTTTGTTTACCTCATGTAATGTTTTAGTCACTTATATTAACGTGTTGTAATATTTTAGTCATTGAGCTGTTAATTGTCGTTAACGGTGTAACGGTAAACTGACGTAGCACGTTAAATCATCATTTCAAACAAAAATTTTAGGTTAAATTGTACAATTGGTTCCTATATTTTTTTATTTTGAGCAATTTAATTTTTTTTCTTTTATATTCTTTTAACTTTCTTTTGTTTCTTTATTTTTCATTCTTTTCTGCTTCTCCCTTTGTTTCTCTCTCTTTTCCATATCTTTTAACGTAGTTTTTCTATGTTTTCCATTTGTTAAAACTAGTCCCTATACTTTTATTTTTTTTGGAAAAATTAATTTTTTTTCTTTTAATTTCTTATTTTCCTTTTCTTCTTCCCCTTCTAGTTTTAACAAATGGAAAACATAGAAAAACTACATTAAAAAAGACGGAGAAGGGAGGAAAATAGAGGAGGAAGCAGAAGAGAATGAAAAAAAAAAGAAAGTTAAAAGAACATAAGAGAGAAAAAGAATTGCTCAAAACAAAAAAATATGGAGACCAATTGTATAATTTAACCTAAAATTTTTGTTTGAAATGATGATTTAACGTGCCATGTTAGCTTATTATTACATCGTTAATGGCAATTAACTGCCCAGTGACTAAAATGTTACAACATGTTAACATAAGTGACTAAAATATAACATGAGGTAAATAAAAGTGACTATTTTACTTTATTATAGATATAGATATACATAATTATTCATTGGAAAACTACTTTTATATTTTTAAATTTTATCTTATTTTTATTATAAAATATAATTATTTTCTTTAAAAAAAATTTATTCACTTGAATAATTCAAGCTTCTTCTTCTTCTTTTTTAACTCCAATTGTTAATGGATTTCTTTTTAGTTAAGAAAAGGAATTAAAATTATAGTCAAATATGCCAAATGGAGCGGTGAATAGTCATTTTTAAACTGATGTGATGCATTTTGGTGTGTTGGACTTTACTATTCCAGTGTTTATTGGCTCTACACTTTGAAAGCTACATGCAATGAGGAAACGCCGTCGCTTTCAAGCTTTCCACAGTCCAGATATTTGACAAAGCAGAACATCCATCATTTACCTGAGAATTTTGTTAAAGCAGGAATTACTCCATTTGGTAGGACCCTATTTTTTAATCTTTGTAGAAAATATGGAAAGCCATCATTTATCTTGTCTTTCGTCTCTCTACTATACTTTAATTTGGAGATTTTCTTTTTCAGTACTTTGAGCGGAATCTTTTTAGTGAAAAATAACTATTTTGATACACATAATTTACCTTTTAAATGAGATATAGAATTTAGGTGAAGACGAGGTAAATTCATTTAACATACTTTAATTTAGATTTTTCTGCACGAAAGTGGTATAATTTTGGTAAAAATATAGGTCCAGAAAATGCACTTGAATAAAAAAATAAGATCTATTTAGAAAATAGGTCAAATCTCGAGTAAGTTATTTTTGGCCCAGGCTTGATCCGGCCTGAATTTGTCAAAAAAATATGTTGTTTTGCCACTATTTTACTTTCATTTTATTACTATGTTGCTATTATTTTATTTTTATTGTTTAGATATTGTATAACTCTTGCTTTATTATTTATTTTGCTACTATTTTAGATACATTTGCTTGTTAAGTTACACCTATATCAATGTTATTTAAGTATAAAGACTTTTTTAAATTTATTTTCAATTTGTTGGGAAACATTTATTTTATTGTTTTTAGTATTTTTGATGTATTATATTCTTTTTAAATGTTTTTATATAAAAATAAAATAAAAAATTTAATACGGATAGGTTATGCCGAGCCCAAATTTTAATATTTTTATCTAAATCGGATTTGGGCAAAAATCAAACTTAAAATTTTGTTAAAACCTAACCGACCCAACTCATGAACAACTCTAATTTAATTAGAGTTAATTATTATGTGTAGTTGAAATTTGTGCACATTCAATCTTTTTTTTTTTTAATGTTGTGTTTGTTAATAATTTGATTCTCTTACCATTCTCAAAGTCTCAAATGTCGGGAGTCCTTTTTGAGATAATTAAACATCAATATTAATTTTTCTCCGAGGATTTCTGGCTATTTGGATTTAAAATTTAAAATTTTTTATTTGGATAATAAATTAAAAGTAGGGTTTTGGACAAATTGAAGTCTAATTTCATAATAGTTAAATTTTAGATTTCAACGTCTAGTTTAAAGTTTGGAATTTTCAAAATCCAAGATTAATTAAAAAATATGAGAATTTGTTTGTTCTTTCTTCTTCCACCCTTCTTTCAAAACCCAAACAACAAATAATTAATTATTATAATAAATAATTTTCAGACCGTTGGTTCTCGGTTCAATCGATACAATTGGTTCGATTGAATAAATTATTAAAAATAAAAATATTTAAAGATAGATAAAAATTGGTTTGATTGGTCCGACCGGTTTAACCAGTTCATGAGTCAATCAATTTAACCTCTTACTCCGAATTTTCATCCCTAATTGATTTCTTCTAACACCCTTAACCCGTGTCTGTCGCTAGAATAGGGTTACCAGCAATACCGTAAAAATGTAACTTTAAAACATACATTTTACATCTCAACACAAACATGATACAAACCTTTTATATACATGCATATCGTCCCTTAAACGAGCCCTCGAGGCCTTAAAAATACTTTAAAAATGATTCGGGACTAAATAAAAAATATTTGAAATATTTATGAAAAAGTTAGAACAATTGAACTGCAGTGGTCACACAGCTGTGTCTCAGGCCGTGTAACAGTCGAAATGAGAACACACAGTCGTATCCCAGCCCATGTTTGTGTCTGTGTTCGTTTAACTCTTTGAGTTGGGTCACACGATCAAACTACACGCCTGTGTACCAGGCAGTGTAACACTCGAAATGGCCACACACGCCCGTGCGTCAGGCCGTGTGCTAGGCCGTGTAACAACCTGTATTTAATGCCTTAAAACCTACAGGGGACACACGACCATGACACATGAATACGATTGAGACACACACCCGTGTCTTAGGCAGTGTAGACATGAAATTGGCCACAATCAAGCCATTTCCATCACCCTTTCCGAGCTTGTACCTAAATACATTTTGCACATATGACCAATGCATCATAAACATACCAAAACATACATAACATGACCAATTCAAATGACCAAATTCCATTAAACTAATATGCCATATAAGGCACCTCAAAAGCAAGCATTCACCTTAACTACACGTATGCATATTTGGTCACATTGCTACCATTTCAAAACATATCATACTTGACTTATACCATGTCAACATAACTTACCATTTGAACCATTGCTCTCATGCATCTCACACAATTTAACCATTACCAAAATGGCACCAAACAACCAAAATATAGATATACATACCAAAATCAACATCTAAACACTCAACCAAACATTAAACATAAGTCCATCTATACATGTCATTATAACCTTGGCCAAAACATAAAAAAAAATTATCGATATAATTATTGGATAGTGTGATAGATCTCCGACGAACTTCCAAACCGATCAAACTTCTGATAATCTGAAAAGTAAAAGAAAAAAAACTATGTAAGCATTAAATGCTTAATAAGCTCGTACAAACTATAAACATAATATCCCATTTCGATAATGAAACTTTGTAGAGTAAGTATAAACATATACCAATGCCACAATATTTATCAACTATATAATCATCAACTCACAAATGAGTAAATCCATCCACATCATCTATATTTTTCATTCCTAACATAATAGGATCTTATAAGACATATTATACAATCCTTAACCTTTTCATAAGACTATGAACCGCTCTGTTTATTTACTTACCATTTCATTTACTTACTTTCCAATCTATTTACTTAGCATAGCTTAAATAATATTAACAATTCACGAATTAGTGTACTTATTCATGTCATAGGTAAATTCATCCGTAGCATAAGTAAATTTATCACACATAAGTACGTCATTTAACTAATCAATCCTACTATATCATCATATTACATCTCAATTATGAACTTACCGTCTCATTACCTTTTCTTACCCATTTCATTTGCATAAAATAAAACATAAACATAAACATCAACCTTAACTACAAGCTTGACACAAGCCTAAACATCATCATCAATACACAAGTTAGTACATTTATACATAATTCTTTTGAGATAAATCACATGATAAGCCATTTCATAAGAAAATATATCTTTTAATTCATACAACCTTTTCATGAACATAAGCATATTTCCATTTAGACACTTACCATTTCAATATGTATCATTAAAATTAAGCATAATATAATCCAACCATAAGCTTAACACAAGCCTAAACACCATCAACAACACATGTTAGCATATACAAACATAATCCATATGAATTTAACATAGGTAAACCATTACACATGAACATAATTCATTTGAATTCGTTATTTTCCTTAACATATCATACTTTCAATGAAACTTACCATTTCAACCCTTTTCATAAATACATAGCATAGTTCCTTTTAAACACTTACGATTCCTTTCCTTTTCATGCCCGTTGAACCGTTTAAAATATCATCAAATACGCGAGATAGCTCACACGAAGTGTGCTAAATATTTAACCGTAACCTTTCCTTTCCTTTACATTATTACTCACACGAGCTGTGGATCGGAATGTAAGCTACACAATGCTGTTCACATGAGCTGTAGAGTATCCACAACAAATGCAGGACCTCAGCCATCGGTAGGACATTCAAGACTAGCACCCGAAGCATAAAAACCCTAATGACATGTCATTTGTATCCTACGAATTCCTTAAGTTCAAACGGGGCTCGATAATCATCGTGACATCGTTAGATTTACATCATTTGGTTACATAGTAATCAACATATTAACATATAGATCAATACATAACATTAAAATGGTATATATAATCATACGAACTTACCTGGCTAAATTGTAGAAATGTCAAAGTACAGGGGCTATTTGATAATTTTCTCTTCTCCTCGATTTTCCACTTGTTCTTGATCTAAATTAATAATTTCATTAAATTTATTAATTCAGGTAGAAAAACCAATTCAATTTATACAATTTAGTCTTTTTCGTCATTTTTACAAATTGCCCCCAAAATTTTACTTTTATTCAATTTAGTCAATGAGCCTAAAACATGCAAATTAACCATTTTTATTAAATTTCAAGCTTAGCCGAATCGTGTGGAACTCCTTTACAACCCATATTTGCTATTTTTTCATAGCAAGACCTTATACTTTTACTAATTTCACATTTTAGTCCTTAACATTAAAAATTACCAAAAATTACTTAATAAAATATGTCTATTTAACAAAAAAAAGCTTAAAAATATATCATAAAATTTCACAACACCTAAAATTTATCCATGGTACATTCTAAAACATTTAATAATTTTGAAAACAGATGTACGGGTTAGCTGGAACTAGTTGCAACGATCTAAAAAATATAAAAATCATTAAAAATGGTTGCAAAATGGACTTACATGCATAAATTGAAGCATGGTTGAACCTAACTTCTCCATGGCTATGGTTTTCGGTTGAAACAAAGAAAACTTAAGGTTGAAGATGACTAGTTTGTATCATTTATTAATTTATTAACCT
Organism: Gossypium hirsutum; assembly: GCF_007990345.1. Taxonomy (NCBI): domain Eukaryota; kingdom Viridiplantae; phylum Streptophyta; class Magnoliopsida; order Malvales; family Malvaceae; genus Gossypium; species Gossypium hirsutum. The sequence goes on from NC_053446.1 coordinate 53,414,284, forward strand.
TTTTTACTTTATTTTAATAATAAAAATAATGTATAAACATATAAAATTAAAAAAATTTAAAGCTTAAACCGTACACCATCCTAAGAATGGGTAATTTATCCATTAAGGCCATCCAAATATGTTTCTTTAATCAATTAACACCTTTAAACTAATAGTGATTGACATTTTCAACTATTATGATTTAGTCCTTTTTAATTAATTAACTATCTAAATATTAAAATTTCTTAACGAAACTTTAATACAACCTTAATAACACTCCATAAATATTTTTAAATATTTACAACTCAATTTATAGGAATGAGGTCCCGATACCTCATTTTCTAAAACCACTTGACTTTAGGGTCATACCACTTAAACCTAATTGTTCTTCCATTTAACCAAAAATTATTAAATCAAATTTTATTATCACACCATAAACTATTCGTAAATATTAAATAATAGTATTTGCAAACTCAGACGTCGGATTTGTGGCCTCGAAACCACTATTTCCATCACCACTGAAAAACAGGTTGTTGCAACTTTTACCCCTTAAGAAAATTTTGTCCTCAAAATTTCTCACCTGATAATAGCCATTAAGTCAGGTCTTTCTTTCACCTTATCAATGCAGTAGTCTATAAACAAAATAAATCATAGCTCATCTCCAATTAGAACTCATATATGAACTCATATCAGAATTTGGTACTATACCTTAACTTAACTGAACAATTATGATGCTCTCCTGTCATAGCCTTACCATTAGTAGTATAACTACCAAGAAATTCCCAGTAATCATCTGTCAAAACATAACCGAAAAAAATCAGATTATCAAACTCTAACTGATGCTTCCAACACATCTGCATTTGTAACTTCTAATTGATAAATGTTCCATTTCATGAAAAGCTTCAAACAATATCATTTAAATACAAGTGTGATAGCTGTAACTATCGAGACAATTTTAACCCATAATAACATTTCCTGATTCTAGAGATGAACTCAAATATATATAACTCATCTAACTTTTCAAGTGATTAATCCGTTCTGACTAAAAAAAACAAGTCGATCTTGTCATTCAATTAATAGCATTTCAGAATAATTCTTTCTTCTTGTTGTCAAGATAATTTAGACACATAGTCTACCGTAATTCCCTCAGAATACCAACCAAAGATCACCATAAACTGCATTAAATTATACAAAACATGATATCCCGTTTTGACTCGTTGACATAATCTGAGATTACCTGAGTAATGAGAACAAATATGTGAGGTTAAGCTCGATTTTCCACCATCTATACTTTTGTCATTATCTATCCTCTTCATGAAAGCTAGAAATGGGATACATAATAAAACTATTTCAATTATTAACACCAAAGCTTTGAACTATACTGGAGCTGCAATCTTCAAATGAATTAAAACCATAGTGCTATAATAAGACTAACATTACAACCATATAGATAGAACAATACCTCAAACATCAATAGTGCACTCTGAAACAAAAGAGAGAGAAAAAATCAAATGTAACTCCAGTAACAACCAGTACAGCAACACAACCGCTATAAATTTGAGGTTTGTATCACCGTGCTCCCATGATCCAACCAGGAATTATAACCGTAATAGATGTAATTACCTCCGGCCAATGAATATCCTTTACTAATGAACCATGTTTGATAGATTAAACAATAAGAATAACAAGATAGCCAAGATAAAGAAGTCTAATATGTAAAACTCCACTAAATTTCCAAGAATATAACCCATAATAATTGATAAAGAGAACGATGATATCCTAAAGAAAAGTCCAGAAGAAGAATATCACCCATATGCACTGGAACCAGAAGAAGAAAAATTTAAAATAAATTACTAAATTATGCCACATGGCACAACCATGACGTGCCATGTGGCAAAGTTAACGGTGCCAAAGGATGAGGGCTTAATTGATTGCTTAAATTCAATTGAGGGCTCCGTTAAGTGTTGTTTTTGATTGATTATTGAATTATTTTTAAGGGGCTTTTTATTGAATAAACCTTAAAATAATTTTATTTTTTTACAAAATTATATTATTACGAGAATATTTTTGTTTTTATATTTTTATATAAACTCAATAAAATTCACTCAAATAAAATTTGAACTTGATAATTTAGCATTTAAATCATAATAGTTAATATTGTATCAGTTCATAAATAGATTTTATATTTCATTCTGATGAAAATTTATTACAACAAAATATTTATATACCATGATAATTTAGCATTATATATATACATGAAATTATAACATTTAGAATAATCCTAAACTGATATCAAATTATTTATATTTAATTCTGATCAAAATTTTAATACGTTTCGATAATTTTGATATATTTCGACACGATAAAAAACAATTAAAAACCTTAACTTTACTATTTCAATTGATTACAATCTTTCAAATAAATAACTTAAATTTTGATTTTGATGACATGGTGGAGTGTGCCATGCCCAATGGCCCATGATATAGTTGATATTGAAAGTTGAATAAAAACTATGGAGCGACGGGCTGAGGGTCTACAGTTAGAATGGGCTTATAGGTTGATGAAAATTGGATGAAGGTTGAAAAGAATGGACAATGGCAGCCAGCCCTAAACAATCACTCGCACTGTTCATCCTCAATTAATGTCGGTGGCATATCAACACCAACACGCCCTTCACAATTTCCAACTTTCTGCCGACACCACATCCCATCACGCGTCTTCTAAATTATTATTCTATTTAATTTCTTTAATTCATTAGTTTTGCGACAATATTATATCACATTTATTAATATTAATTTTTTAAAATATAATAATTTTTTCAACCTTTCATTTTATTTTTTTCTCTTTTACTTCTTAAACTCACATTGATTGTCAAATCACTCAAAATGAATAAAAAATTAATATTTATTAACATCGTGATGTGACATTCATGTGATAGTTCATATATAAGTCATACTAGCATTTAATTAATTTTAAAAAAAATTAAAAATATTTATATTTTCTATACATTTTTAGTTTTTTAAAAAATAACTTTTAATTTTTTTTATAATTTTAATAATTAATTAATTATTAACGTATCATCAACGTACATGCCACATTGATAAAATTAACCAACGTTAACTTTTTTTCTCATTGTAAGGTGATTTGATAAATAATAAAAATTAAAAATTAAAAATTAAATAAAATTTAAATACAACCTAATTATTATTATTACTTTTTAAAGTTGGAAGGTAAGATTGTGTCAATTTTTTATTAATAGTTTTGAAGTTACCAGTTAAATAAACCAATACACCATAGTCAAATTTATTAAAAAAATTAATATTATAACGTCAACTACTTCTCTAAAATTTTAATTAAAAATTATGAATATAATTACTTTTTTGGTTTTTTAAAGTTATTTTTGTTTTTTATTTAAATTTTCACTTTTTTAATTCTTAAACTTTTCTTCTTTTTTTTGTCAAATTATCTAAAATATTAACATACAAGTGAATGAAATTTCAGCATTTAATTAATTTTTAAAATATTAAAATTACCTTTTATATTTTGTAATAATTTTAATTATTTTTGAACATCAACATAACTTCATAAATTGACACTCAAAACATGACAGATTCCATTTCCCCTACTCCATTCCTACATCTCACGGCTATGAAAACAATCGCCTTTTTTTTTTAATATATATAATATATAATATATAATATATAATTTAAATTTAAATATTTATTTTTGGTTAAATTCTGTCACTAGTCCCTGTATTTTGAAAAAGTTATTGATTTATTTTTTTTATTTGGTCAATTTAAGTCTCTGTAATTTTAAAATTTTAAAATTTTAGTCCTCACCAAACAATAACTATTAAATTCATTAAGTAAAGTTCTACTATTTCTAAAAACCGCCAAATATATTATAATGTGTCTAATACTATGTAAGCTTATTATTTCCACATATTACTTACTAAAAAATTAGTTAATGGATTAACAACTGTCAATTGCATCAAGATTGAAATTTTAAAATTCAAAAAGTATAGGGACTTAGAATGATCCAATTGGAGAAATTGGACTAAATCTATAATTGTACGCATGGTACAATACTAGTAATTGAATTTAACCAAACGTATATTTGAAAAGTACAGGGACTAAAAGTGACCAATTTGAAAAATAAAAAGAATAAAATTGATAAAATAAAAGTATAGAGACTAAATCTACAACTTTCACAAAGTACAAGGACTAATAGAAAAATTTAACCTTTATTTATTGTTTTATTTTCCTTTAATTTATTTAGGCAAAACTATACTATAAGTCCCTATACTCTTTGCAAATTTGAAATTCAATCCCTATAATTTTATTTTCAAAAATTTAATCTCTATACTTTTATAATTTCAAAATTGAGGTCAAATTGTTAAATACTGTTAATTTTTTTGTTAAGTTTATTGATGTGACATTTTAAAATAAAAAAATCTAAGTGATAGTCATGTAACTAAAAAAAAAGTTGTAATGACCCTAAATTTAACAAAATAAATTTTAACGGTGTTAGCAAATGAACTTATATATTTTAATTTAAATAGTAAAGGAACTAAATTTTTTGAAATAAAAATATAGAGATTAAATTCTAAATTTACAAATAGTACAGGTAGTTATAGGATATTTTAACCATTTATTTGTTATATAGTACGGAAAAACACAAGTCTCTCGGTTATCAACTCTGTTTCTTTACATTTTATTTAATTTTAATTAATCGTTATTTATTTATTTTTTCCTTTCTCTACATGCCCTGCTAGTTTTGAATCAATCCATCTATTGTTGTTCTTCGCTTCGTCGTCTTTATCATTTCTTTTTCTTTTCCTTTCCACTCACTGGCTAGAAAACCAGATTTCTATCAGATCTGTAAATTTTATTTTTAAACTCATCTGTTTACGCTCAAATGCGCCTGATTTTGGCGGCTTAACTTCACTTTTCATTTTGTTTCTTCGTTTGCCGAAAGTTTCCAAATAATGATGATCTTCGGCCCGATCACTCCCGGTCAGGTGCGTTCACTTCAGCATTCTCCAACACTCTCGGATCTTGCATTTTAAACTTTCTTCTTTTTTATACAAAAAAGAAAATTCTTGTTTTTTTTTTTTTGAATTTTTTCTAGGTTTCGTTTTTTCTCGGCGTATTTCCGGTGATTTCAGCTTGGATCTATGCAGAATACTTGCAATACAAGAAAAATTCACATGCATCCAAGGCGTAAGCTCTGAATTTTTACATTTTGTGACGCGATTACAATTAATTAACGTACTTTATTGGTGAAAAATTAATTTTCTGTTTTCGTATTTCTGTTAGTAGGCATTCTGATGTGAGTTTAGTCGAAATTGGAAATGTTGCCGTTAAGGAGGAAGATAGAGCGGTTTTACTGGAAGGCGGAGGTCTTCAATCTGGTTCTCCTAAAGCGCGGTCTTCAACATCTTCCGTGTCTCCAATTCTCAAGTTTGTCATTGGAGCCTTGATTTCTTTTCTTTCCTTCTCATTTCTTTCTATTTTGATCAGGTACTGAATTTATATGCTTTGATTTTGTTAAGGTTTATTATGATGGATGAGACTTTCTTGATTGAGAATCGGTTGACACTTCGAGCAATGTAAGTGAATTTTTTATTTGTTGATTAATATTTGAATCATTTCTTTCAGAGAATTAATAGTATGTAACTTAACTTCAATTCTTTTTGTTTTTTCGTCTTATAGATCTGAATTCGGTGTTCTTTTGGCATACTATTACATATGCGACCGTACTGATGTATTTGCCTCTTCGAAAAAGGTGAAGATGATTACTTCAGTATATAATTCATAGTTATAGTATTGTGTCTAACTAGAATAATAGATACTTGTGAAAAGATAAAAATGAACTTGAATTGAAGTTAACAACTGCTGAGCACTCTATTCTTCTTATAAAATAGTGCAGTAAGCCATGCATTTCAAATTTAGTTTTACTGCAATAAATAATCATTTAAAACTATGTTATTGCTTGCTAATTAAGTTCTTGCTAATTAAGTTCTCTCATTCATTGTATGTCTATCCAGAGTTACAACCGGGATCTTTTCTTGTTCCTCTACTTTCTTCTCATCATAGTTTCGGCAATAACTTCATTCAAGATACACCATGATAAGTCACCATTTTCAGGGAAATCTATACTTTATTTGAACAGACATCAAACTGAGGAGTGGAAAGGTTGGATGCAGGTTTGTAATTCTTTGAAATGATGCAATAAACCTGCAAATCTTCTTCTTGAAAGATCTTCATTTACTTGTAATAATAGAATGTGTTGGATTGCATAGAAAGTGCAAACACTTGTGGCCAATGCTGCTTACACGCAAATTGTTCCAGCATTGCTAAACAAGGATTGAAGATAGTCTTGTGCTTACTTTTCCCCCATTTATTTTGCAGGTCTTATTTTTGATGTACCATTACTTTGCAGCATCAGAGATTTACAATGCTATCCGAATTTTCATTGCTGCTTATGTTTGGATGACTGGATTTGGGAACTTCTCATATTATTATGTGCGCAAAGATTTCAGTCTTGCAAGGTTTGCACAGGTATGAGTTACCTAAAGTAAAGATCATGTAAACTACTCCATGTTCCAAGTTCCAACATTGAGTGCTTTGATTGAACAGATGATGTGGCGGCTCAATTTCTTGGTATTTTTTTGCTGTGTTGTCCTCAATAATAGTTATATGCTGTACTATATATGCCCCATGCATACTCTATTCACTCTTATGGTTTATGGGGCACTTGGTATTCTGAACAAGTACAATGAGAAAGGGTCAGTCATTGCTCTAAAAATCATTGCCTGCTTCTTGGTGGTTATCCTAGTCTGGGAAGTGCCTGGAGTATTTGAACTTCTCTGGAGCCCATTCACCTTTTTCCTTGGTGGGTAATTTTCCAAAGCATGATTTCTATTTACACAAATTTTGGTCATATTGACGGGAAAAATATAAAAACCATTGCAGGATATACTGATCCGGCAAAGCCAAACCTTCCCCTCTTGCATGAATGGCATTTCCGCTCAGGCCTTGATCGTTATATTTGGATTATTGGGATGATATATGCATATTACCATCCAACTGTAAGTTCTAATGCAATTATTTTTGATCTTTTCATTGTATCTTGCTATGAATTAATGCAATTTATTTTTGGAGTTCATAGCTAGATATTGGGATTTACTATTGCAGGTTGAACGATGGATGGAAAAACTCGAGGAAACTGAGGTGAAGCGGCGAGTATCAATTAAAATAGCCGTGGCAATAATAGCCCTGATGGTATCATATATACCCCTTTTGACTTGCCATTCCTTTTCCTAGAAACTCTTATTCATGAGGTTTCAATAAACTTGTAGGTGGGATTTCTATGGTTCGAGCACATTTACAAGCTTGACAAGATCACCTACAATAAATACCACCCTTACACGTCATGGATCCCGATAACGTAGGTCTCATGTCGACTGTGTTGATATTTTGACATATCTGAACATTTTGGCTTTTACCGATAAATTTTTGTTCCTTGTTTTCACCAGTGTGTATATATGTTTAAGAAATGTTACTCAATCCTTCCGAAGCTACAGTTTAACCCTTTTTGCGTAAGTAACCCTTAATCGTCTCTTGTTTTATTCTTTTGTTTTCCAATGACCAATAAGGTGGAGCTAATATATGTCTTTCATTTCCAGATGGCTTGGAAAGATTACACTGGAGACCTATATCTCGCAGATTCACATCTGGCTAAGGTAAGCTGAAGTTGACGACATGAGAATTCTTGGTGCTTCAACTGCTCTCTAGGAGTTGATCCGAATTCGAACCTCTAAATCATAGCATATGAATTTTTAACTCAACATCCGATCAATGTGCAGATCCGGGGTTCCAGATGGTCAGCCTAAGCTGCTCCTTTCTCTGATCCCAGATTACCCAATGTTGAATTTCATGCTTACGACTTCCATATATCTTGCAGTAAGTAAAACGGTGTCATCTTTGGGAACTGAAAATATCTCTCATTAGTCATGCCCTGACATTTTCTTTCTTGCCTGCAGATTTCTTACAGACTCTTTGACTTGACAAATATACTGAAATCAGCTTTTGTACCTACCAAAGACAACAAGCGCCTTCTCCACAACTTGATTACTGGTGTTGTAGTCTCGAGCATATTATACTCTCTCTCTTTCGTGTTCCTAAGAATCCCTCAGATGTTGGTAAGGTTTAGTTCAAATTAATCTAATTGTGTCACTTGAGAGTAGGCCTGTCAATTTTGATCTGAATTTTAAAATTCAAAACTAAAACGACTTGGAACCTAAAACAATCCGAACAAGTAAACCCGAAATGACCTTCATTCAAAACAATCCAAACAATTAGCCCAAAATTTCCCGAACCTGAATGACAAAATTCAAAAATGATCCAAACCCAAAATGGTTTATTCCCAAAACACTTAGAACGAATTGACCCTAAATTATTAGAACTCAAAATGACTTGAAAATTTTAAAATAAAAATCAATCTGACACAAAACCGAACTGATTTATTCAATTGACAGGTATAACTGAGAAAACAGCAAATAGTGAGTATAATACTTGAAAATCTGAATCTGACGGCCTTTACTGTATTGGAATTTGCAGGTGTGAGAACTATAAATATAGAGATAGTAGGAGGCAGCCACCATGACCTTGTTCATCACTGTGTTGTTGGAAGTATTTTCCTTCACAATGGAAACGTAAAATTGCAGAATTCAATAGGAGAATACGTCTCCTTGATCAGATCATGCGGAATATCGGAACATGGAAGGTTAAAGTCGGTATAAAACCTCCAAATTGAGGTTGGTTATTTTTGTTCACTATTATTGTTTTCTAAACACACGATATAGTTACTACATGATTCGTTACCATGTCTAAAACGTACACATATTGGTTTGCATTACATCGATCTTATTAAATAAAGATTTGCCTTTAATTAATATGCCTTACGTTTTATTCCAAGATTTGTTGAATCTAGGAACAAAGGAAAATGGAAAATAAAATGCAATAGAAAGTAAAGAAGAAAAGGTAACAAAAACATGGAATCCGATTGCAAATGCCAGCAGCAAGGGAAACAGAGCAGCTTCTTTTCCAGCCGAGATCATAGGAGATAGTTCCTCAGAATATATGCACGATATCATAAGCAAGTCTATTCAAGTTAAAGAAAGTAGTAGAGTATTAAGATATGAAACAAAAGATATTCAAACGTAGCTTACTATTAATCGAGGTTGAATTCACCTCAACAAGGCTATCTCAAATTCGAGTAACCAAAACTTTTGTAGGATTTAAGAAAGTTTCATTATTCAATTAGACACTCGTAAGCTACTTGGACAAATATGATCATTGTTGTACTAGGCTTGAGCAAGCCATCAATTGAACTGAGCTTGAGTAGGTTCGAGCAGCTAACAACCTACTCGACTTGAATTTGCATATATAACGAATTCAAACTGAGCTTCAGCTTCTATACTTGTATTCATTTGAGCTCGAATCTTGTTTTGCGCAACCAATTTTGAGTTGAGCTCAAGTTTTTTTTCCGATCGAGTTCAATTAAGCATGATTACAGAACGCAATGTTGTGTAGAAAGTTTCTAAATCTAAAGAAAAGGATACGTCCAGAATAGCACAAATGACTGCAAAAATAAAAGAAGAATATAAGCCAAGGAAAAAGATGAAAGGTTAGGCAAAGCAAAAGAACAAAATTTAGATTCATTGAAGATATGGGAATACGTAAAGCAAGTCAAAACATAAAAGAAAAGGCTTTACCATAAGCCCACCCAAGAATCCATCGAGTATAATCCGATTCCAGCAATCAAAATAAGAATGAAGGGAGAACTTTGCCTTTGCTATGAGTCCAATTGAAGTAATTGCCATGACAATGAAATACAATATAAAACCCATAAAGCCTGTCAACCCTAAAATCCCAGCAATAGCCCCTCCGATTATCGACAAAAACGTTCGGCTGCAAATGAAACCACAATGCTTATCTCAAGTATTGGCTTTCAACACACAACTTTTAGTATCTTCACTAAATGTGAGCATAGACATACCTGTAATATACAACTTTCATGTTATTCTGCAAATTCTCTGCTCTAAAAGTTGATACATCATTCATAACTTCCTTTGATTTCTTCTCAGATGAACTTGAATCACCCTGTCCTGCCATTACCTGTCAATTCTGCAATCCAAATCCCAAAAATAATTCAGAACGACAAATTTTGAAATGATTTAAATCCGTAAAAAATCAAAGCATCAAACACTAATCAAAATGATTTGGAGTCAAAATAATCAATCCCATCCATCCAATTGACAGGCTTAGTATAAAGAAAACGAAAAAGAAATACCATATCGGTGAATTACCCAGTGAAGCACAAGCGAAATAGTTGAGAAACAATTATAAAGTCCTTACTGCGCTAATCTAAAAGATCAATGCAGCATTACTGATATGAAAAACAGATTCCGAAACATTTATCGTATTACATGTTCCTTTGACTACGGCAGAGCGTCTCAAATTTTGGAACTTCGATCAAAAGGCAGCATAGATATACATTATCAAATTTCGAAAATTTCAAGTGGTTAATATGAAAGAATATAAGAATTTTACATCCATGATAATCGAAACGTAGGGGATAGTAATGGATCTAAGCATCAACAAACCATTCAAAAACAGATAAGAGAATACAAAAAAAGAAAAAAAAGAGTTTACCCAGATGATCGGAGAATACGAGACACCCTTTTTTTCCTGTATTCTTCTACTGAGAATTTACTTCGAGATAGCCCACTCGAAATTTTTATTTTATTTTGATCAAGTCTTAAATAATCCCGTCTTTCCATTAAATGCCATTACACTCCCTTTACTTTTTCAAAATTATAAAAAAAATCCACAGAAATAAAAATTAGCATTTTTTTTTGGTTTTATTTTTTATGAATTATTGTTTAATCTTAATTAAACTAATTTTACAAGAGATGTATTTGTATCATCTTTTAAACATCCACATCGTGCGTATTTATCATTTTTATTATTCAATCTTTATTGTTTTGGGTAAATTAGTCGAATATGCCAATTTCAAAAGATATTAACGAAAGTAGGCCAATTTTGGAGAGAGAAACATAAAACGCATCCCTATTGCCATCTTTGCTGAAAAAGGACTTTTCTTAACGGTCAAAAAATCAAACTACTACGGTGTCCACCCACGCTTGGTTTTGGGTTAATTATTTATTTATTGACTAAATTATAGAGTAAAAATTTAAAGGTTATAATTTGCTCAAAGTTCTTATACTCTTTTCTTATTTGGAATTTAATCCTTCTACTTTTCGAATTTAAAAATTTAGATCCATCTGATAACGCTATTAAAATTATTTTGTTAAATTTGTTGTTGTGGCATTTTGAAATGAAAAAAAATACTCATTTGGTATCCATGTAAAAAAAAATAACATTGCAACGGACTTGAATTTAATAAAAATATTAAAATTCTAGAATAAATATTTGAATATTAAAATATGCTTTGAAATTTAGTATTTTTATTTTTATTTTTAGAAATTTAGCTCCTTTTCCTTTTAAATTTAAAAAATTCAGATCTAATTGTTAATACTATTAAATATTTTAAAATTAAAAAAAATTAATTGCAATGTATTTAAAAAAATGATATTGTAATGTATTTTAATTTAACAAATAACTTTAATAGCATTAATAACTCTAAAAAGTTACATCAGGATAATAATCAAAATAAAATATTTGAGTTAATAAATGACATTGTGAAAAATTGAGTTGCCAAATTACATCAAAAAGTAGAAGTATAAAGATTAAATTTTAAATTGGAGTGTAACATAAGGATTAAAACTGAAATTTGACTATTATTTCATAATCTAAAATTTGAGTGTAGCATAAGGACTAAAATTGAAAATTTATCATTATCCTATAAAAAAAATAGAGGCTATACCACATGTCAAGCATGAGGAATGTCCTTTGAACCTTCTTTTTATGATTGAGTGTAACTCAAGGATGAAAATAAAAAAATTATCATTATTATATAATTTTAAATTTGAGAATTTAAAATTTTCCTATAAAATGTAAAAAAGAAAAAAGGTAAATAATTTTTATATTTACATTATATTAAATTTTCGTCTATTATTTATTTATTTTATACTTTACCCATATATAATGTGTATAGGATTAGTATAAGCAATATTTTTGTGAAAAACAAATTGTTTTACTTCCCTTCTCATAAAGACTATCAAATTCTGTAAAATAAATAAATGATAATTATAGGTAGTTACAAATATTAGGAAAGATGTTTAAATTAAGGTGTAACAAAAATAGGTTTGATAATTTATCATAATTTTATAAAAAATTTAAATTAAAAATAATTATTATTTAATTTAATGTACTTTTAGGTAATATTACATTCCATCAACTAATCACTAAAATTCTTACATTCCCACCCATGAACCAAACAAGTAATGTAACATTTCCGATAATGGTTATATAATATTATATCCCCGTAACCATATTGCAAAAGTAATCCTACATTTTCGAGGATAAGGTAAGATTCTGGAATAGCATTCTATTTAGATTTCAAAGATTACTTTAAGTCGATAATATCACACTCCACTACTGCCAAGATTTTAAAATATAGGGGATAATCGATAATCTGAACACCACCTCTTCCTTAGTTAATCCTACATTCCCATGATAATGAGAGATTTTAGATAATTTTACCCCATTTGTAAAGACTTTGATTCGTTTTACTTAAATCAAAATGATAATTTTTTTATCCTTTGATATATTTTTAAAGTAGATGTATACATGTACCAGATTGAGCCAACACAAGAAGTTTCTACCTATTATCTTTACTCTAGCTTGGCCTGGAACTGCTGCTAGAGTAAGTACAAAAAGAAAAATTCCTATCACTTTTATATATATATATAAAGCCCCAGCTACTTATTCATCTTCGCTAATTTCAATTTATTTATTTAAAAACTAGATATAAAATAGTATAAGCTTAAATAGAAGTAACTTCTATACCAGAATGTGCTTTTAAATAATCTTATATTTTAGCTAAATGAATTTAAATAAAAGAATGTATAACGTTCTAAGTAATCTAATATTATGTGAACCCGAGGCGCTTTAAGGGTGCATTTAATTCAAGGAATATTATATTCTCAATAATAATGTGAGATTTTGGCGTATAATTCCCAAGTTTGAATTTCAGATATTACCAATAGTGTTAAAAGCTTCCCTAAAATGAAGAGTCTGGTTGCAACAATGGCTGCAGACGAAATGGAAGTAACCATGGGTTTTTTTTACTCTCAATTACTACTCACACTGTACTTGGTTTTGCTAGTGGTAGTGCTTAAAGGGCGAAGTGGACCTCAAAGAAAGCTAGTATTGTTTATCTATTACTCGGGATGACTGGGAGGAGTTTGGTTCTTCTAATTAAGCTGGCATTAAATTCTTGAATTATTGTTGATTCAACAAAAAATCAATGGTTGGGTCAGCTGAAGTGTTTTCTATCAGTAATTTTAACCTGCCATTGGAAGTGTTGTCATAGCAAGTGTGGGTCTTGAGGTTTGTAGATGATTTCCATTGCTCGTCTCAAAAATATAATTTCTTCATTTAATACTAAAAATAGTCATGAAATTTCATAAACATACAAACCTTACAAGAACACCTGCTCTCCCCTCTCAAACCTGAATACTGAGAGAGATTTAAGAAGAATGTTTACCTATTTAGAAACTTTTTGAGCTTTAAGATTCCTTCTACCTTCATTCCCAACACTACCTGATTTGTGCTTTGATTCTTCTATGTAATCGTCATCTCCAGCAACAATACCATCTTCAAAGATATCCACATCATCTTCTCCATCCCAATCCTCCTCCTCCAGCTCTTCATCATCATCAACTTCATATACATCATCACCATCATCATAATCTTCATCATCTTCGACTTCAGCTTCATCATCACCACCTGCACGAACAGTGTGCCAGTCGGGTGGAGGTGGACAATCCTCAGTGATTGCCTCGTCTCTTTTTATCACCAGATGCCGAATGACTCTTTCATCTTGGTCTAACATGGTCTTAAGCTCATTAATCCATCTAGCTTCCAACTCAAAGTTCATCAAGATGTAGTGGGCATTCTTAGCTTTCTTTATCTTGTATGCTAGTCTCCGAAGACCCCAATCATTCAATCTCCATAACCTGCCTTTCTTCTCCCTCAAGAAATCTGCAGATATAATATAAGAAATTTACACCAGGTTACCTTGAACTTTCTCATTGATTCTTTCAAAAGAATATGTTGGGAATTCAATAGAAGGATACTAATAGCCCAAAATGAAAAGAACAATAAGCATACAATTTACACCAAGTTACCTTGGACTTTCTCATTGACACTTTCAACCTCTTCATCATGCTTCTCATGAACTAAATAAACAACCTCGTAGTGCCGCACTGTATAAACAAGGAGAATAATGAATCATAACAAAGTGACCAGATGTCAAACAACATTGAAAAAAGAAAATCCACGTTATCCATACAATGATAAAAGGTTTGCTTCTCCATATTTGACAGAAATCAGAACCCCAAAATGCAACTTTGATATTACAAAGGCTAATAAAACCATGAGTTTCCCTGAATTATTCAACTCCCATTTTAAGATATTCATATTCCATTTCCTTGGAAGGCTGCCAAGATGTTGATATCTTTGGCCTCATATTCAGGAGTTCGATAAATCAATTTATACTTTCTAAAATCAGCTTTGAATCCAACACTTGCTGAGGTCTTTGTTAGTAGTGACATAAGTTCATCCTACAATTCATGAATCAAGAATTCTTGCAACAACATGGTCCGCTCAGACAAATACGAGGAGTCAATTAAACCATTTCAAAGATATTTTTCGCTTTTTAAAAGGCAAGAAGCAGAGAAAAGAGTATAATTGTGAAAACCAAATAAAAAGCTTGATGACTATGATAGAATAATAAAATTTTCAAGAAAACAACCATAAATTTCTTTATGTTTAATCCTATCATACTAGCAGAAACTACAAAGTAACTACGAGAAGTAGGCTTACTGCGTTCCAAGTTCAATGCGCTTTGCAGCTCAAGGTTAAGAGATTCATACAATTCTTCTGCAAATTTACAAACAATTTTCATGAGTACAACGCGGCTATATTTATTCATCTGAAATATAAAAGCAGGTTATACAAACTTAATGACCACAATTGACTTACGTTCTTCTTCGTCATCAAACTCTGGGAGAAGTCTACCATCTTCCTGAACTTTCTTCTGCAATTCAAAGAGAAAACCCACACCTCAACTTCCATGGAAAAAAAAAAAGATTAAGGAGCTAAAATTTCTCAAATGGAACACAAAAACAGTACGTGAAGCAGTGGCAGTTCACAATAAGAAAGCCTTGGCCTTTTCTTCTTACTAAGCAAAAAAAGGGGAAAAAACTCTTATCTTTACTAAACATAGATATATAACCCAATTGATATTGCAGAGTTATAATAACACAAAGAAAGAAAACATAAAAAGGAGAAAAAAAAGGAACAAGGGTTTATGCAGAAAAGAGACCTCTTTGAGAAGAACAGCTTCAGGGAAGAACCCAGTGGTCTCATCTGGCTTGGGGATAAAACTGTGACTGTCTTGCTTATTATCGTTGTTTTTGTTCTTCTTTGCCTCCACAATAAAAAGCTTTCTACGACCAAGGCAAGAGTTTTGTAGCGGGAATATGGAGAAAGAGTGTTGGTTTCCAAAGAACCCACATTTTATTTGAAGTTTGGGTAGGGTGGGAGCAACAATTTTCGTAGAAGAGTGTAGGAGTGACTCCATTGCAGGAACTTGAAGAAGTTGCAGAGTCTAGTAACATATATCTTTAAATCTGGAGTTATGGATAAAAAAGATGCACCCAATACCCACATCTTAAAGCCCATTTATGAGACGTGCGAATTTCATTTTTTTAATCACATAGTTCGCAGTTGGTAAAATTCGATTATTAGCCCCTACACAATGCATAAGTTATAGATTTAGATTCTTTACTTTAATTTTAAAGTCTGTTTTGAGCCAAACAGCTAACAGTAGCTGATAAATCCTTTGTTATATCAAATTCAACATGAAATCTTTTTGTGATTACATAAAATTTTAAAAATAGTAAATTTGACAACTACCGTTTAATTCAAGGCTTAAAACTAAAACTGAACAAATCAAAATAAAGAGAATAAAATTTGGATCGTACAAGAACTAATAGGAGTATTTATCCTCAGAAAATACAATATCCTTTCAGCTTCCATTTCAGTAAAGAAAAAGGGAAATTGTCCTGAATTATAGTTCTACCATCTTGTGTGGCAATTGAGAGTATCGTCAGGCATTTCTTCAAAGGAAAAAAATAAAAATTGAACTAGAAATTCAGTTGACGCTTTGATAAGGATACTGACAACAAAATGAAATGAAGAATGTGTAAGAAGAGAAGTGCAAATTTTTTTAGTAATACTATAACCGGGAAGATTAACCTCCAGGGTCTGCAATCTATTTCATATTTGGTATGACGCTCCATATCTAATTATTTGAAGGAAGATGATAGTAAATGCTATACAAAATCTGCATGAAATATGCCTCACGGCCCGAGAACAAGTTAAACATGGATTCAAGTTTTCTGGATGTTTATGGCCAAAAATTGCTTTCTCTCTCGACAATCCGGGGCTACACAAATCATGATGACTGCAGCTTACCATTGTTTCTTACCCTTTTTCTTTCTCTTGCTTCCACTACCGCTGCTGCTGCTCTTCGAGCTGCTTTCTGCTTTCGTAGATGGATTTTCAGCAGAGGTGCTGCTACCATTAAAGTTGTCAAACATGCCTCCTTGTACTGCATTCTGTAACCACACTAAGAATTCTTCTTCGGTCATCGTTTCTTCCAGATTAGGAGGAGTTGGCATTGTGCCACCTCTCTGTCCTGAACTTGATCCCTTGCCGGTAGCATGCTTGGATGTCACACTAGTGTTCACATGAAAACTTGGCTTATGTGTGTTAGGTAGACATCTCATTCCCTGCAACATAATCCAGCAGTATTGAGTGTAGACATGATTCATATCAAAAGACTAATACAGTCTCATACACGAAGGAGATGGATGTCAGTGGGTACAACTTGTGAAAATTCCATGTGAAACCCATTTAGCATCCTATTCAACTCCAGATATCTTCGTATTAACAGTTCCCCATAGGTATTTTTTGGTCGAAGTCAAACTTCTTACTAACAGCCAAAGATCGCCTTAAACTTTTTTAGGCAACCAGAAAAAGAGCAGTAGCTCCTGTTAATCTTTTGAATAAATGCTTCAATCCTCCTTAGAAATGCATCCTTGATGGGTGGCAGATTAACATGATAACAAATACCAAGTGAAAGTTGACTTTACCTGACAAATATACCATTCAGTAGCATCGTATATCTTGCTATCAGCACAGACATAGGCAGAGGGAGCTTCCACCTAGACCGACAACCAATTAACTTTATGTAAAAAAAGTAGAAACAGATCTTAAGAATATCAACTCAAACAAGACTTGACCCTCGACTAACTGGGGTAAATACTTCTAAAAGCAATCCCTATAACTCTTTCTTTTTCAAGAGATTGTATTATCACTTGTGTCAAATCAAAGAAATTGAAAAATGGAATAGTATCTGCATGTAATGAGAGGTGGACAGTGCATACCTTAAGCAAAAATCCGAAAAATAAGGGCTCCGACGATTGTTCAACCCATCCATCACCATCTTTTGCTTGATGAAAATCTTTGCATTCCTTAGGTAAGCTCCAAAAACAATATTAATTTCTTGTTAGGGAACAAATGAAATCGTCAGACATTAGGGGATCTCATGCTCGATGAGAATGTGCTAATTGTCAAAGTCATAAACAGAACAAGCTAAAATGATACATGTTTTAGGGGGCAAGAAAATACCTGGCACCATCTTGCTCGAGATTTTGATTTCTTGGTGTGTGCCCAGACATGAAAGTTACCACATTTTTTGCAGGCAATACGCCTGGATTCTCCAAATGGTTCCTCCCCATCAGCCTCTGACCGTGCAGATCTAGAGGGAAAGAAACCATGTCTGCCATTCTGGCGATGAATTGCAGAAAAAGATCATGTAAGATGCAATGATTGATATATCTACTGCAAGAAAAAGATTTTATGGATGTACTGCTTAAGACAGTCATTTCCTTGCAAGAATCAGCAGAAACTTTAAACTAAACTCTACAAGATAGTCTTTCTTTATATTCAAGTGAAAAGTTGCAGGATGTATGCTCAGACCTTTTGAGAAGCATTTTGAAATCTACGGAAATAGTTTAACAGCTCCTCCCGCCTAAGCTCATCATCATATGTTTTTCGCTTCAACGAATCAAGTAAAACCTATAAACGAAGTTCTATTATTATCAGAAAAGAAATGCCAATCCACAAGGGGGAGAGCATAATAAACCAAGAGATTACCTCATATGCATTTTGAAGCTTTTTAAAAGCTTCTGCAGCCTTTTCATTGCCCATGTTCTTATCAGGATGGACCAGCATTGCCTAGCAAACAGTCTGCAAATTTCAATACCGTACACATCTTGCTCCTATTTTTTGTTAAAACAATTTGAAAACGATAAAAAAAAAACAGTGGGTATCAAGGGTAAGCTGATCCAAAAGAACTTTCACAAAGGCTCACTTAGATTTTACCCAATTGACTAGATACATTTGGCTAATAAAGCTCCAGAAAATTTGAAGAAATACTCAGAATGAGTGACCAACACAATGCAAAATAAACACAGGACGTACCTTTTTTCTGTATTCTCGTTTCAGTACATTAACATCGACATTCTGATACCGTGACAAACCCAATGCAGAATAGTGATCAGAGCAGGTCAACAATCGAGCAACTTCATCTTCAGAAGTCATCACAGTGTCAACCCCACTAGTTGAAGCTACCCCAGGACCATGGTTTGCAGAAAACCCTGGGACATTTTCAGAGAACGAACCATGCACTGACTCGTCATTGAAAAAGCCTGAATGACCATACATTCCATCGGTTTGCTCAGGGTTTCCATCAGGTGCTGCTTGCTGATTTATGTGGTTCTTTAGGTAGTAGATCAATGCATCACTTGAGATAAATGATAGATTAAGAGCCAAAAGCAAACCAAGCCATCCGGCATACATCCAAGCACAGTATACAGAATATATAGTGGCGACCAATAACGCAAGACGCTCATGGCTAAACGAAAATGCCAATCCTGAATTGCAAAACCAAAACTCCATAAATTTGGTGGAATAAATTAGCAAATAAGACTAATCCAACCAGAAAAAGAAAAATAATAACCTCCAAGTAAGATCACCATAAGTGTTGTCCAGAAACTTCCATAAAACCACAGGAAAATAGTTCCAAAAACAGCTACTACCAACATTGCGACAGTGAGCCCAACAAAAACTGCTGTCAGAGCAGCTATGGCCTGAGCAATCAACATTTACACAAGTAATAAGAACCAATAACTTGTCAATAGCTCAAGAAATGTCTCAAAATATTCAATAAATCATTGAAACATTACAGAGACTTAGCAATCAGTAGTCCAGGAAATTCCTCAACAAAATCAAATAAATACTTGTGAAAACATAATTTTATGCAAATGGTGGTTCAAAAAAATCATCAATATGCAAATTGAGGGGCGTCATGATCTCACGGAAAAGGAAACCTTAGGAAAAACATTGATGACATAGAACAAGTGCTTACCAACACCAGAAGAAACTTCATCATCCCAACCATGGCAATTACTGAGAAGATACTGCACCATATAACCAGAAAAAGAGATGCTGTACCCAAGCGGAGGAAGGAATCAATGCCTCTAAGAGCACAGTCCAACCAGATTATTGACAAAAGAAGCATTATATTTCCAAAGTGCACAAGCCATTTCAAAACAATGGGATATAATCTCTCCAACTTTGCTCTGACATGATCTCGAGCATTATACACATTAGTTGTTAGGGAAATTAAAATTGGTCTTTGTTTCTCAAGCCACTGGCTTATCACCTTGAAGGTGGACACAGCTATTGCTCTCGCATTCCTTACCGCCGCAGTATCAGAAAAATCCACATTATCCATGGCATTTTTAAGATGAAAACCATTAAGCAAGCAGCCCCAAGATCCGTTTTTATGTTTCAGATTAAGGTTCCCATCAGGTGAGATTTCATTTTGTTCCCTTCCACTTGAAGCTTCCTTTGAAGGTTTGTTGTCAGTGCAAGACCCTGAATTACTCCCAGAAGATATTGATTGGCCAAGATCCTCAGCTGAATCTCCATGCTTCTCCGTTGACACAAATTTCTCAGAATTCTGCCTATATTTATTCTCAGTCCCTGCACGATGACCTTTAGTAACATTCTCCTTTGAAGGATTGCCATTTGGTAGTTTATCTCCAGAAGAGTCCTTTACCTCACTTGTTTTCCCCCTTCCTTTTGCATCAGTGACTCGATGACCTGCCTCTGAACCCCTTTTTTTCCCATTCTTCCCCCGAGCCATGAAATTATATGTATTCTTGTAGCTTCTTAAGAAAGGAAATAACTTTAAGCCATCCCTAGCATATTAAGGGAACAGACAAAAATAGCTCTGACGTGAAAGAAACCCTCACCTCTGAACAAAAAAAAAAAAATCACCTGTCACCAAAGAACGAAACCCAGCATTAACAGTGTAAGCCTAAGAATTTAATTGCATGCAGTAAGTATTCAAAAGATTTTATGTTGCAACCTGATACCAAACAGAAAAAGAAACAATAAGATCTAAAGTTACCAATTGAAAAACTACCGAAAGAAAATATATCAGAAATGTATATATTTCAGAACAGCATCAACCAGGGTTCCAAAGGGGAAAACAAAAAATCATACATATATCAGAAGGGAATTATTTCATAGAACGAACACCAAACCTTGCTTGCAATTTCCACACGAAATGAACAAACGAGGGTTTTTATTTTATTTTTTAATTTCCGGGAATAACAACCAACTTTTCATCAATATGTTACTAAATACAGCCTATACAGAACATTTGATATCCCTCTCTCAACCTGGCAGATGTAATAAGCAATAATAGCAAAGAAAACTCATTTGGGAACCAAAACCCATAAATTCCATAACAGAAATAGGGAAATACTTGAAACAAATATGTATGATACCAAGTACAAAACGAAGAACACCACAGAGTCAATTCTTGCAAAAATGGAGAGTTGATGTTTAATAAAGGAAATGGTAGGCAAATGAAGAATCACCTTGAAGCAGTGCAAGTGGAGTCAATAGAGAGAAGGAAGATGAGAAAACCCAATAAGCAGAAGTAATAATAAAAAAAAGCCCTAAAAACGGGAATCAAAGAAAAGGGGGTCCAGAAAGTATGAGATTCTTTTGGTCTTTATACTGTAAGCTAAAATTTGGGTTTTGTCGAACCTTTTTTGCCCACTAATTGAAGAAAAAAGAGGAGGGTTAATCGAAAGGAGGGTATTAAAGAAATTAAAAGGTGTGTCGATGGAGGAGGTGAGTGAAAAACAGATAAAATAAAGAAAAAGCAAATGCAGAAAGACAGTGATAAACAGAGGGGGAGTAACGAAGCTCTAAAAACAGATTGGATGTTGTTGTAGGGTTCTGTTTGGTTGCTTATCTCCGCTTCAGTTCTGAGTCGGATTTCTTATTCCCGGTTGTTTTTATTTTCAACGCAAATGAACTTCAATTTGTTTTCTTAATTTTTATTTTCTTTTATTTAAAGACACATGACATTATTTTACAATTTTTTAACCATTTTTCAAATATCAAATTTCATATTCTAGTTAAAATTCAAATATATCTTCATTATTAAAAATTTATGAAACATAATTTTCAACTTTTAAAAATATATGTGCAGGTTAATATATTTGCAAATATTTATATATTTTTAATTCAAATAATATTATAATTTAAATATTAAAAGTGTGTTTATTGATTTGGTCTTAGTTCGACTGACATGAGTATTGTAAGTTTGAGTGTACTTTAATACATTAGATTGGGAGATATGATAAAAAAAATAGTAAAAATATGTTTAAACACTAAAATAAAAAAAATAATAAATAATTATGCAAAAAGAAAATAAATACGAGATAAGGATATCCACCTAATTTCTTCTTTAGGAAGGGTTTTCGTGAAATAAATGTGTGGGTGTATTTAAGAGTCAAATAGTTTGTACAGTCTTAATTAATTAAATTATAAATATTAAGGACGATTTAAATGTGTGCCAGCAAAAGTTTTTTTATCCTAAAAGTATAATTAATAAAAATAATGTTAATTGCACTACACATACTAAAATTATAACTCAATTTTTAAATAATTCTAATTTTTTATTAATCAAGACTTTTTATCAATTAACCCATTAGCTTAAACATTAAATATTAACTCAAATATAATTTGAAGAATATTTATAGTTTATGAAAAATATTTTATGTATTTTCTTATTCTTATATTCGTTTTATAAGAAATAATTTGGTCAACCCAAAATAATTTTCTTTTCTTTTAAAAGCTTGCTTTCATGCTATTTCTAAGATCACCCCTTACAAGGAACTTTATTTTTGTATGAAAATTAAATAAAATATTTATATAAAATATTAATCCTGCATTGCTTATTATTAGCTTCATATAAAATATTAATTATTATAAAATATTTTCTTATTATAAAATAAATTTTAATTGTTAGAAAACAATGCTTTAATAATATTTTGTAACAAATATATTTTATATTGTATTTGTTTCACTAAAAATTACTTTTAAAAATTGATTTAAAAAAAATTTTGTCGAAATAACAGAAAATATTTTACAGAGGATGATCCAAACACCAAAAAATCAATATATTTTTTAGAAGTCATTTTTTAGAAAATTGTTTTCTGTGAAATAAACATATTCTTAAATTTTATTTACTTAGATTTTTTAACGCGTATATATCAACTACATGAACAACTTGGAAATGATGTATTAAAAAATATATATCCTTCCTAAAATACTACACAAACAATTTGGAAATGATGTATTAAAAAAAAGGATATCACTCCTAAATTTTATTGACTTGGATTTTTTCTAACACGTCACATTAACATTGTCAATGTGGTAGGTACATACATTTTTACACTTTGATCCATATATTTTAAATATGCTCCATGTTAGATCTAAAATAGTTTTGCTGACAAAAAAAAACCTAATTGATACAATACTAGTAATTTGAGTTCAGGAATCAATTGAAATATTTTGAAGTTTAAATACTTATTTAAAATTAGGACAATAGTTTAAGAATGTTTGATGAAATTACTCCAATAAAATATAATAAAATTGAAAGGAAAGGAAATTTGCGAAATTTAACAGCACGTTTGGTTCGCTGTATTGGATTAGAGGCGTAATGGAATAGGAGCGTAATGGAATAGAGGTGTAATGGAATAGATGTGTAATAGCAAATCAATTGTTTGGTTGAATGTAATGGAATACAGACGTAATAGTAATATTGTGTTTGGTTGAATGGAATAGAGGCGTAATAGCATTATGGAAAAAACTAAAATGATTAGAATACCCTTAGCATAAATTTGTTTTGGTAAATGATTATTGTTATTGTTATTTAAATTTTAATAAGATTATTATTATCAGTAATAAATAATTTAATTATATTTAAACATAATTATTATTAAATATATTATAATTAAAATATATAATTTAATAAAATTCTTAATAATTAATATTCTTATATGAATTTACTCAAATCATAATATATTATACTATAAAATATAAATTAACATAATTATTATTAAATATATTTTAATTAAAATATATAATTTAATAAAATTCTTAATAATTAATATTCTTATATGAATTTACTCAAATCATAATATATGATACTATAAAATATAAATTAACATAATTATTAAATATATTATAATTAAAATATATAATTTAATAAAATTCTTAATAATTAATATTCTTATATGAATTTACTCAAATCATAATATATCATACTATAAAAGATAATTTTAAATAATTAATATTAAATATATTTTAATTAAAATATATGATTTAATAAAATTTAAAATAATTATAACTAATAAATTATCTTATATGAATTTGTATAATTTAAAATAATTATTATTACATATAATTTAATAATAATATATAATTTCATAAAATTCTTGATAATAAATTTTCTTATATGAATTTATACAATTTAAAATAATTAATATTAAATTTAATTTAATAATGATATATAATTTCATAAAATTCTTAATAATAAAATGTTCTTATATGAATTTACTAAAATCAAAATATAACTTGAGAATTATATTCTGGATAAACATAATTAACTTATATTAAGAAAAGGTTAGATGAAAATGAAATTCTACATCATAATCCATATGTTATATAGTTTTACAACATCAAAAAGTTTGAACATTGATTTTTAATGGTGAGAAAGAAATCTTCTAACCCATTCCAATCGCGCAACAGAAGGTAAACTAAAGAAAACGATCATTTGAGTTGGATGATCTGGAATTTTACTCAAAGCGTCATACCACTGATCGTCGGTTAAACCTTCAATTTCCCATAAGGATGAATATAAATTTGAAGCTTTCTCTTCTATCTTTTGATATTCTTCTGACTTCTGCTGAACTACCACCTCGGAGGCAATACTCCTACTGATTTGATCGCCAACGGCCTTGATGTTTTCGGCCAATAAAGTGGCAGCCACATCAAATGAAGAAGACATATCACGAGCATCAGATTTCTTCTTTCTCTTGTTTGAAGATGAGGAACCCCCTTGGTCTCTATCTCGTTGCGGCTCCGCAGCAGAAACATCCATGTCATCCAAGGAGACGTCAGCTTCGCAGTCATAGAATGAGTTTCTTTCTTCATCCATACCTGTAATAGGTACACCCTCAGCATTTATTTCTTCAAGAACATCAGCAGTTGTTTGAGCATCTTTCCCAGTTGCTCGATCTCTTGCATATATGGCAGTAAGCTGGTCGTAGTAAGGGAAAGTACGCTGTCTGAATTGAGCGGCTTCTTTATGACTCTAAAAAAATGAGGAAATCATATTAGTTATAAGTTTGGTAAAAATAAGATAATAAAGACTTGAAATAATCTTACCTTTAAATAGGAGTCCCAAACCGCATCTTCAGCAACAATGAGCTGCCTATGCTCGTCCCAACCAAAACCGCTATTGTTTTGGCCATTAAGCATGTCATAGACGATTGACCACTCCCTTTTTAGTAACCTAATCCTCGATTCAATATTAGGTCTCGCCTTCAACATTGCATTTGGTAAAACCTTTTGTAGCATTCTCTCCAACTCGTTTAAATAACCGGCTTTGAACCCGGTATCAGCATTAAATGTTCCAACATTGTGCAGGTCCACCATGCAGGAAACCAATGCTGCATCTTCTTCTGGAACCCATTTTCTTTTGGTTCCTCGAGAAGCTTGAGAAGAAGCATTTGATTTCTGGAACACCTAACATAATTATCTTAAGAACAAAAAAAAACAAATTATATTAATTACTATTTTAATATCATGAATCAAAAGGTGCTTGCCAAACTAATTTAAAATTATAACACATGCTGAATGAGAAGAAATTAAATTATAATTCAACAAGTTCAGTACAATACAAAAATCAATACAGAAGTTTCACAAAAGTTTCACAAACGAATTTCTAGATGCTTGCCATTGGACTCTAAAATCTTGGGGCTCTATTTTATATTATATTAAACTTTACATCAATGGTCCCTGACCGACAGATTCACAGCAAATTATCATGTAAAGATAATTTTATAAAAAAATACTATTTATTTAATTGATTGTTCAATAAAATAGTGAAACCAAAAAAAAGGTTATAATAATTATTGATGAATTTTTTCGAAACAACCCAGCATAATTTATACATCAGAATAAAAATAAAAATAAAAAGCAGATGATTTTGACAGCCGGCATAGTCTTATAATATATCATAACAGTCCGGAATCTAAACAAGAAGACACGACACATGCTAAGGATGTTAAACACACGAAGGACTAGAAACAAGATAAATCAGATAGAAAGAACTAGGAAAAAAAAACAAGAGCTTGTATTAATGGAGGTTTTTTTCTTTTGTCTGATATGTATGCAGCTAGTAGTATTTTTAGAGGTTATATATATACAGTCAAAAATACTAGCTGATCTCTATTGGGATTAAAATTTAAACATGGATTATCAACATCGAGCTAGTTTCATTCTTAAAGCAAAATTTACAAAAATGGAGGCTCACTTCATTAAATCTATTAAATGACCATGAATACCAATGGAAAACTAACCTGTAATGAGCAAATCGGGAACGACTACGATGAAGAAGTGTTGGAACAAAGAACCTGTAATAAGAAAAGGGAAAGCTGATAAATTCCCATGTTGTGCATATTATAGAAGTAGTTGAAGTTCAATATAGAAAACATTAAAGGAAGATTAGATAGTATATATAGAGATGGTCAAGCTTTAGTTGATATAAAGAAGGATACTATTTTGATATTAAGAGAACAGGATAATAAGAATAAACTAAACAATCTCCAGGATTGGTTTACACAAGCTTTAGAAAAACAAACTACTGTTAGGGAACTAGTACAAAACAACCAAAGCACGATCATTCTGTTATGGTAGTTTTTCCTCCATGTGCAAAACACTTGCCGCCCCTCCATGGCATTGAGTTTCAACCCTTTGAGGTTTGTCCCAAGATCTTTGTTATTTTCAATCAGACTGATAATAGGAACCAAGTCTTGTTCAACCCGGCTATCACAAACAAGTTTCATGGTAATGGATTAAATGTTTTTGCAAATTACAATGATGGCAAGTATGAGAGGAAAGATGTTTATGATGTGGGAGAAGAAACATCCTCTTTTCTGAAAGAGGATTCGGATGATATTGATGCACTGCTCAGCTCGGAAGAGGAAGAACAAGTTGAGTATGACGAAGAAGAGGTTAGCACAGCCCGAACCTTTGGAAATTATGAATTGGATACTGCTGATTCTCGCTCTGCTCATGGCTCGAAACTGGAAATTATCAAATCGCCAAAGCACCCTCAAGTCTCGATGGAGCTGAATTGAATGTCCGTTACCAACTGACAAATTTGACAGGGCAGAGAAAGAAAAAATATATGAAACTGAGATGGAAAACAATGAAAAGAAAAAATATATGAAACTGAGATGGAAAACAATGAAAGTGAACTGGAAAGGTTGCGCAATTTAGTAAAGGAACTGGAGGAGAGGGAATTGAAGCTCGAGGGCGAATTGCTTGAGTACTACGGTTTAAAAAAGCAGGAATCAGATATTGCTAAATTACAAAAGCAGCTTAACATCAAGACAGTTGAAATTGACATGCTGAATATTACCATAAACTCTTTGCAAACCGAGAGGAAGAAGCTTCAAGAAGAGATTGCACATGGAGCTTTTATAAAGAAGGAGCTGGAGGTGGCTAGGAACAAAATCAAGGAGCTACAAAGGCAAATTCAACTTGCTGCTAACCAAACAAAAGCTCAGGTATTGTTTCTCAAGCAACAAGTTTCTGGTCTTCAAGCAAAAGAGCAAGAAGCCATCAAAAGTGATGCTGAGATTGACAAGAAATTGAAAGCTTTAAAGGAGTTAGAAATTGAAGTTGTGGAGCTTAGGAGAAAGAATAAAGAGCTTCAACATGAAAAGAGGGAGTTAACTGTTAAACTGGATGCTGCTGAAGCAAAAATAACCTCCCTTTCCAACATGACAGAGGTAAGTCCCACAGACATCTCTTATTTATCATATTCTGAACTACATTTATCTTATTTATCTTATTTATCAGCAAATGGTGTAAAGGAGAACAATCTTTCAGAATTAAATTATCTTCTGCACCCTCTAGCATGCCTATAGTGAAAAAGGTTTAAACTTAAAACCAATCAACTCCAAGATTCATTTATTTAGATGAATTATTTAAAACATTATGCAACCAATATTTGCTCTTCCAACTTAATTATAATTCAGCTTTTAGGACAAAATTCAAATTAAAACATGTTGTTCCAATAGGGTCGGAAGCGTGTAAATTATTGTACTAAAAAATCACACAAAGTTCAATTCCCAGGGAAGAGAGGTGGATCACATGGATCTCTTAAATACCAAGTCTTTCCTTAGACAGAATATCCCTTCTATAGTAATTTAATAGCACAATTAAATACTACTATTATACCCTCAAATATTGAAAGAAAAATAGGACAAGAAAGAACACAAGAGTTTTAACGAGGTTCGGTAAATTATACCTACGTCCTCGGGCACTAACACCAGATGATAACTTTACTATCTCTAAAGTATTACAAACAAATAGAATTCCTTAAGAATTCTCAAATGGGAGAAGAGAGAAAACTAAGAGAGAAAGATTGGTTGGGATGAATTGAAATGAGAAATGAGAAGGCCTATTTATAATTGAGGTTTAAGGACCAAACAATAAATAGCCCATTATCTCAAGGACCAAAAAAAATTATCCCATGCCACTTTTTCAAAGTCAACTTTAGGGTGCTAAACTTGCACCACTTTGTATTGTTTGCCATTAATGTTGTCTCCCATTAATGTTAACAATCTCCACCTTGAAGATTTGATTAGGATAATCACATCTTCACACACTTCCTTCAACTCCCCAAATTCGATAAAGCTATCTTTTGTAGTGCCTACAAATGCACTCTCGAGCGCCATACACCTGAAGGTGCTCAAATTCTCAGGATGTTAATCAAGTTCAAACAATGATTAAACTTGATTGTTGTTACCACCTTGGTCATCATATCTGCGGGATTATCTGCTGTTGGAATCTTCTGAAGTAGAATTTTTCCTTTTTCAAAGACTTCCCGCACAAAGTGATATCTTACGTCGATATGTTTGGTTCTTGAATGATAGACTTGATTTTTCGCTAAATGAATAGCGCTCTGACTGTCACAATATAAACTTATGTGACTTTGAACAACTCCTAAGTCTTTCAACAATCCATTAAGCCAAATAGCCTCCTTAACAGCTTCTGTAACTGCCATATATTCTGCCTCTGTAGTAGACACAGCTACTGTAGACTGTAAGGTAGACTTCCAACTCACTAGGGCTTTCGCAAGAGTAAACAGATACCCCGTAGTTGAACGACGTTTATCTAAATCACCAGCAAAGTCGGAATCAACATATCCAACTACAAACTGACCAAGTGCTTCATCCTGTTCAAAAATTAAACTAACATCTACGGTTTCTCGAAGATACCGTAGAATCCATTTCACAGCTTGCCAATGTCCTTTTCCAAGATCATGCATATACCTGCTCATAATTCCAACAACTTGTGAAATGTCAGGCCGCGTACACACCATCGCATACATCAAACTCCCAACTGCATTAGCATATGGGACTTTTGCCATATATTCTCTTTCTTCTTCAGTTTTCGGAGATAATTGAGCACTAAGTTTCAAATGAGAAGCAAGTGGGGTACTTACATGTTTTGTGTTTTCATTTACACCAAAACATTGTAATACATTTTTCAGATATTGCTTCTGATTCAAACAAAGCTTGCCTCTCTGTCTATCTCTACTTATCTCCATGCCGAGAATCTTCTTGGCCTCACCTAGATCTTTCATCTCGAACTCTTGATTCAACTGAGCCTTCAGCTTATCTATCTCATTTTGGCTCTTCGAAGCGATTAACATATATCAACATACAAGAGTAGATAAATGAAAGATCCGTCATGCAGCTTCTGCAAATATACACAATTGTCATATTTGCTTCTTGTGTACTTCTGCCTTCTCATAAAGCTACCAAATCGCTTGTACCACTGCCTCGGGGATTGCTTCAATCCATATAGCGATTTGTTCAGCTTACAAACCCAATTTCTACCACCAGCATCTGTGTATCCTTCGGGCTGAGTCATATAGATCTCCTCTTCTAACTCACCATGCAAGAAAGCCGTCTTAACATCAAGTTGAGCTAGCTCCAAATTCAACTGTGCTACCAAGGCTAACAAAATTCTAATGGAGGAATGCTTCACAACAGGGGAAAATACATCATTGTAGTCAATTCCCTCCTTCTGAGAGTAGCCTTTAGCTACCAATCTTGCCTTGTAGCGAATATCTTTCTTGCTAGGAGATCCATCTTTCTTTGCGAATACCCACTTGCATCCGATTGCCCTTTTACCTTTCGGTAATTGCGCCAACTCCCAAGTATTGTTCTTCCGGAGAGACTACATTTCTTCATCCATGGCGCTTTTCCATTTATCACTTTCTAAGCTTTGCATTGCTTCTTGATAAGTGATAGGAATATCATCAACAACGGGAAGGGCGTAGGCCACCATATCAGTAAATCGAGCAGGTTTACGAATTTCTCTCCGTAGCCTTGCAACTGCAACTGGTTCTGGTGTACTTAGTGGTTCTTGGGTCAGAACCTCTTCAACCTCTAATTCCTCCATTGTGGCTGGAGAATTAGACTTATTAACTGGGCAAATCCCCATCTGCTCAAACTCCACCTGTTTTGGAGTACACTCCACCTGCTGTGGAGTATTGCTCGTCTGAATATCTTTATCTGCTACCTTTTTCAATGTGGCAGATTCATCAAAGGTAACATCTCTGCTACAGATCATTTTCTTTGTGCTTAAACACCAAAGACGAAATCCCTTCACTCCAGAAGTGATTCCCATAAAGAGAGCTTTCTTTGCCCTCGGATCTAACTTTGACTCCTTCACATGGTAATATGCAGTGGATCCAAACACATGTAAGGAATCATAATCTGTAGCCGGTTTTCCAGACCATACCTCCATAGGAGTTTTTCTTTCTAATGCAGATGATGGCAAACGATTAACAAGATGGCCAGCGTATGTCACAGCCTCAGCCCAAAATTGCTTGCCCAACCCAGCATTGGACAACATACATCGAACTTTCTCCAGCAATGTTCGATTCATACGCTCTGCCAATCCATTCTGCTGTGGTGTATCCCTAACTGTGAAGTGTCGAACAATACCATACTTGGCACACATCGAAGAACGGATCACTTTTATATTCCCCTCCATTGTCCGTCCTAAGCCGCTTGATTTTCTTGCCAGTCTGGTTTTCGATCATAGTTTTCCATTTAAGAAAAACTCTAAGCACTTCATCCTTAGTTCTCATGGTATACACCCAAACTCTTCTGGAAAAGTCATCAACAAAAGTAACAAAATAGTGTTTTCCTCCCAATGAAGGTGTCTTGGAAGGCCCCCACACATCTGAGTGAACATATTCCAAAATACCTTTTGTATTATGGATAGCAGTACCGAATTTCACTCTCTTTTGCTTTCCCAGAACACAATGCTCGCAAAATTTTAATTTGCAAGCCTTTGCACCTTTCAACAATCCTTGCTTTGCCAGAATTTGCAAGGATTTTTCGCTGGCATGTCCCAACTTCATATGCCACAACTATATTGAGTCCAATTATTTATTGCCGGAAGCTGCAGCGACTGCTCCAATAACTGTACTACCTTGGTAGTAATACAAGTTATTTTTCCTGATGCCCTTCAATATCACAAGTGCGCCAGATGTCACTTTCAAAACCCCATCTCTCATAGTAACAACTGAACCATTGGATTCTAGGGCTCCCAATGAGATGAGATTTTTCTTCAAACTGGGCATGTACCGAACATCAGTCAGAACTCTGGTTGATCTATCTTTATTCTTTAATTGGATTGAACCTATCCCAACAGTTTTACAGGCATTGTCATTGCCCATATAAACAACTCCTCCATTTAGTTCTACTAAATCAGAGAACCACTCCCGGTTAGGGGACATATGATAGGTACAACCCGAATCCAATATCCACTCATCTGAATGGAACGACGATGATGATGCAACCAGTGATAGTTCAGAGTCACTGGTATCATGCTTTGCAACACAAGCATCTACAGCAGCTTTTCCCTTATTCTTCAGCTTTGGACAATTTTTCTTCCAGTGGCCTTTCTCATGACAAAAAGCACATTCATCTTTCCCGAGTCTGGACTTTGACTTTGATCTCCCCTTTTGAGTTTTCTTCCGAGTGTATGAACGACCTCGGACTACTAAAGCTTCTGTATCTCTGATTGAGTTTTTCTGTTTGTCCTTCTTTCTCTGTTCATAACTATATAAGGCCGCACAGACTTCGCTCAGAGATATATCACTCCTGCCATGAAGTAGAGTAGTTTCTAGGAACTCAAACTCCTCAGGAAGTGACCCCAACAGCATCAAAGCCAAATCTTCATCTTTGAATGTCTCATCCATATTCAGCAAATCAGTGACTAACTGATTAAATTTGGTGATGTGATCATTCATTGTGGTACTTGGGATGTAAGTGAAGCGAAACAGTCTTTTCTTCAAGTGGAGCTTATTTTGACTGTTTTTCTTCAAAAAATTTTCTTCAAGTGCCACCCACAACTTATTTGCAGAAGTCTCCTTTGAAAAAGCATACCTCTGCTCTCGAGAAAGGCATGATCGAATTGTGCCACATGCCAACCGATTGATCGCCTTCCAATCTTTCTCCTGTACATCATCTGGTTTCTCTTCATCAATGGCAATGTCTAGACCCTGCTGAAAAAGGGCATCTAGAACCTCACTTTGCCACATACCAAAATGGCCCGTGCCATCAAAGATCTCCACGGCCAATCTTGCATTTGCAATTGTCGGTCTTGTCCACATGGACGATGTTGAAGCTCCTACACCGACCGTTTTCTCCATAATCTTTCAATATACCTAAGGAAATCTTTTCTGATGTGGAAGATCAGTTCAAACTGCAACCACAGAGCATACTACAATTAACCTTCGGCTCTGATATCACTTGTTGTTCCAATAGGGTCGGAAGCGTGTAAATTATTGTACTAAAAAATCACACAAAGTTCAATTCCCAGGGAAGAGAGGTGGATCACATGGATCTCTTAAATACCAAGTCTTTCCTTAGACAGAATATCCCTTCTATAGTAATTTAATAGCACAATTAAATACTACTATTATACCCTCAAATATTGAAAGAAGAATAGGACAAGAAAGAACACAAGAGTTTTAACGAGGTTCGGTAAATTATACCTACGTCCTCGGGCACTAACACCAGATGATAACTTTACTATCTCCAAAGTATTACAAACAAATAGAATTCCTTAAGAATTCTCAAATGGGAGAAGGGAGAAAACTAAGAGAGAAAGATTAGTTGGGATGAATTGAAATGAGAAATGAGAAGGCCTATTTATAATTGAGGTTTAAGGACCAAACAATAAATAGCCCATTATCTCAAGGACCAAAAAAAAATTATCCCATGCCACTTTTTCAAAGTCAACTTTAGGGTGCTAAACTTGCACCACTTTGTATTGTTTGCCATTAATGTTGTCTCCCATTAATGTTAACAAAACAAATCCACTTGCTATAGTTTATACCAACATCATTATTTTTCTTTGTTAATTAATAGAATAAATTTTAATTGTTGTTGTGAGAATACTTGGCAACAAATACAAACAAAATCCTTAACTCTAAGGCAGAATTGTTCTTTATGAAGAAAAAGAAGCAGAAAGTACAAATCCTTGTTTAAAGAAGAAAACTAGGAATTGTGCAACTTTTTTCAATCATCTGCAATATTTGATCACACTGTGCAAGCAAAACATATGTTTCAATCTAAAAAAGCTTTCCAAAGTAAAAAAGAATCCATGCAGATCAGCAAGCAATGATCTTATCGGCTTTACTGCTTTGGTTTACAAGTGTGAACTACATTCACACCATCAATATGCATCACTTAGCATAAATTTATTTCCCCTCGCTTCCACCCGATCCTTGGGATCGATTAGTATAACAGGCAAAACGGTTCTGGAACTAGCACCAAAAAATGAAACAAGCAAAACGAAGAAATAGAACTAGCAGAAAGAAAAAGAGTATAACATATTCAAGCGAGTATTTAGCACCAAAAAGAAAAACGAAGAAATAGAACTAGCTGAAACAAGCAAAGGGAAAATTCTGGGAAAACACCAACTCATTCAAAAAATGGCAGAAACTCTTATAAAATGTGGAGATAATGACACAGTTATACAACCATTATTATGAAAAGAATCATGTAAAATGCTTCAAGAAATGAAAAGTTTATTCATACCTCAAAAACCAAACGCCAAGACCGAGAGAAGAAACGATAAGGACAGAATCATCAACGAAATCAGTGGGAAATGGGAGGAGAAACGATGAGGACAGAAAAAGGAGAGGGTGGAGGTTGATTTCGGTTAGGGAGGGAGGGTAAAACAGAGACTTGGGAAGGGAAGCCGGACGTAATAGCTAATCTGGAATTTGGGAAGGGAATAGAGAAGCAGAGAATTTGGGCATTAGGTCGGTATTGTAATAGGCGCGTAATACCTATTACAGCAAACCAAATGCCGGAATAGATCGGTAATGTAATAGGCGTGTAATCGAGGCGTAATGGATTACCTATTACACTGAACCAAACATGTTGTAATTGTAGTGTTCGGCAAATGAAGGTTTGCATAAGTTTGTTGAGTTAAAACTTTCAAACGAAAATGTAGGGATGGACAACTTTTTTTCACAAATGATTGGGAATGAGAGATGTGGAATGACATATGTGACCATACTTGCTAAAAAATTACTCTATTTGCCATATGCTCTCAAACCTAATAGGGCTGTTTATTTAAAATTTCAAAAAATTAACTAATTAATTTCTATAATTGATGTTTTAATTCCTTGGTAATAATGTTTTATTTCAATAATTTCACCCAATAAATACCAAAGTATTATAAACAAATAAATATTTAACAATAAAATGTGTCATACCCTTATTCGTCATTTTACACATCAACTTTCAACTATCAGCTAAGTTTTACCAAACAGTTTTAAATAAACAGTTAATAGAATCAGCTGGTCAAACCAGCCACTGCATTCAGCAATCAACTATCAGCTATCAGCCAATTGCCAAATAGGGGCATATTTATATTAGATTATGGTATACCCACAATATGAGTGAATTTTTTTTATATCAAAACTATTTATAAAGAAAATTTATGTAGAACACTAAATAGGTTTTATTTGAAATAACAAAGTTAAAGCTTTAATGACTTTAGTGTTTTAGGTTCAAGCTAGTCATCACACAAGCTTGTCACATGGAGCGTAATCAATTAGTTTCAAACTCAAGCAATTCCAAAAGAGCCGGAGATGAAGACATGGATAATGAAGACAGGGCAGACCATGCTAACTGTGAAAGGCGTCGAGTGGAAGCATCAGATGATGATTTTGTTAATGATGAAGACGAGTTCAAGTGGACTGTCTCACAACACTCCCCAAAAGGGCCATGATTGTACTTAGTTGGAATGTTAGGGAATGGGGTGTCCTCTAATAGCTAACTATCTTAGTAATCAAGTGAATAAATTTAAGCCTTGTGTAATGATCTTAATGGAAACTAGGAAACCTTTATCAAATATGTCTAAGTTAGCTAGTAAGTTAGGATATAATGGGTGTGTTGGTACTAGTTCTAAAGGCAAAAGTGGGGCTTTTGCCTATGGTGGGAGGAATCATGATTTTGAGCTTTAAGCCCTATCCTTGTCAATGAAAATCTAATCCTTGTTTGTGCATACGATGAAAAATCTAGACAATGTTGGATTACAAGTTTCTATGAACACTCAACTTTATATAAAAGGTTTCAAGTTTGGGGTCAAATAAAGAATATCGCTCGACTCATCGGCTCGAACCTATGGCTCATACTTAGAGACTTCAATCAAGTCTTAAGTAGAGAGGAAAAGTTCTCATTATCTCACAAGGACATTAAGGGATACAAAAGCTTTTTAAGTTGTATCAATGAGTGCAATCTCATCGATAGCACTATGCATGGAGGTATCTTTATGTAGACAAAATGATAAGAAATAGCGGACTAAGATTTTATTCAAATTGTTTAACTTGAGAAAGAAAGATTCAGATTTGACCTGTAAAGAAGAAATAAATAAATTTAGAAATAAAGAAAATGAAAACACTAAAATAAAAATTGAGTATAAATAATAAATAATAAATAAATAAACGAAAAAAAAATAAAGTGGAAGATGGAATGAGTAAACTGATGGATATGATGGATAGATTGATAACTGTCCAATTGAACCTTTTGAGATATAATACTAACAAACTCAATTAATAACTTTAATCAACTCTCCAATAAATAATCCTTGGCAAATTGAATGATAAAGAATGAATTTTCATAACTCCTTGAAGAAAATCGACAATAAAACTACTTCTAAAAATCACAAGAAAGAAGTCTTTCTCAAAGAAGTTAACTCCTTGAGTTGAAAACTTTATTAGTGAAATAATTGTGTCTAACGAACAATGAAGAGATCTTTTTATAAGCTAGCTAAGTGCATCCAAATAAAACTCTTAACTATATTAAAATTCCAGTTAATCTAAACAATAAGTAGTTTTAAACTAGACTTTCTTGTTTAACTAAAAAAACATAAAACTTTTATTGTTTGACTAGAAAAACGTAATATTCCTACACAGCTTAAAATACTTAAAAATATCTTAAATTTGGAATAAATAAATAATAAATAATACCTAATAAATACAATATTGGGCTCATATGTAATAAAAATTAAGCCTAAAAATCAAACCCAATATGATTTAAACTCGAATTAAAAGCCCAAAACTCACAATTTTCATAATAATCTCGTCCAGAAATTCTGGTCACACAGTCTTCACTAAAATAGTCAAAACTTGAGCTCTCGAAATCGAAATCAAGTGATTCAAATTTTGTTTCAAATTTAAGAAATAGATTTTCGAACGCTATGAAGACATCTCAACCAAAAAAATGTTTAGATCCCATCCAAAAACTCACCGTAAGTCAATTGATTTTCCAAACTTGAAAATTGGCACCTTCGATGAATGAAATTTAATAAATTTCACTCTATTTGTGTATGTATCACAAACAATAGAAGTGAAGAGAATGCAATATGGGAAAATCTTGATTGCGCTTTTAGCAACATGACATGTAACAACCCAAAAGTTAGTGGAGTTGAAAAATGTGATTTTGAGACCTCGTTTCCATAAATATTTTATACGTGAATTGAAAATTTGATTAGTAATTTAGCTGAAATTGTGATTAATTAGGATTCAGAGACTAAATTGTAAAGTCTAATCGCTATAGATTTATTAATTGGCTAAAGGTTCAGGGATTAAAATTGCTATAAATCCAAGGTCTATATTTTCAAATAAACCATTTTAGACATAATTATAGTGCACAGTGGTGTATTGTGTAAATTTATTATTATTAAAATTTATAATTAAACTTTTATAGTTTATAAACTAAACAAATAAAGGTGGAAAGAAAGAGAAACTTAGCTTCATCTTCCTCACCACCACCGAATTCTATAGCCAAAGAAACCAAGAAAATCATCCAAGGGCTTCAAACTTTGAAGCTTCAATCGGTTAGTGCAATTTAGCCAATTTATTGGAATTTTTATGCTTTTGAGATCATAGAAGCTTAATCTAACTAGCCCATGTATCAATTTGTAAAACTGTTAAACTATTAGAAAGTTACCATTGTTGATTTCTTAAAGTTTTAGGTGTTAAATTGATGGATTTTAAGCTTAGATGTGAAAAATGACTAAATTATAAATTTAATTGATAGTTTTGTACATTAGGGACCATATAAAATTATATGTAAAAATAAGAAATAGGAGGTTCGTAATGGAGTATAGTGAAATCAGAATGCAATTTGGAATTTTAAATTGAAAGTTATGTTAGTCCTGGTTTTAGGGACTAAATTGAGTAAAATGAAAATTTTGTATAAAATGACAATTGATTGTGAATTTGGTTGAATATTGATGGTGTTGTATATTTATATTAATCCGTAGCTAAAATCAACCCAGATTCCTCAAGTCGTCGATGAACAACTCGACATTCTCGATTTGTATTTCTATAATCCGATCCAATTTAATTATTGCTCATTCATGCTAAACTGCATGATTTAGTCACAGGGTAAGTATATAATGCTTGTATGAGTTAATTGATATGGTACAGCGAGATAAATGACTAAATTGAATAGAATAAAAAGTTGTCTAATTTATCTGATATATGAAATTATCATGAAATAGAGTTGAGATGGTTATATATGGGATTGGAATGGTAAATTGATGATGAAATTGAGATTGATAGAATGTGAAATGAATTTATAATGGAATTGGGAAGTGGCTATCTATTAAATGTACAAGTTATGCTTTGGTATATCCGATGATGCACTATGTGTGCCAGTACATTACCTTCAGTTTATCTGATGATGCATTGTGTACGCTAGTATAAATGTTTCGGTATATCCGATGATACTCTATGTGTGTCAGTACATTTTTTTTTGGTTTATCTGATGATGCACTGTATGCCAGTGTAAATGCTTCAGTATATCCGAAGATGCACTATGTGTGCTAGTATATTTTCTTTGATTTATTCGATGATGCATTACGTGTGCCAGTATATTTCTTTCAAGTTATCTAATGAAACATTGAGGTGCCAGACCGGAATGCAGGTTGTATATCAAGGTAATCAAATTGAAAATGTTATGTTTGTATACATTAAGTTGTGAAATAAATTTTAAATGATGCAAAATTAGCCAAAAATGAACTCGTAGGGCTAATCAAGAAATTGAGCTAATAAACTCAGAAATGATTGAAGTAAATGAAATGGAATTGAATGTGTATGCTTATAAATAATGTATATAAGTGACTAAACCTATGCTACAATGATGTTGTGAAATTGAATAAGTATATGTGTATAGATGTGGAATGGAATTATTAGGTAGTTGTGAGATATAATGTGGAATGGAATGGCAAGTAATACTAATGTAGGAAAAGAATATTTTAGTATGAAAATTATATGTTGATTAATTTGTGAATTGGATTTGAATTAGGTGCATACATTTATATAAACTTGTTAATATTATATTGGATTATAGAATTACCACTAGGTTTTATCGCTCAGTGTACGATTTTGTTTCCCGTGATCAAGTTAGGTATAAGATGTGATCCCGAGTATTGACTTCAGCATCCAAATAACATATTGAACTCAACGAAGTTGGTGAACCTCTTTTTTTAATTACATTATATGTATCTAATAGAGTCACCTTAATGTTTTGTTATGTTTTGGATTGTTGAATTTGAAATAGGTAAATAAATACAAACATGTACATACCAAGTTGGTGATTGTAGTTTGGCATGAGTTGGGTTTATGTGTGTTATTGTTGATTGATGATATGTAAGAAGTATGCAAACTTGGTATAAGGAATGGATTAATAATGGTTAGTACCTTTATGATATATGTATGTTTTGGTAATGGTTACCATTAGGATATGAATTAGCATGAAATGTAATGGTATTTGGTTACTGCTTGGATTGTGTTCATAGCAGGTGAAAATGACAGGTTGATGGATGATTGTATGATGAAATTGGTAGAGAGGATACTTGTGGACAATTGTGTATGTTTAAGTATGAATTGGGAATGTTTTAGTATGAAATGTTTTAAGGATTGAAATGAAATAGGTACCAAAAGTAAAAAGCTGGAAATTTTCTATGAGGTATCGATACCTTGGCAAGGGTATCGATACTTTGGTGATTTTTTTTAAAATATTCTAAATATCAAATTGTAAAATGGTATCGATACCAGAGTAAAGTATCGATACTTTGAGAAAGGTACCGGTACTTTATGACAAGTACCAATACTATTGATTTTTACTCAATTTTTCCAAACATCGAAGCGAAGAATGATGCCGATACCTAATTACGGTATCAATCTTTGTTTTAAAATTTAGAAAATTTTGCAATTCGGTCTTACTTCATGCTCAAGTCAGCAAAAGAGCTTTCGTAAGCTCGATTAAGGCTCAGATTTTATTGTGCATCATAATGTACATGTGTTTATGGCATGACTGATTGTATTAATGGTTTATTTACAATGTACTTAATGGTAGTTACTTCGACAACGAATGTGATATCTCGTAACTCGGACCCAATAGCTAAGTCAGGTAGAGGGGTGTTACACGACATTGCCGAAAAATCATCCTAGAGCCCATTTGTACAATTTTCCAATCATAGAATTAGACCATATCATGATCTTACTTGACATAAATAAAAAGGACAAGCTTTCAAAGAAGGTTGTTTCGCTTCGAAACATTAAAGTTACTTGAACCACAAAGTAAAGTAATAATAAATGAGGCTTAGGTGATGATAGTGGATGGATTCCTATCGTTCAAGCTCCAATCCAAATTAAAAGTTACAAGTGAGAACTGAAGGTATGGAATAGGGAGTCTTTTGGTAACATTCATAAGAGGAAACATGTTTTAACAGATAGGCTTGAAGAGGCACCAAATAACATAAAAGATAGTTCTTCCATTGACAAGGTAAGGAATATAAAAGATGAGTTGGAAAAAAGTTCTTGGAAGAAGAGCATATTCTATGGCATCAAAAATCAAGAAAGGATTGGATCATAAAAGGCAAAAGGAACACAATGTACTTTCACCTCATTGCAAATAAAAGAAGAATTAGAAACACAATTTATATGATCAAGGATGAGAAGGCTAGAACCTAGGAGAATCAGGAAGATATAGAAAATTGTTTTAAAAACCTTTTCAAAGGCATTTTTTTTAAAGATTATCTTAACAGTGTGCAAGACATTGAATGTTTTCTAAGTGGGTTGGAAATTCCCAAAATCCTAGAGAATTTAAAATATATGCTAAACAATCTATTTTCGGAACAGGAAGTTTAGAAAGCATTGTTTGAATTAGGGCCCCTTAAGGCTCCAGGGTCAGATGGTTACCCAACTATCTTTTTTTCAAAAAAACTAGGATGTAGTTGACCACTGGTAACTAATGCATGTTTCAATTTTCTTAACACAATATTAAAAGAATTAAACAAAACCTTTATTGTACTAACTCCAAAAGAAAAATCTCTGAAAAAGATTAGCTAAAATCATCTCATATGTCTGTGCAATGTAGTATACAAGGTAATCTCCAAAGTCCTAATTCAACGTTTAAAACTCATTCTTAGTGAAATTGTTTCCCCATATCATAATGCTTTCATTAGGGGAAGACAAATGGGTGAGAACATTATTTTGGCTTCAAAATTAATTAATCTCATCAATAAGAAGACCAAATGTAAATGAAGTATAGGAGATTTGAAATTTAAGATGGATAAGGCTTATGATAGGTTCAGACGGAATTTCACACACATAATCCTGAAAATGAGTGGATTTTAGGAAAAAAAGATTAACCTCATCATGTAATGTATTTCAACTATAT
Source organism: Gossypium hirsutum (assembly GCF_007990345.1). Lineage (NCBI taxonomy): Eukaryota > Viridiplantae > Streptophyta > Magnoliopsida > Malvales > Malvaceae > Gossypium > Gossypium hirsutum. Next base: position 53,455,556 of record NC_053446.1, read on the forward strand.
CTTATTAGATTCTACTGAGTGGATCACTCAAAGGTAACATCAATCCTATTAGAGGTTTAAGACAAGGTGAGTCCCTTTCTCCCTATCTTTTCGTTCTATGCCAAATATCTTATCATTAATGATTAGTAAAGAGGAAAAAGAGGAAAACTTATAAGGACTCAAAGTGGGAAGAAGGAGCATCCCGATAAATTACTTATTTTTTTGCAAATGATAGTTTTTTATTTGTCAAAATCGAAAGGGAGTCATGCCATATAGTTAAAAGGATTCCGGATCAATATTGTGTCTTTTCAGGACTGTGTATCAACTACAATAAATCTAAACTCAAGATTAATAAAAATTATCATCCGAAGTTCAAAACAATGTTCAGAGGTATCTTACAAGTGAGAATTAATGGGGAGAATTGTAAATACTTGGGGATGGATTTGGGTTCTCTAAATAAGAAAAACAAATTCTTTCAACCCATATTAAACAAAATGGAATAAAAACTCTCCCTTTAGAAAGCCAAATTGTTGGGCCAATGAGGCAAGCTTACCTTAATCAAATATGTGCTTGCAAGTTTACCTACCTATTGCTTATCATGCTTTCAAGCCCTAAAGAATGTATGTGACAAGATCAATCAATTGCTGCAAAAATTTTGGTAAGGAAAGGAAGCAAATGAAAGGAAAATCTATTACATAAACTATGAAAAAATCTGCTCGAGTACATCTTTAGGGGCCTTGGTATAAGAAAAATGCAATTGATGAATAAAGCCTCGCTAGCTAAAATTGCACAGAGGATAGTGGATGAGCAAAGTTGGATACTGAAAGAAACTTTGGTCAAGAAATACTTCACAAAGGGTATATCCTTTAGTGTTAGGTGAAACCATATGATTCATGGGCTTGAATGAGCATATTGATGGGTAAAGAGGTCATTAAACATAATATCACATGGGATAATGACAACAGATGAAATTCATAAAAGGATACGGAGGCATCTGATTAGGTACTTATTAGAAACATAATTGACAATTTAGACATGCAATAGTTGAATGCATACTCAAGATGCATACTTAGGATGCCTTGTTTGAGGGTCTTACGAAACCTAAATGGATGCATACTCAGGATGGGAAATTATCGGTTAGATCAACTTATTTTCAGGTTGTTAATAGCCAGCAATTTGAAAGTTTGAATGTGCATAAGTGTTTCGAAAAAAATTGGAAATTTCTTCGGTCACTCAAACTACCATAAAATGTGATCACCTTTCTTTAGAAAATCCTTAATGAAGACCTTGCAAATATGAGATAAGAAAGAGAGCAAATTCCATAAGTCCAAAGTGTGTTTTTTTGCCAAGGTAATAAGGAGGATGTAAATCATTGATTTCAGGAATATGATTTTACTAGAGCAGTATGGCCCTGCTCAGGATATGGAATTCCCACCAAGGATATCAACATAAGCTCGATAAAATAATGGATCATTCGAATCATGAAATTGGCATTGAGTGAAGATTCTTGAATGATAAGGCTACAAGATTGGCCATCATTGTTTGGAAAATTCGAGTGCACAGGAAAATTTGGGTCTCACTATATGTGGTGTTATTATTATTATTATAGATTTATCATGGGTTTAAATAGTATTTAGTAAGTTCTATATTAGGGGTGAGCATTCGATCGAATCGAATCGAAAATTTTCGAGTTAATCGAGTTTTCGAATCTTATTTTATCATCCTAACTTTATTTGAAGTTTTCTCGAATCGAGTCGAGTGAGATGGATTTCGAATCGAATCGAATCAAATATATTTGTTCGAGTTAAATTTTAAAAAATAATTTTGGGTCCTTGTAACCATTGTCACCCATCGTAATAAAATTTGTCCACCTTAATCAAATTTTTTATTAACTTTCATCACTTCATAATTTATTTATTAATTTTCTTGTATATTGGTTAGCTTCTTTGCTTGCTTAGTTGTTTCAATTATCTTCAGATTCTTGTCACTATGTATTTTAGAATTAAATAATATATTAAATGTAAAAATATGATTTTTTTTAATAAAAGTTATTTTAAAAATAAAATGTGAAATTGATACCAATATAAAATTTTAACACGAATATTTTATGGCATAGTTAATAATTCAATTTTAATATAAATATTCAATATGACTAAACAATTCAATAATATAAATAATATAAAATGTGAAATTTAATTTAATAATATAAATAGTAGATATAAATAAAATTATTACTATTTATGTTTAGTGATTTTTTTTGGATAATTTTGATTTTTTCTTTGAGAGTAAAGGGTGAGAAGTAAAAGTTTAGGGGAAAAATAAAAAGTTTTGGGGAATAAAAGTTTGAGGGAAAGTAAATAGGGGGAGTAAAATTTTGGAGGGAAAATATTAAAAAAAATTGGAGGGGGAGGGTTTGGGATAGATGGGAGGTGGGATGGGAAGGAAATAAAAGTTTTAGGGGAAAAGTGGGAGGGAGTAAAAATTTTGGGGGAAAATAAAAGGTTTTGAGGGTTTTTGGGAGTAAAATTTTGAAAAATAAATAAATGAGAGAGTAAAATTTTGGTGGGAAATAGATTTTGGGTAGATTGGGGGGTTGGGAGGGGAGGGGAGTAAAAGTTTTGGGGGGAAAGTGGGAAGGAGTAAAAGTTCTGAGGGAAAAGTAAAAAAGTTTGAGAGTTTGGGGTAAAAATGTAAAATATTATAGTTTGATATTCGAATTATTCGAATTATTCGAGTTATTCGAATTTGAAAACTCAACTCGATTCGAACTCGAAATTCGAAAAAAATATTCTAGTTGATTTGAATAACTCGATTAACTCGAATAACTCAATTCGTTTAACTCGAAATTCGAATTTTTTTCGATTTTTTCGAGTCGAATCGAGTTTTGCTCACCCCTATTCTATATAAAATATAGAAAGATAAAAACACCTTCATGATAGAATTTGTTATTCTTTAAAAAAGAATGATTTGTAATTGTTTATCTAATTGTGTTGGTGTTTAGTAAATTTGAGCTATAAAACCATTCAAAGATTTAACAGTAGATTATGACACATCCTATGATTGGGTGTAAATTTTTAATGCAAAATTATATAAAATTGATATTAAAAATAAATGAGGCTGATTGAATTGATAAAAGGTTTTAAAAATTTTAAGGTATTATAGCTCAAATCCTATAGATTCATTCTATTTAACTTGTGTTCATAGATTTTATGTAAAAATATAAATAAATAAAAATACTTACATAATAAACTTTGTCATATTTTAAATATAACTGTGGGGTGTGCCTCGCATTTACCGGACACGTTAAAGGCACCTTAGATGAGAATTGACGAGCAACCAAATAAGGGCCAAAATAGGTTCGACGTCGGGACGACACGACAGTTTTTGGCAATGGACGTGGCGACAACGTCATGACGATGAGAGCCAACATGTCACGACAATTCTTGATGTTATGCAGCCACGTTTTGTACAGCTCAATAGGACTTCTTCTCCCAATTGCACTTTGATTACTTCAGGGTTATTTTAGTCTGATTAGACCTCTAATCTAAGCCTATTTAAAGGAGTCATTGTATCCCTGTTTCGTTACACTAGTCAACAAGGGTTTTTCTTTGAGGGTGACAAGATGTAGTCGCATATGAGTTCTGGTGAAAGTTTCATAGTAACTATGTAGATAATTTTGTTCTCGAATTAGTGCTTCTTTTAGGGGTTTGGGTAATGTATGCTTAGTACATTTAGGTTTATTTTCTTCATATTGTGCTCTCGTTTATTTACTCATTCAGTGAAAAGCCAATAACTCGCCTGTGGTTTTTCCCTCTTGGAGGGTTTTCCACGTAAAATATTTGTGTTCATTTTTTGCCACTTTTACTATCTCGTTGTTTATATGGGTCGATCCCCAAGAATAATGGTTCTTTATCCATTTTTCAATTAAATTAGTGTCTAATTATTGACTTATGATACCAACTCAGTTGTTCTCTTTTCCTTTCTTGAATTTCATCTCTAGTTTTTTTTTTTTTGGACAAATCCTTTTGATGGGTTATTTTCTGTAGGTACCATTTGCCACCCTGACGCGTTAGATAGGTTGTAAAAAATAATTATATATGCTAAATTATAATTTTATATATTTACATTAAATCATTAACTTAATAACAATTAAGTCTATTTATTATATTTATTGTTGGAAATTAGATTGCAAATTTAATTATTGATGAACACTGATTCAAATTTAGAAAGTGATGATTTATCATTCAATGGATACATTTCCATGAGACATATTGTTTTTAAGAAGTACGTCCAACATAAAGGGTTGTGACTCTTCAAAATAAGATCCATTGAGTGCATATAAATACAGGGTCTACGGTGCTCACAAAAATTATTACAATCAATCCTATTTTCAAAAATTAGAGTAAGAGTTAGGGAATTCCTTGATTTGGCTAATCAAAGGAAATTCAAAAGCTTCATTGTATCTCGGGAGGAACTTTGTCTTAACCCTCTAGTAACTTTGTGTGGGAGCAAATATTTCTCTTTGGAAAGCATCACTCGTGCCTTGAAGTCTATTGTTTAATTCAATATCGTCCCAGGATCTATCTTCTCCACTCAATATATCATACATTTATTTGAGTTTTTTTAATATGATAAAAACATGAATTATATTTATGGTAATATTTTTTAATATAAATATTCTTTAATGTATTTTTAATGTGTTAGAAAACTTAAAGTATTTTAAAATAAAAAATTAATCTAAAAAATCAAATATGGGTGGGTTAAGTCAAGCTTAGATTTATCTTTCTAAGCCTATTTTTCTAGTTAAGCCTGAAGTTAAAAAATTAATCTAAACACCTTGTATGGACTTGACAATAAGTACCTTGTGACAATTGACATGGAAAATTATTACCTTGCAATTGATGTAGAAAAAATTCTAAAATTTTAGAAATATTCTAAATAATTTATTTAAAAATTATAAAAAAGCTGTTAGAAATCATTAAAAAAATTAAAATATTATAAATAGTTAGTAATTTTAAAAAAATTATTAGAAAGTATTAAAACATTATAAAAATGTAGAAATGTAGAAAATTATTAAAAAAAATTAAAAACACTACTCTTCTTGTTTTCCTCAACTACAATTTTAATAATTTTTAATAAATTCTTATAATTTTTTATCATTTGAATAATTTTTATGTAAAATTCTATAATTATTTTATATTTTATAAAAGTTTATTAATTTCCCTATAATTTCTAAAATGTTAATAATTTTTATATTTTTTCAATAATTTTCTATATTCTTATATAATTTTAAATAAATTTTCTATAAATTTTTTATAATTTTAAATATTTTTTTAGATTTATATGTTTAAAACCATGATAAAAAAAAATCAATTAAGTAGTTCAAATGCCAGTTCACTTGTCATAGTACTACATTATTACTTAACTATCTATCAAGAGTTATATGATGATACGACCTCGGTTTAGTAGTTGAACCCGAGTCGTTTAGTTCCCGATCGTAAACGAAGAAGTATATTAGATAAGAAGAAGATAGAATATATTTGAGTTCAAAGAAGTAAAGTAAGTCCGTGCAAAGTTGGATATGGATTTGGTTTAAGTCGAAATGGTATGACTAGAATGGTCGAGTTCGGTTTAGGATTAATTAAGAAATGGTATTTGGTTTTGGTACGTTTTGGTATTTGGGAATTGGTACGAAATGGTAAGGGATTTGGTACGAAATGGTAATGGTTCAAAAAGGTCAAGAGTGAACCAACACTAAAGAAAAGTGTCGACCCGAAACTTATAGGACCAAATTGAGTTGGAAATGGTTGATAAGGACCTTGATCCGATACTTAGTAAAGTATGAACCAAAGGTATCAAAGGTGAACGCCACACTCGGGTTTAGGGAGTGATAAGTTCGAAAGAAAGACTCGGAAAGACGCCACTAGAAGCCAGATAAGTCTTACAGGTCCCGAACGAAATTTGAGAGAAAATGCCTCACAAATTTGGCAGCAATTCGTTACTTAAAAATGTCAAAAAGTTCTTTACAAAATGAAATTTCTGCTATTTATAATCAGCAACTAAGTTAGCCGGATAGTCACATACATTTTCTTAAAAGCTAAGCTAATGAATTCTTCAATGGCTTGGCTAGGTTCGGCTGAACTTGGAAAGCTTCTAGAATTCACATTGAACCTTGGACAACTTGAATGGTGCATGGATGAGCTAGATTCGGTCAATGTGCATAAATAAGCTCATTTAATTTGTAGCTTTTGCTGAAAAGGGACCAGCCATTAAGAGGGATTTGAATGGCCAAATGAAGTGTGAACACTCGGTTTCAAAGAGTCTTTGTGTGTGAACATTCCAAAACCGAAAAGCCAAGAGTGTGAACTTCATGTGTGAACGGCATTATGCTGGTTCTTGAATCATTTAAAATCAGCTGAACATTCCTCATGCATGTAACGCCACATTCATTGAACCTATGATGCATGCACCTAGCTTAAATGCTTCCACCCACATTCGGCCAACCTACACAACATGAACAAATGAATTTAGTTGATCATTATTCAGCTGAATCATATTAAAAACAAAATTTAGACAACATTAATCCAAATAATTAAAACAAAACTCAATTAATTAAACTAAGTCTAATTAATTCAGTTTGGACAAGACACATTAAAACATGTATTAAGACTTATTTATGAGCTGTAGGAATTTAATTTGACTTAATAACATATAAGAAAACACAATTAATCATGCATAATTAAGTTTGACCAGATTTAAGACCAATTTAATAACGAAAATTAATTAAGCTTGTAAATAACTAATTTAACTAACTCAATTAATTATTTCAGCTACTATATGATTGACTAAGTTATTTTGAGCTAATTTTGAGCTGGTTCGAATTTAATGAGCTGAAGTGGAGCTTAATTCAGCTCGTAAAAAAGTGCAAGGAAGGCTCATCGAGTTTGTCCAAGCTTCATTAATGCGTCCAACCAAAGTCTCGCCCCAAACTTGATCTACTAAGGCCGAAACAGCCTCATTGAATTGTTTAGCTCGTGATCGGGTGATTGGACCTTGAGGCAGCTCCAAAGGCTCCTTGCTCGAGCTAGGTTGGACTTGAGGCGTGGCTGTATCATCCTCCCTCTCTTCAAAGCGATTTGCCCTCAAATTGGAATCTGCATCAAAAGGGGATAAGTCAGAGACATTAAAACTTGCACTTATGTTATACTCACCTGGTAGATCAAGTCGATAAGAATTCTCGTTGATTCGTTCCAAGACTTGAAAAGGGCCATCACCACGCGGTAGTAGCTTTGACCTTCGTTGGGCGGGAAAACGTTCCTTTCTCATGTGAACCCAAACCCAATCACCAGGTTCGAAGATAATTCTTTTACGACCCTTGTTCGCTTTCCTAGCATAACTTTCGGTTCTTGCTTCAATGTTGGCTCGAACTTTCCGATGTAACTCCTTTACATACTCGGCCTTCTTTTTAGCATCTGCATGAATAAGTTGATCGTTAGGTAAAGATACTAAATCTAAAGGAGTTAACAGAGTAAATCCATAAACAATTTCAAAAGGAGAGTGTTTGGTTGCCGAGTGAACGGATCGATTATACGCAAATTCTACATGTGGCAAACACTCCTCCCACGACTTAAGGTTTTTCCGTATGATGGCTCATAACAAAGTTGATAGCACTCGGTTGACCACTTCCGTTTGTCCATCTGTTTGGGGATGGCAAGTGGTTGAAAACAACAACTTAGTTCCAAGCTTTCCCCAAAGCGATCTCCAAAAATGGCTCAAAAACTTCGCATCTCGATCAGAAACAATCGTCCTTGGGATGCCATGCAAACGAACAATTTCCTTAAAGAAAAGATTAGCAATGTGAATGGCATCATCAGTTTTTGAACAAGAAATAAAATGAGACATTTTGGAAAAGCGATCAACAACAACAAAAATAGAGTCCTTCCCCGTTTTAGTCCTAGGCAATCCAAGGACAAAATCCATGGAAATGTCCTCCCAAGGTGCGTCGGGTATAGGGAGCGGCGTATACAACCCGTGCGGCTTAATCTTGGATTTGGCCTTCTTGCACGTCACACATCGCGCACACACTCGTTCAACGTCCCTTTTCATTTTCGGCCAATAAAATGCTCTTGGAGGGTTGCTAAGGTTTTTCCAACGCCAAAATGGCCCATAAGGCCTCCGCCATGCGCCTCATGTACTAATAGGTCTCGTATGGAACTCCGCGGCACACATAATTTTCCTTCTCTAAAAAGGAATCCGTCGCTCCTATAAAACTTATCAATAGCAACACTTTCACAAGCAACAAATATTTCTCCAAAATCATCATCAGCAGGATATAAATCTTTTAACAATGCAAAACCAAGCAGTTTAGAGTCCAAATACGACAAAAGGGTATACCTTCTTGAAAGAGCATCAGCTACGATATTTTCCTTACCCTTTTTATACTTAATGACATAGGGAAATGACTCTAAATACTCTACCCACTTAGCATGGCGTTTGTTTAATTTGTGTTGTCCTTTAATGTGCTTTAACGCTTCATGATCCGAATGGATCACGAACTCCTTCGGCCACAAATAATGTTGCCAAGTCTCGAGAGCGCGGATAAGTGCATACATCTCCTTGTCATAAACGGGGTAGTTTAGCACGGCACCATTCAACTTTTCACTAAAGTAAGCGATCGGCCTCCCGTCTTGAGTTAACACGGCACCTATTCCAACACCTGAGGCATCACACTCAATTTCAAATGTTTTAGAAAAATCAGGCAGTGCTAACAACGGAGCTTTAGTAAGACAATCTTTAATAATATTAAAAGAATTTTCTTGCTCTTCGCCCTAATGAAAAGTCGAATTCTTCTTGATAGTGATTGTCAACGGTGCAGCCAACGTGCTAAAGTTGGGTACAAATCGCCTATAGAAACTTGCTAGGCCATGGAAGCTTCGCACTTGGCTTATGCTCGTTGGTCTCGGCCATTCTTGAATCGCCTTAATCTTTTCGCTATCTACTTCGAGGCCCTCCGAGCTAACCACGAAACCTAAAAAGATAACTTTGTCAGAACAAAATGTACACTTTTAAGATTAGCATACAAAGTCTCTTTTCTAAGAACTTCCAAAACAGCTCGCAAATGAATTACATGCTCATCCATCGATTTGCTATAAATGAGGATATCATCAAAATACACAACGCAAAACTTACCAATGAAATTTCGTAAAACATAGTTCATAAGTCTCATAAAAGTGCTAGGGGCGTTGGTTAAGCCGAATGGCATTACCAACCATTCATACAAACCATGTTTCGTTTTAAAAGCGGTTTTCCACTCGTCACCTTCGCGCATTCGAATCTGATGGTATCCGCTTTTGAGATCAATTTTTGAGAATAACTTGGCACCACTTAACTCATCGAGCATATCATCTAAACGCGGTATGGGATGCCTATACTTGATGGTGATTTTATTTACGGCACGGCAATCGACGCACATGCGCCACGTTCTGTCCTTCTTTGGTACCAACAAAACCGGTACAGCGCATGGGCTAAGGCTCTCTCGAATATAGCCCTTTTCCATGAGTTCGTTGATTTGACGTTGAAGCTCTTTGGTTTCTTCGGGATTGGTTCGGTATGCTGGCCGATTAGGAATAACAGCTCCGGGCATAAAATCGATTTGGTGCTCAATCCCATGAAGTGGTGGCAAACCACTTGGCACTTCATCCGGAAAAACATCTTTGAAATCCTGCAAGAGAGACAAAACAGAAGAAGGGGGATCTCCGGATAAGTCGTTAGTATTAAACAAATTTTCCTTATACATAAGTACAAGGATCGATTGTTTTGCCAAAAACGCTTTTCGAACATCATTTGCTTTTGCAAAGACATTCAATTTTTCACTCACTTTTTCTTTTTCTTCTTTTTCTTTTATCGCTCTCTTTTCATTCTCTTTTTTAAATTTTCTTTTTTTTTTCATTTTTCTTTTCTTTTGTATTTTCGCTCTTTTCTTTTTCTCTCATTTGATCTACAGAATTTTTCAACTTAAGTTGATCCTCATAAACTTTCTTTGGCGTCAATGGTGCTAAGGTTACATTTCTCCCCAGATGCTTGAAAGAATATCGGTTTGAGTAGCCATCGTATATAACTCGACGATCGAATTGCCATGGACGGCCCAATAACAAGTGACCCGCGTGCATCGGAACAACATCGCAAAGCACTTCATCGGAATATTTTCCAATGGAAAAGGAGACTAGAACTTGCTTTGTCACCTTTAACTCTCCTCCATCGTTGAGCCATTGAAGTTTGTACGGAGTTGGATGCTTGGTGGTTGGTAGATTTAATTTTTCCACCATGAGAGTGCTCGCTACGTTCGTACAACTTCCTCTATCGATGATGACACTACATAGCTTTCCTTGTACTTGACAACGAGTATGGAAGATGTTCTCTCGTTGTTGTTCATCGTCGATGCTTTGGATGCTTAGACTTCTTTTAACAACGAGGAGTTCTCTATCAAGAGCGTGTTCAACTTCTTCATCGTTCTCAGAAACGATTTTGGGCTCGTCTTCAAGTTCTTCCTCCTCCGATTCGATTTCTCCATTTGCTCGAACCACCATGACATTGCGGTTGGGACATTGATTCGCAATATGGCCCCTTCCAAGGCACTTAAAACACTTAATATCTCTTGAACTATTAGCAAATGAATTGGTTGCCTTACCTTTGCTCTTATCGCCCATAGGTTTGTTTGCTTTGGTAGGCACCATTGGCTCTTTGGCACGGATTGGTGGATTAGTTTTACTCGAACTTTGCCCCCATCTAGTTGTGCTTGGGGTAGGAAAACTTCGAGAGGTACTCTTTCGCTTGAGTTGCTTCTCCACCTTAATGGCCATGTGTACCATGTCCACTATCTCAACATAATGTTGGAGTTCCACAATGTTAGCGATATCTCGGTTGAGACCAGCAAGGAATCGCGCCATTGTTGCTTCACGATCTTTTTGGACATCGGCTCGGATCATTGCGATCTCCATCTCTTTGAAATAATCCTCAACACTCTTTGAACCTTGAGTGAGATTTTGAAGCTTTTGATAGAGTTCCCGATGATAGTAGGAGGGAATGAAACGACGTCGCATCACGGCCTTCATCTCGGCCCAAGTGGATATTGGTCGTTCCCCATTCCTTCTTCGGCTCGTAGTGAGTTGATCCCACCATATCATAGCGTAATCGGAGAATTCTATGGCCGCCAACTTCACCTTTTTGATCTCGGAATAGTTGTGACAATCGAAGACCAATTCAATCTTCTTTTCCCACTCCAAGTAAGCTTCCGGATCAGACTTTCCTTGAAAGGATGGAATGGATAGTTTAATGTTCCTTAAGTCGTCATCCATACGTCTTTGATTCCGATTACCTCGGTTCCTTTGACCTCTTCTTCCTTCACTTATGTTTGATCCTTGATCACTTTCGACTTCATTCGGATCATATAGGTCGTCTTGATTGATTTCCAATTGGTCTCGCTCTCTTTGCGGCCCTTGGGGTGTACGCTCTCGTTGATTTCCCAATTCAACTCGATCCAACCGTTCGTTAATAGATTCTAACTCACCTCGGATCATGCGTTGGATTTCTCGTAACAAGGCTTGTTGAGCCAAATCCGGCACTCCACCTCCTCCAGGCCCAATGTTTCGGATTGGTTGCCTTCCACCTCCTTCCGCCATATTTCGTTCAGGACTTTGAGACATGTAAATAAAAACCTCACAGCAAAACCCTCACAAAATCTCTCACAGAAAGAATAAACACTCCACTCGTGTTTCACTCAATTTCGGCTTTTAACTTGATGTAACTCTCGTGCCTTTTACCACTCACTTTCCTCTCGTGATTTCGTAAGCGACTCGTCGTGACCTTATCGTAGTTCAATGGGTCGGCTTCAAATGGCTTTACAAGGGATTGATGTTGGGTTACGGGTAGGCTAAAAGAAACAAGAAAGGCTTTAGGCTAAGTGTGGCTTAGAAGATGAATAGAAGAGAATGCCAAACTTACAAACTCGAAACACTTTTTTTTTATATCGAATTTTTTTTAATTGCGTGAAATTTCACTACGGGGGATATAAAAGAGTGTAGAATGAGATTTTGGAAAAATTTCTATTGAAGTGTCTCCAGACTCTTTTTTTTTACGGATCTTTCACGTTCTTTTCGTCCGCACCTAAACCGTATGCAATTTTTTTTTTCAAATTTTTTTTTCGAACTCTTTTTTTTACGTACCTATTTCAAATTGACTTCGAGTGCTCGTACTTCTCGTTTTTACCAGCTCTGATACCAAATGATACGACCTCGGTTTAGTAGTTGAACTCGAGTCGTTTAGTTCCCGATCGTAAACGAAGAAGTATATTAGACAAGAAGAAGATAAAATATATTTGAGTTCAAAGAAGTAAAGTAAGTCCGTGCAAAGTTGGATATGGATTTGGTTTAAGTCGAAATGGTATGACTAGAATGGTCGAGTTCGGTTTAGGATTAATTAAGAAATGGTATTTGGTTTTGGTACGTTTTGGTATTTGGGAATTGGTACGAAATGGTAAGGGATTTGGTACGAAATGGTAATGGTTCAAAAAGGTCAAGAGTGAACCAACACTAAAGAAAAGTGTCGACCCGAAACTTATAGGACCAAATTGAGTTGGAAATGGTTGATAAGGACCTTGACCCGATACTTAGTAAAGTATGAACCAAAGGTATCAAAGGTGAACGCCACACTCGGGTTTAGGGAGTGATAAGTTCGAAAGAAAGACTCGGAAAGACGCCACTAGAAGCTAGATAAGTCTTACATCCCGAACGAAATTTGAGAGAAAATGCCTCACAAATTTGGCAGCAATTCGTTACTTAAAAATGTCAAAAAGTTCTTTACAAAATGAAATTTCAGCTATTTATAATCAGCAACTAAGTTAGCCGGATAGTCACATACATTTTCTTAAAAGCTAAGCTAATGAATTCTTCAATGGCTTGGCTAGGTTCGGCTGAACTTGGAAAGCTTCCAGAATTCACATTGAACCTTGGACAACTTGAATGGTGCATGGATGAGCTAGATTCGGTCAATGTGCATAAATAAGCTCATTTAATTTGTAGCTTTTGCTGAAAAGTGACCAGCCATTAAGAGGGATTTGAATGGCCAAATGAAGTGTGAACACTCGGTTTCAAAGAGTCTTTGTGTGTGAACATTCCAAAACCGAAAAGCCAAGAGTGTGAACTTCATGTGTGAACGGCATTATGCTGGTTCTTGAATCATTTAAAATCAGCTGAACATTCCTCATGCATGTAACGCCACATTCATTGAACCTATGATGCATGCACCTAGCTTAAATGCTTCCACCCACATTCGGCCAACCTACACAACATGAACAAATGAATTTAGTTGATCATTATTCAGCTGAATCATATTAAAAACGAAATTTAGACAACATTAATCCAAATAATTAAAACAAAACTCAATTAATTAAACTAAGTCTAATTAATTCAGTTTGGACAAGACACATTAAAACATGTATTAAGACTTATTTATGAGCTGTAGGAATTTAATTTGACTTAATAACATATAAGAAAACACAATTAATCATGCATAATTAAGTTTGACCAGATTTAAGACCAATTTAATAACGAAAATTAATTAAGCTTGTAAATAACTAATTTAACTAACTCAATTAATTATTTCAGCTACTATATGATTGACTAAGTTATTTTGAGCTAATTTTGAGCTGGTTCGAATTTAATGAGCTGAAGTGGAGCTTAATTCAGCTCGTAACAAAGTGCAAGGAAGGCTCATCGAGTTTGTCCAAGCTTCATCAATGCGTCCAACCAAAGTCTCGCCCCAAACTTGATCTACTAAGGCATAAACAACCTCCTTGAATTGTTTAGCTCGTGATCAGGTGATTGGACCTTGAGGCAGCTCCAAAGGCTCCTTGCTCGAGCTAGGTTGGACTTGAGGCGTGGCTATATCATATGAGCGGTCACATCATCACTTAATGATCCATCAAGACATATATGTCGAGAGCTTAATGGAATTTAATCCATGAGCGCTGTTTTTTTAAAGACTTAATTTTTAGGACTTTTTAATCAATTTAAGCAAATTATATATTGACTATGCATTTCGTCAACTTAAGCAAATTATTAATATTGACCATTTTTTTTCCAGATGTAGACTTCCTTCTTCAAACATAAAAAGAAGTTGATGCAAAAACTATTTTATATCTAGTTGAAGCTTAATCTTAACGCTGTCCACAACGATTACAAATTGGAGATGTAATTACAAAAGTATTAGCTTAGACGGTGTGTGTGTAGATACCCATTTTCAACGGAATTAAGCAGAAAGAATTGAAGACATTTAAGGATAGAATACTGTCTAACAACAAACCAAAAACAGTAAAAAGAATAAGATATAAACATAAGCAATTTCTCATCTTTGGGGAAAAAAAGGAAAAGAAAATACCCCATGAATTTAGATTTAGCAAAGACCGAAGGATGATTACCATTTGCCAATGTTGTTAATGTCCAAGTTCGACAGATAATTGATTAACATCTGCATGCTTATATTTGTTTATTACTGACTCCATCTATCTAAAATCAAATCATTCCTGCAATAAGTCAAACATGCTAAATTCCATTCAGTTATCCAAACATATATAAAGCATTATCTCACCTTTGAACGCCATGGAGAAAGCCAAAAGCATAACTCCATTTACAAGCTTCAAGATGGAAGAGGAGAAGAGGGACAAAGTAACATGCACAACTTTTGACCTCATATCCACTCTTAAAAAAGGTATATAAATGGCTAAAAGGATAAGGATCAATGGGGATATTTGATCTGTTTTGGCTTTCTGGAGAGGAAAACCTTCTAGCCTTCGATAAATAAACAATTCTGGAACGGGGTTCCATGGCAGTGAAACCTAGACGAGGAAACAAAGGTGAAATGGATACTTTTCTAGGATAGAATGCAGGCATTTATCTTTCTTGGGTTAAAACTGAGATGGTGTGATTTCATCAAATATTAACCGAAGCTTTCATCTATAGTGATGGTCAGCCAAAATACAATTAACATACTTCATAAAGATAATAATAACTTATGACAAGAACTGCTGCAAACAAAAATATCTCTTAGAAACCACAAGCAAACTCTTTCATGTATTCTTTAAATGATAACTGTACGAGTCACGGTGTCTGAAATGAGCTATTTATGTACAGAAGTTCCTTATATGTTGACCACAACACCTTAATCAGAAGGGATGATTGTGATCCGAAATGCATGTGCTGAGAACCGCAATGGGAGGGTAGCACCCAGCTTAATAAGTAGTTTATATAAACAATTGCATATACTAAATTCTAGATGACAAAAGAAAAAGTTTAAAATCAGAAATGTACGACTCACAATGTCTAAAACAAGTTATTTATGTACAACGAAAGTTCATTATATGCTGACCACACCTTAATCTGAAGGGAAGATTGTGCTCCGAAATGCATATGCTGAGAACCACAATGGGAGGCTAGCACTGTTCTTCACAGAGTACATTTCTTTCCACACTCGACTCTTCTGATGGTATACTAAGACCTGCTTGTGAGTTGCCAAGAATATACATTCACCAGTTTGTGCAATGGGGAATATGCCAGGCACTAGTCCCCTAATGCATCTAAGGCTCACTCTATCCACCATATACCACACTTCTTTTTCGTAGTCTTTCATTACCCAAATATTCATCCATGCGTCCGAAATCTGAATCAAAGATAAGCATCCATCGGAATCCAACAAATAAACTCGATTTCCAGTCCCATAACTCACTTCATCAGGCAAAGAAATCTTCCTCCAAACATCATAATCAAGATCAAGTGCAAGTATATAGGAACAACTACCGGTCAACCAATGAAGGGCGCCGTTAACAAATACAACTTGGTTCTTGTTCATATGAGTGAAATGATCGTCTCGATGTGAAACAAACTTCTTCCACTTATTTGAATCCGAATCAAATATCAAACATATGAAAGTCCCATCAGGTCTATGACCAAACGTACGATGATACCCTGCTAACACAACATTAAACTTGTTCTTTGATACATCACATGCTAAACCAACAAGCGTGGCTTCGCCATCGGGATAAAACCGAGTAACAGGCCTCTCCCTACACCTAGGAAGCAACTTAAAGTCTCTAGTCATAGGGTTACAAACGTAGTAAACACCCTTATCGGGAATGCTAGAGCAACACAGCAAGCCATTACATGAAGCTCTGACCTTGACTCTATCTTTCAAGAAATCCAACGAGACTTCAGAGACACCCCTCAAATTATCAACACAGACCAAGCTTGATCTGGATTCTGGTGAACCCGAAGTCTCAATCAAGACCATTGGGTTCTTAGCAGACACCTCATTATAGAGTTTTATGAAATACTTGTCAGAGACTAATCTATACCAAAGTTTGCAAACAGTTTTGGTTTTGAAAAGGGGCTTTACAGGCAATCTCGCAAGGATTTGAAGGATAACTTCATCAGGAAAAATACCCATCTTTCAAATTCATAATTCAATCAAGAAAAGCGAAAGAAGAAAGAAAATCAAGGTTTGCTTACCAGGAGAATGAATGGGGATTTCAACTGAAACAACAAAAAAGAAAGCCTTTTGTTTAGCTTTGTGGGGTGGGGGGGGGGTTGAAGAATCGAATAGTAAAGCAAATTATGGGAAGAAGAGGATGATGGTAGTTTTGAGGCAGATTAATTAGCGATCTGATAGGGAAGAAGCTTTTTCAGTTTTGTTGCCGAAGGGAGCGAACCGCAAAGCGATGAAATAGCAGAGTCAAGGGCTAATGGGTCCACTACGCATCCATGAAAATATAACTAAATGGGCTTTTTCAGCCGATTGATTTTGTCCAAATGAAACCAAGGATTTTGGTTAAGAAAATAAAGGTTAAAATCTGCTATTAGTCACTATACTTTGAAAACAATTAGGATTTAGTCCTTTTACTTTAAAAGATAAAAATCAACTCTTACTTTTTTATTTAAAAATCTCACTCAATAATTAAAATTGTAAGTATTTTCTGTCAAAACTTGTCAATTTAAAAATTTGATTAGGCTATCATCATATGATGTGACATATAATTAATAGAAAATAAACATGATAAGTTAATAAATTTTAACAAAAAACTACTAACAAACATAATGATTCGATTAAGAATTTTGGATTAAACTTTTTAACCTTTAAAGTATACAGGCTAAATCTCAAATTCTATATAATAGAAGGACTAAGAGCATATTTTAACCAAAAATAAAATGCATAAAGGTACACAAGAAAATAAATAGATATTTCATAAATTTAATAAAATAAAAAATAACATCTTGAGGTAAATAAATTTATTGTCGAAGAAAATGTCCTTCCAATAGTGTGTGTAGTCGGTCGGTTCAGTTTTTTTATGCCAAAAATCGAATAAATCGAATTATTCATGTAAACCGAATAAATCAAACTAATCTAAGGAGAAAATTTGAGTAAACCAAATAAAAATTTTTTGGTTCAGTTCGGTTCGATTTTTCAATTTATAGATTTTTTTAGTTGAAAAGAAATTTCTAATTGAGGTACTTATAATTTTAGTTCCTTTAATTTTTTTAACATAATTTTCTTCTTTATTCAATTTAGTATATCATATTAGTTTTAATTTTATTTTAAATTCATTATAAAAATATTAAAAATTAAATTAAACAATTTTAGTGAACTCAAATAATATTTATTTTCTTACATGATCAACATACAATTTCCATGTCTTCTATTATTCTTAATAGGTATATATCAATTTGGTTTTTATTTATATTTTAAATATTAAAAAATTAAAATAAATATCATAAAAATTTTAAATTGTAACACTCTAACCCGTATCCATCTCCAGAATAGGGTTATAGAGCATTACCGGAGTTTACAAATTAATTTACAGACATTTCATTTCATCAAACATTCATATTTAAAATCAATCAAAATCAAAACATTAATGAGCTAACATTGGCCAATTTATCTCATACATGTCATTATAACCAGAATCAAAACATCCAAAATTATCGATAGAATTAATGGATAGTGTGATAAACATTCATACATCCATTCAATGTATTATTCCCCTTTTTATCAAATATATCAATGTTTCATCAATTTTCATACAATGAACATTCAAATCATATTCACATAAATAGCATACATTTCAAGCATTTAAGAATATAATTCAAGTTACACGAACTTACCAGACTAAATTATAGAAATACCAAAAATTTAGGGATATTTTAGTAATTTTCTATTTTCCTCGAATTTCTACCCAATCATGATCTAAATTAATATTTCATTCAATTTATTAATTTAAATAATAAAACAATTCATTTAATGCAATTTGGTCACTTTTTGACATTTTTACCAATTTACCCTTAAAATATTACTTTTATTCAATTTAGTCCTTGAACCTAAAACGTGCAAATTGGCCATTTTTAATGAAAAATCGTGCTAGTTGAATAATCATTTATTTTACTCCTCCTCCTCTCCATTCCACATCCTTAATGTATAATATGCTTATATGTAACATTATCTATAATTCCATCATTTATTTATATATTAATTCAAAGCTGTCCACTTGAGTCATAGTCACTAAATTATTTATATCTTGAGATACGGAACTCCGAATTAAGATCCTCTAAATTCCTATGAAACTATACTCACATATCTTATTACTATAAAATTTTTAGAATTTTTGGTTGAGCCAATAAGTACAGTTTATTCTTTAAAATTCCCCTGTTTCACTGTTTGACAGTTCCGACCCCTCTTCACTAAAAATTAATTATCTCTTTGTACAGAATTTGTATGATGTTTCAGTTTGTTTCTATTGAAAATAGACTCATTCAGGATTTTAAACATATAAATTTAAGCCTCTAATTATTTTTATTCAATTTTTGATGATTTTACAAAATCAGAATAGGGGAACCCAAATTCATTCTGACCTTGTCTCACAAAATTTATTATATCTCATGATTTAAAATTTCATTACTTACACCGTTTATTCTATGAGAAACTAGACTTAATAAGCTTTAATTACATATTTTTTTCATCCTCTAATTCGATTTCCATAATTTATGGTGATTTTTTAAAATTAACCTACTGCTGCTGTCCAAAACTGTTTTAGTGCAAGATGTTGATTACTAAATTTATAACTCCCTTATTCCCTTTCTCTATAATATTTCCCATCATTTTCACTTATTTCCCTTCACTAATATCTCAAGAACATAAGACTTTATTTAAGAAAACTCTACTATAACATCATTTCCGTACTTTTTCAACAATAACAAACTTAAAAATATATTGAAATCTTGATGTTCTTACCTTATGCTATTGATTTCAATCTTTAACTTGATTTTCTCTCTCCTCCAGCTTCTATTTCTTGAATCTAACTTGACATTCTAGCTTCCCATTGTCTCCTTATTATTTTTCTCTCTTGGAAGCTATGGAAATTCTTTTGATTTCTAGGTGAAAATAGTGAATTTTTGGTGAAATGACCAAATTGTAAAGAAAGCAAAACTTTCTTTCTTCTCTTCTCTTCTAACGTTGGTTGCATGGAAAGATGATGATTTTTCATCGTCTTTCCTCCCTTTTATATTAATCATTTAATAATAAATAATACTAAAAATCTTAATAAAATATTAATTAAATAACATTTATCTAATTAATTAATTAAAAATATCACAAACATCATCATTACCTTCTAGAATTCACTCTCTCTATTTGACCATTTTGCCCTTTATAATCTTTTGAAATTCCATCCTTGAGTCATCACTTAATTTGGTAAAATTGCAATTTAGTCCCTTAAAATTATTCACCTTTTCAATTTGGTCCTAATTCATCCATTTTCCTTAGTACACTATTGGTCCTTCAACTTTTTTGTATTTACACTTTAACCCCTCAAATTTTGAGTATTTACTCTTGGGCAACAAAACTTTTCTCACTTTTGCAATTTAATCCTTTCTTGAATTAATATGTCATAATATACTTCCCAATGTTGACATAACTCAATATTACCCTTTTCATCACTTTATTTCCTTATTTTACTATATCAAGGATATTATCTTACTTTCTTACTGTAGTAATTTTCGGAGTATTACATAAATTATTAATTTGGATTTTAAATATTAATAATTTTTAAATTTTAATGGATTTAGGCTTTTAAGAGCATTAAATTTTGGTCGAAATCATTTTTTTGAAAAGGGGATCGACTTAAATTTTGAAAAAACAAAAATGGAGTCGCCACCAATAATTTTTATTTAGGTGTGATCGGATCACCTCATAATTAAATCGTTTTAATAAAAATTTAAATTTACTAAAACAATAATTTTTGGTCTTATAAAATCCTGAAAACGGGTTCGGAAGTCGGTTATGCACGAGGAAGGGTTAGCACCCTCGACACGCCCAAAATTGGTACATTGTTGATTAATTAGTGTCTTAATATAAAAAATGTGCAAAGATTTTAAAATACGATCCTTGTATTAAAAAAATTTGTATAAATCAAATTACATGTTAAGACCCTCTCATTTCGGAGAGAGAAAATGTCACACCCAATGGGTTAGGGCATGATATTTCACATCCTCAAAAATGAGCTTGTCCTTTAAAAAACTCATGCAATGAAATTTAAAATGATATTCAATTGTTTAAGTCAGATGAAGAAACCGAAGCCCAATATGTTAGGGCCCAATTTCTCAAAATTCTAAACATTGAATATTGCCTTTATTTTTTTTAAAAAAAAAACCCTCATCTCAAGAAAACAACATGTCATATCCAATGCGTTAGGACACAATGTATCGAATTCCCGAGAATGAGCTTTTTATTTATTTGAAAGATATTCGATTATCTCGATTTTTAAAAAAAAGAAGATCATATTCCGTAAGTTAGAACACGATCTTTTATTAATTCCCGAGATTATTACAAATTTATGCTTTAAAAGGTTCGTATATTTGGATTTGTCGAAAAAATTGAAACCCCGTAAGTTAGGACACGACTTTTTCGAATATCAAAATACGAAGTTTTGCTTATTTTAAAGTCATAATTTATCAAGTAAAATTAATGTAACACAAATTGGTAGAAATAAGATACGGTATTGATGTGCATAACAAAATAACAATAAATGCGATAATGTAAATAAAATAATACGAGCAAAAACTAAACAAGTAAATATTAAGTAAAACAAGTAAATAAAGACAAATCAATTATATATATACAATAACAAGTAAATAAATAAATAAAAACTAAAACATTTTTAAGAAATAATAATGGACACATAAATAAATAAATATTAAGTAAAACAATTTAATAACAATAAAATAAATAAAAATATAGAAACAAAATGAAAATATAAAAAGAAATAAAATAAAAAAATAAAGATAGTTTTAAATACTAAAGTACCTAAATAGTAACTATGTATTTAAAAAAAGATAGTAAAATATAAAAATAAAATAAAACAAAATATATACAAAAAAAATAAAAAAATAATAGTAATAATAGTATTACATTGATTAATTTAATAATAATGAAATAGCAAAAATAAATAAAAGGGGGCCAAATTGAACTTTAAAACATAAATTCGGGGCAAATCTAAAATAAATAAAAGGAAAAGGACCAATTTGAATGCGCGAATAACAAGAAGGGACCAAAAAGGGAATAATCCCCACCCTCCAAAATGCACAGCTTCAAGATGGCCTCGAAATCATGTTTGATCCACTTACTTTTCACATTCCATGGCCTAGAAAATGAGGACCCTTACAAACATCTCAAGGAGTTACATATAGTGTGCTCAAGTATGAAGCTGCAAAGGGTAAACAAAGAGCATATTAAGGGTGGGTTTGGATGGGCGATTGGGTGCGGTGCGGTGCGTTTAGCTTACTTTTTGTCTCACGCTACAGTATCTAATCTCACCGCCACCGCTGTTTTTACACTAACCGCAGGTAAACGCACCGCCCATCCAAACCCACCCTAAATTTTGAGCTATCATTTTCTTTAGTGATTGGACAAAGGAATAGTTATTTTACTTACCACTAGGTTTGGTTAACACTTGGCAGACATGACAGGTATGTTCCTTGACAAATTCTTCCAGCATCTAGAGTGGTTAGAATTTAGAGGTAAATACAGAGGATTAAGATGATATAATCGTAAAAATAATATCTAATATAAAACTTTATTAAAATTAAGATCTGTTATGTTAGAACATTAAGAACAAAACTATATGCAAAAGCATACCTGAATTTATTGTTGGAAATTGCCAAGAAGGTTTTGATCTTTTAAGAAAATAATTGGTTTTGATCTTCCAATAAAATAGTTTTCCTCTTAATATAACTTTTTGATGGGGATGGAAAAGATAAATGAGAACCCTATTTCTTGGGGATCATTATCTCTTTAAGTAGCTGGTTATTAAATTAGTTTTGGGTATTTATAGTTTGGCCCCTCATCAAATTATAAATACAATTTATGGTATCTAATACATTATTTCCATAACACTTTAATACCTATAATACTTATAACATAATTGGTCACTTAATTTTGTATCACACTTTATAATAGCATTACACATTATGCATATGTGCCCATAATTGAGGATTTTAATCCAACATAAGAAAAAAGAGTCTTAACTTATTATATGAAGCAAACCCGACAGTGAGAAATCCAGCACCCTTACAAATAACAGCGGCCCTAAACCGCACTTAGACTGCTGGAGGAGTGTTCGTCACACACAAAAAGAAACCCACCAGCCGATAAAATGACCACAAAGAAACGCCAGAAGGAAAAATGGTGGCAGCAATTTGCAGTATCACATCTGAAATAGAAAGGAAACAGAAAAAAATTCTAACAAGTGGTATCAAAGTATCGTCATATCGAATCGAATTATTGAGAATGAATTGATTTTCTATTATTTTAGATTAATTTACGAATATTTCATCTTTCAACTTAGTTTTTGAGGAGATTGAGGTGTGAATCAAATTACATTTTATTTATATTTTTTAGAAATAAAATTTTGTTAAAAAACGATGTTGGTGTTTGGGTGTCATCATGGTTTTTCTTTAACTATTATGCGTCATATTTTAAGAAGGAAAATATGTTTTATGTTTTAAATCTTAGCGTAGAACTTTTGCGCAATTGAATTTAAATTATGAATAAATCATCAATGTTTCAACAGTATTGCTTTGGTATTAATTCTGTTCTTTAATGCCATACATATTATATATAGATCAATAAGAAAGAATCAATTTCAAGTAATTTTTTATAATTGAAGTTTTGACATTTGACTATTGGGTAATTTTTAAATTTGAATATTGGTATAATTATATATATTTTAATTGAAATAATAAGTTACCAGAGTGACATCTAATATTGAAATTATTTTGTTTTAAAATATAAAAGGTTGTGTGCATGTAGCTTAAGCTACGTTAATGTTGATCGGCCCAAAGGAATGTTAATATTTAACGAATTACATGTGCAACTATAGTAATAAACATGTGACAGTTATTCAATTTTACATGTGATCAGTAAATCGGCCCAAAGGAAGATTTATTGTTCGACATGTTCTTATTGTTAGTGTTTGATTACTATACCAAGATATCACTTACAAGTTAATATTTTGTCCAAAGATGAAATGTTAACGGAGTGTCCAATATCTTGACATGAGATTTACCTTTATTCAAATTATTTTAGTTTAAATTTGAAATATTTTGGGACAAATAAATTCAAATTTTGGGTTTGAGATTTAATTAAGGATGTCTAATATTTTAAATAGATTAGTTGAAACAAATGCCACCAAAATGACCTCTTTTGCATAGAGTAGTTTATTTAAAATATTAATATGATTATATGTTTTTGTGATTCATGCATTTATTAATTGACCCAAAGGTAAGCTAATATTTGACAAAATTTCAATGACATCTGTGGTGATAGATGTGTGACAATTATAAAGTACTTTATGTGAGCAATATGTTAGTCCAGAAATTAATTCATTATTTGACATAATTTATTATCAATGTTCGATTGCTACAACAAAAGTACCGCTTACTATTAGTATTACTATCCAAAAACTTGATATTAATGTTATGTTTGGTATCTTGAGATGAGATTAGCCATTATCTTGAATTTGTTGTTTACTTATGAATATTGATGTGAGTTTATTTTTATTTATTTTTGTTCTATATT
Source organism: Gossypium hirsutum (assembly GCF_007990345.1). Lineage (NCBI taxonomy): Eukaryota > Viridiplantae > Streptophyta > Magnoliopsida > Malvales > Malvaceae > Gossypium > Gossypium hirsutum. The sequence continues at coordinate 53,479,706 of NC_053446.1, forward strand.
TAGCTAGTTCATTTTCTGCTGCCACAATATCTGCTACCATCAATTCTATACCCATGCTTAATGGAACCATTTTGGTATCTGAACTTGACTCTTTTTCTTAATTTGGTACCTAATCTTTTTTTTGTTCAATTTGGTACTTGTTAAACGTTTTTACAAATTACTCCAATATACTAACAATGTTATTTTTTTATGAAGTAGCAAAAATAATAATTGTATGACCGACATGTGACAGATGATATGATAATTTTTTTTATTTTATATGTTCAATTACTTTTAGTTTTAATTAAATAGTTATTTTTATTAATTAAAAATAATAAATTTATTTTAATTTGGAGTTCTAAAAAATATTTTTTTTCTTATTTAATATTAATTCGTTAAGCATAGCTCAATACTTATTTTTTTAACATGAATTTCGTCTAATACTGACAATATTTTTGTAGCATAACAAGATTTTATTTAACACCATTAGTGTTTTGCATAATTTGTATAACACTTAATAAATTTAGGTACAAAATTGAACCTAAAAAAAAAACTTAGGTACTAAATAAGGAAAAAATGTCAAGTTCAAGTACCAAATTGGGACCGAAAAAGTTTAAGTACCAAATTAGGAAAAAGTGTCAAGTTCAGATACCAAATGTTATAAAAATAGGTTTGACTTATAGTCCAACATTAAAGCATGAGCACCGAGGTGAAAAAAAATCAAGTTAATTGAGTTGATGTGTTCTATTTTATCATCCTAAATTGATTTGAAATTTTTTCGAATCGAATCGAGTAAAATGAAATTCGAATCGAGTTGAACCAAGTTGAGTGAAATTGTTGGAATTAAACTAAAAAAAATTAAAAATATCAAATTAAAATTTGCTACAATATAACTAATTACATGTTAGAGGATATAAATTTGAAAACTTTTTCAAAGAAAAAAAAAGAAACTTGTACAATAAACTTGAATAATTAATTAACTTATTTAGGTCCCAAAGATATTATTTGAGAAAATTTTTAAAATTTTAACTTTCCTTATATATTTTTAGAATTTTTATAATTTTTTAAAAAAATATAATTTTTTTAATTTTATAATTATTTTAATTTTTAAAAAGTATTTTGAATTTTTTTTATAATTTTTGTTGAGAGAGAGACCAATTTACTTATTTTCAAAATTAACAGAGACTAAAGAGATATTTACACTAATCTATTATTCGAATGATTCGATTTATTCAAATTGTAAATTTTAACTCGACTCGAACTCAAAACTTGAATTATTTATTCGAGTTGACTAAAAAAAATTCGAATAACTCGATTTCGTTAACTCGAAATTCAAAATTTTTTTGATTCGAGTTGAATTTTACTTGCCCTTACGAGCATATGTCAAACCATTTTCAATTTTCATAATATATTACTTTCATATTTAAAATTTTAATAAAAATATATATAACTATAAAATATTAATTAAAAGTAACATATTTTGGAAAAAGTAACATGGATAGATAGTGATATTTGATTTGGCATTTATAAGTATCTATAAATATGGATTAAATTTGATACACATATTTAGATCATGTTAAGTTTGAAAAAGCATAAAATGTATTGATATCATACTTAATTAATATATTTAGATCACATTAAATTTGAAAAAAATATAAAATATATTAATATCATACTTAATTCGAAATATGATTTGACTAGACCTATGAATATCTTTTAATCAAAATTCTCATTATTTTTTTAATTCACAACTTTTTATTCTATATTTAATTCAATTAGTTACATTTTACATGTTATTCTTAATTGCTAGGATTAATTCTCTTTATATATATTTAAAACTTATAATATCACTTTTGGCCTATAAATAAATATGTCCATAATACAATAAATATTATAATTATATCACTTAGAATTATTAAATATTTTTTAAATTTGAATGAAATAATAATTATGAATATATCATTAATATGGGAGATAAAATTACGTTGCTTTTAAAAAATATTAAATCTTTAGAAAATTATGAGCATCTCATTATTATGGAATATAAATTTTAGTGTGTATATATATATTATTGAAATATTAATAATTTTATTTTTTATTTATTTTGCACATTTTTTTGAAAGAAATTTATCTTATACATTTAAATTATATCTTATGAAAAACGATTAGCACTAATTAAAAAAATTAACCAACATAGTGTTAAATTCGTTGAACAAAACATATTATTAATACAAATACAAAAAATATAAATATAATACAAAAACATTAAATTAAATATAAAATAGATTTATAAAAATTATTTTAATATTGACCTGCGCATGGTGCAGGTATAATCCTAGTATACATTTATTAATACCAACCCTTAAACAAAGATTTCATGTAATAATTATTGAGGAATATAGGAAGCTAGAGTGTCGACTGAATTACATGAACAATGATAAAACATTTACATGAAAGCATTTAATTCTGACTGGTGGCTTGTTGCATGATATATTCAATTAGTAGCGTAATGTTAAGATAAGATGACCCTCCTGCTTCAACTGCTACCCTCGCCATTTTCGCAAGCTTTTTTGCCCTTTTCCTTCTATCTTCTCCTTCATCTCCTCCATCCATTAAACTCTCCATTGCTTTCATAATATCTCCCTTCTTCACCATTGCCCCAAATTTTTCTTCCTCTCCCATTTGCACTGCAACTTCAACCCCTATACTTACGCCAACTTTCAGTATTTGTATAAGTAGCTTCTGGTTCATGAATTGTTCGGAGAATAAAGGCCAGGTTATCATTGGCACGCCGGCGCAGATCCCTTCGAGTGTCGAGTTCCACCCACAGTGTGTCAAGAATCCTCCGATCGATGGGTGGGATAAGATCAAAACTTGTGGCGCCCAGCCCCGTATCAAGAGTCCTCGTCCTTTGATTCGATCCTCGAATCCATCTTCTTTTAGCCATTTCTCCATTTCTTCCTTCTTATACCCTCCTCTAATAACCCAAATGAATGGCCTTCTTGATGCTTCCAAGGATAAACCGAGTTCAATCAACTGTGTTGGTATTAGTCGATTGAGGCTCCCGAAACAAACATAGATTACAGAGCTTGGTGGCCATGAATCAAGCCATTTCAAGCATCGGTCTTCATCGGTTATTGAAGCCTCGTTTCCTCTTCGAGCTTTGTCAAAATCGTTTTTGTTGCTTAGTGACACGGGACCAATGCACCACACGTTTTGTTTCTTAACCTTTCCAAGTGATTCACAATATTCAGTTTCCAACTCTTGAAAACTGTTTATAATCACCCCATCTGCTCCCCCTTCGGCCTCCATTGCCTTTTCAGCATGTTCTTTCATGGTAGGTAGAAATCCAGGTACCTGTGCTGGTGTGAGTTCGATTCTATCAGGCAGTCCAGGCACCGGAAAGGTCTCCCCTTGGGAGACACATTCATGGACCCTAGATGTGATTATATTATGGTAACACAAAAGAGAGAAGCAATTCTTTCCATCAAACCAGAACTTGGGAATCTGATACTTGGAAGCCAATGTAACTATCCATGTGAAATTCCTGTCATATATGATGCAGCTTGGCCGGGGTTTTAGCTCCTCCAACATCCTCTCCACGGGTTGTTGCAGCAAGCTCAATGCGGCGAAGAAGCGGCTCATAAGCTCCATCGACGGAAGATTATCTATTGTTTCGCACCCCTCCGGTAAACCAACCTCTGCAGCAGGAAACCCGAGCTGTTCGACACGAATAGCTAGACCAGACTTGATGGCGCCATTGATTGAACTGCTGAAGCGGGCAGCGTTCTTAGGTGTGGTGATTACGGTAACGATCACACCACGCTCTGCCAATAACCTGGCTATATCTACCATGGGAATAAGGTGTCCCTGGCACATAAATGGTATCAACACAAAATGAGGTTGAGAAAATGAGTTTAAGGCCATCGAAATTCTCAGTGTTTTAAGCTATGACGAACCAATAACAATGAATGGAAAATCTCAAACGAATTGGAATATGGTGTTTTTGTTTCTTTCTTTTACGGTTATTTTCATTAGCTTGATAAAGTGGGTTATTTATACATGCTGTAGTGGGTCTAGTATTATGTAAGGATATACATGGGCATGTAGTAGATGAACTGATGTTGGAAATCATGACTCATGTCATCTTGGTCAATTTTGGTTTTGGTTGGTACCTTTGAAGGACAGAGAGGGAAATGCTTAATATTCAATTTCCGCCTGATTTAACACTGCTTTATGTTGTGACAACATCCATATGTAATTAGACAGGCAAGAGGTATCTTGTAAATAAAGAAATATAACAATATTATATAGTAGTTGTTTTAGTTTGACCATGTCTAAGAAATTGAGGGTCTTCTTAGTAATCTGTTTTGGTTTGACATGTTTTATGTTTTGGTTCTTGAGCTCTGTAATTTGCTTAAAATTCTTTATTAATAAAAATTTATTCTGACTTGGCAAAAAAAATTATAAACTATACTGCAAATTATCCTCACAAAAATTTTACTACTTTTAGTCACCCAACGTGACATTACGACTAGACCCAACAAAGAGATTGGGTATTCAACCTTGAATTATGACTGAGTGTCTACATTGCGGATCCTTGAGGTCCAAGACAGAAAAAACTTTGGAAATATGGCAACATTCCAATGCCATTGGTGTCGACACTAAAGACAAATTCAAGCCATAAATCTTTGACCTTTTATAAGATTTATGACTGTTTTCAATGCAGCAAATAGCCAGTTGCTTTTCTCCCACTGATCTGTTCAATATCTTCGATTCATCTCTTGACATTAATATAAGATGCTCCATTGTTTTCAATTGCCAACACCCCATGCTCCATTTCTCTTTTCTCCTTCTCCTCCATCCATTTTCTTACCCATAGCCTCCATAATTTGTTCAACTCATCTGATTTATATCCTTGTCTTATGACCCATATGAATGGTCTCTTTGATGATTCTAACCCGATGGCCAATTCAATAAGTTGTATAGGTTCAACACAACTTAGTGTTCCATGGCAAGCATACACGCCTGAATTTTCAGGCAATAAATCGAGCCACTCTGAGCATTGGGTAACATCAACTGAAGCTACGTTATTTCCTCTCTTACGCATATCTGATTTCCCTTTATTATAATTTGACGATGGACGGATACACCGAATCTTGTCTCTTTTCGCTTTCTTATATTCTTTTAACATATTTTGGTTTCATTTCTTCAAAAGAATTTTCTTTTGTTCTTCATTGAGATAATGAAGTTAAAATGTGAGATAAATCCCGAGTATGTAAGAATTCGAGTCCAAGATCGATTTAGTTCAAGTCTGAGATAAATGAAATTCAAAGTTTGGAAAAACTCGAATTTATAACTGAATAGTCATAATAGACATTAATAATTAATATAATTTATGATATTTTTTAAAATGAAAAAATAATTATTTATTTTATGAAAATTGTGCTCACAAGCCTTACATATTTATATTAAAATTTCATTAATAGTAAAATTAATTAATAATAATTTTTATGTTAAATTATACAGTAAAATAAATTTTTAAAAAGAATATAAAATATTTTTAATATTATAATTATATATTAATAGTAAATATATAAAATTAATCGTTATTAAAATCCAGTAATTTTAAATTTAATGATAATATAAAATTAATATTAATTTAATAATATGATCATTAGTCTTACTTGTCACAAATGATTCAACATAATTTATTATGCAATACTAATAACATTACTAATAAATTTAATTTTAATAATATGAGAAATTAGGTTTTACTTTTAGTTTTTTTATTGATTAGTTTTTAATATTTTATTAATATTAAATTTTATCAACATTATTATCTTTATATTAATTTTTGTTTGGGATGGGTTTATTTTTATTTAGGTTGGGTTGTGAATAAAATTTAAATTAGATTTAATTTTGGGTTTGAGTTTAAATATATATTATATGTAACCTACGTAAATTTGGTTCATTTGGTTTAAATAGTTTTGAATCAAAATCGAAATCAAACCAAACCGATAACATTAAATCAATTGATTACTTCACTCAACCTTAATGCGTGTATATAATATATTATATTATATGATATGATATAACAATATATAATATAGTAGAAGGGTTAACTTTTAAATATACGAAGAGTATAGGGACTTAGAACATATTTCAATCAATATAATAATAAACAACAATAATTAATAATTAATAATAATACTACTAGTTTAGTATATGATATAGAATTACATATTGTAATAATATATTTTAAAAGTACATTCTAGAATGAGCAAATACATCCATTTAAATACAAGTACATGTAAGTAATTAGCAAGTATATTCTAGAATGTTACAAATTATAATATCCAACACTTCCCCTTAATTTGAACTTTTCTTAATTGCCAAGTTTTATATGCATTTTTCGAAAACCTTCAACCTTGAGAGGTTTTGTAAAAATATTCATTGTCTTAAAGAAGACTTGTCGATGCAGCTATACCATGCATGGGATGCTTGTTTTAACTCATATAATGTATTTTTCAACCTTAGGCATTTATCTTCTTGCCTTTGGGCTTTGTATCCAATGCGTTGGTCAATGTAAGCTTCTTCTTTCAAGAAACCGTTAACAAACGAATTATTTCAAGTCGGACAACCTATGCAAAGACTTTATCATAATCGATCCCATGCATTTACTTGTAGACTTTCAACGGCAAGATTTGCTTTGTATCTCACCACTTCTCCACTTGCATTCATTCTTTCTCATAATTCAATCTTCTTTCCCATTTTCATATTTTCTTGTAAAGAAAATTTTGGAGTATGGTGTAAAAAAAGAAAAGAAAGCTCATCATAACATTGAAACAAATAACGACATAAGAGATTTAAAAATTAAAAGAGATAATTAAATAGAAGAGAATTTTGGAAAAAGAAAGTGCTTCAGGATTTCAGAGTATATATAAGAAATAATTATTCTTATTAAAAAAAATAATTTTTTGTTCCCATAATTATTGAGATAATTTATTTAAAAAAATATAAATGTAATAAGTAAAATAAAATAATACTACGTGTTAAAAATTAGACGTCCACATTAACTGCAGTCTTAAATATTAGAATATATATGATATATAATTAAATAAGAATCAAATTGGCCTTACCTTAATTGCGTGTTTGATGTTTGAATGATGATGTAAGAGTTTAGACCCATCCCGTTGTCTAATTTGCTTTCAAGTTGGTCTCGCTTGCTTTTCGTGATAGAATTCATTATTGCTAAATTCACATGAAATTATTAATTAAGATTTAATGTCAAAACCACATATCATGATGAACTCATATATGTGGCATCCAAGGCTAAAAGGATAGGTAAAAAATTAGATTTCATATGAATAAAAATCTAAATACATTATACAAATATGATATTTTTGATATATCAAAATTGTTAACTTTTGGACTGCGGGATTGATTGATTTATTTGATAAGTTTTTTCAATACTTTTATATTCATTTTATTATTTATGTTTGATGATGTTCTTAATAATAACAATTCTTTGTTAATTTTAACTAAATAGTGGTTTTTTATTAAATTAAATAGTATTTGGACTCTTTTAATCCTTAGCTTTGTGTTATGGATATTATAAAAATGTTATAATTAATATCTATTTAGCTAATCAACGATGATGAATTCTATGGAACGCGAGAGTAGTGACGAAGGAGAACCTGCAAAGTGTTTGACAAAGAAGGTTTGTATCAGGGAGACAGAGGGAGATACGGATGTGGCAATGGATTCAGCTTTGATTACAGAGAAACCTTTGTTATGGAAGGATCGATTAATGAGGACTGGCCTTCAGGCCAAAGGACAAGCAACAACCACGAATGATATTTCTAATGAAGGGGAATTCGAGTTATCAGAAACAGATGTCATGCGTTCTTCAGTTAATGGCATCCCATCGATCAGTTTTTCTGAATGGGTGAACCAGATCCTAATTAATAACATGCCTCATATAATGTTAATCAAGCTTCTGGGAAGAAGCACTGGGTATTCTGCGCTTTATAATAAAGTTTGTTCCCTGTGACACTGTTTCAACCATTTTGCTTATTGGACGTTGAAAATGATTACTTCCTGGCAAAATTCCGGAGCCCGGAGGACTTTGAAAATGTCATATGTCAAGGACCTTGGATTATTTATGGGCAGTACCTAACCGTCCAACCATGGTCCATGGATTTCAACATAACACAACCTTACTCACGTATGGTCATGGAGTGGATTCGGTTTCTTGGATTGCCAGGGCACATGTACAACGGAGAATCCTGCGTGAAATAGGAAAATTGGTAGGGAAAGTGGCAAAATTATATTTCAATATGGGTAATGGGGTTAAAGGAAGGTTCGCAAGGATGACGGTATACATCAATCTGGAGAAAGCTTTAATCTCCCAAGTTTTGGTCAAATGAGCACTGTAAAGAGTTAAATATGAGTACCTACCCGCCATTTATTTTTCGTGTGGCCATAATGGCCACATAAAGGCAATTTACCTTAAAAGAGCGAATGAACCAAAAGAATCTAAGGAAAGTGTCACTCATGGAGAAAGAGAACAAACAAAAAGCATTGCTTCAAACATGGATGACACACCAAAGAACTTGAATGGCTATGGCCCTTGGATGTTAGTGGAAATGAGAGGCAGATGACCGCTGAGGATGATTAAGAAAAGTGGAGACCAAGACTCAAGACCAACAAACAATTTACGGTTTCATGCTTTGGAAACCTTAGTTGAGGTAGAGGGTATCCAGGAACAAGGGACTGGACTAGGGAATGAAACGAGCCAAAGGAAAAGAGGCCCAGAGGTTTCACTCATAATGAAGGAGGTAGGACCATCACATATGGGTCTGGGCCAATAAGGGAAAGTAGGCCTATTGAAGGAAGTGGATTAGGGGACAAAAAGGAGCGGAACCTGTTGAATTGGATATAGGGGAAGAAATGAGTGCATTCAACCTAAGCTTGGGGCAACGTCGACTGAATGAAAAGAGTCCCTTAATTATGGAATTGGGCTAGCACAAGCCCGTAGAGGGGAAAGGCCTCGTAGAAGGAAACAAATAGAGGATTAGTTGAGGTGGGCTGGAGAGGGCTAGTTTGGTCAAAGAAGGCCCATACATGTTAGCAATTAGGCTTAGAGGGAAAGGGGATACCAACTTGGTACATGGCAGCGATACCTCGAAGGATGTAAGAATCCTTCTCGGTCTGATAGATTCTAGTGTGGGGGACCAAATAATATCTAACATAGAGGAGCATGTATAGAGTACGATGTCTGTTGGGAAGTAGGGAGAAGAGGTGACGAAAGAAGAATGTCTTGCGGAGGTTGCCACGGAAGCTAACTTTCACTCTAGTTAACGATTGAGACTCTATGGACTGCAGGAGGTGATGGTGTCTACAACGAAAGGCGTATTGGATTTGAGTCGGCATTCAGCGGTGGCGTTTAAGGAAAACATTTGGCTCAGTTCTTCAACAGGTTCACCTGCAAGCAGACTTGGGGTCGTAGGTCATTGAGCAACACAAGTAATTTCGCGCTTTAGAGGGGGTAAGTATAATGGGAATAAGAAGAGCACAAAATTGAATAAAATTATTAAGGACAAGGGCAGTCCTTTAAAACCTTTTCCCCAGAAGTTCCTTTGGCTGAGTCATTAAGTAACATTGTGGAACTGTTACAAAGTCAGTTCTAAAAAGGTTTGGTGATTGAGGTATCTAAGGAGGTGGGTGTGAGCCCAAATGTTCAAGAAGGTGACCGACAGTAGGAGTAAAAGCATCTTACAGTATCAATTTTTAATAACGAATGCCAATTTATCTGTATTCACTTAGAACTGTCAGGGGTGTGCAAGTGCGAAGTTTTTGTGTGTTTTTAGAGAGAATATTATAGAATACAAGCTCGATGTCGTTAGTATATTAGAAACAAAAGTTGGTGGTGGTGGAGCAGATAGGAGAATTGCAAAGCTAGGGTTCCAGAACTCGCACCGAGTTGAAGCAAGGGGATTTTCAGGTGTAATTTGGATTGGTTGGAAGGATACGGTCTGACTTGAAATTGTTCAAAACCACCCTTAGTTTATTTGCACAAGGGTATTTATAGGGAGTCCTGTACAGGTTGTTATGATTGTTTTCGTCTATGGAATTCTGAATAAAACTAGAAGGAGAATGCTTTGGGAAGCATTAAAAGAAACCATCCTTAATACTTCTATTCCCTAGATGATAGTAGAGGACTTTAATGCTATCCTTTCTGAGAGTAAAAAAAAGAGGCGGTAATGTTGCGAGATGTTGCCCTTATTTTAGAGAATTTGTTGAGTCCAATGGACTACAAGACTTGGGGTTTAGAGGGCCTTCGTTGACCTGGTAGAGAGGCGGGACCTTTGAAAGACTGGATCGAGCTTTAGGGAATTTAGCTTGGATTCAAACTTTTTCAAGGTACCTAGTAACACATCTAGTATGAATCAAGTCAGACCATCGACCTCTTTTTATTAACCTTTGTCCAGACCTTAACTTACTAAAAGGACGTCTTTTCCGCTTTCTGGCCGAATGGACCCAACATCAGAGCTTTTCAGATATCGTAAAAGATTTGTGAAACTATTGTGGAGACATGTTTGACACTTTAGTTAAACTCACTGTGGGCCTCAAAAAGTGGAATAGGAATGTGTATGGGCATATTAGAGTTTGCAAAAGGAAACTAGTACAGTCCTTGAGTCACATTCAGAAGGAAATAGAAAGGCCAGAATCAAACACGTTTTTAAAAAAGGAGATGGATATGAGAGAGGAACTCGAAGAGGTGTTGAATCACGGAGAGTTACTTTGGAAGCAAAAATCAAGGTGTGATTGGCTTAAATTAAGAGATAGGAACACAGTTTTTTCACAGGCGTACAATGTATAGAAGGAAAGTTAATCGCATTAATGCCCTACGTAATAGGAATGGTGAGTGGTTGTATGATCTAGATGAAATTCAATCTGAAGTAGTGAGCTATTTTTAAAAATTGTACAGCCAAGTGAGATGGGAGAGCTACCTCCTAGCCACTTTCCTCAATTGGAGTAAAGTGACATTGAATTTCTAGGAAAAGAAGTCTCAAATGGCGAAATTAACATGACACTTTTCGATATGGCGCTTTTCGATGTGGCGCCATTAAAAGCATTTTGAAGTGATGGCTATCATATGATCTTCTTTCAGAATTAGTGGGATAGTATTGGGGATACAATTTGCAAATGGGTTAAAGAAGTTTTTAAAGGTAGGCCTATTAATCAAGATTTAAATAACACATTCATTGTTCTTATTCCAAAAATTGCCCAACTTGAGGAGATTCGCAATTCTGACCCATTAGTCTTAGTTCAGTACTCTATAAACTGGTTATGAAAGTTATAGCTAATAGATTCAAGGTAGTATTCCCCAAGATAATTACACAAGAGTAGGTTGGGTTTATTGCGGGCTAAAATATCTCTGGTAATATCATCATTGCTCAAGAGGTGATTGTCGCATGTGAATATGATATGCGAATTGTGCAAGTATACATGTCGAATCAAGTAATAAAGTAATAAGTGAGATTGTCTCCACAGATATCAGATTAAGTATAGACATGGTCAAGTTATGATAATGATTAATGTTATGGTAAAGTTGAGTTTTGTACGCAATGATAAATTAAAATAATAAAGATGAGTGTGAAATATATACTAACTAATATTGGAAAATGCTAAGGCAAAGCAAGAGTAAAAATGCAATGGCAATTACAAGAATATTTATGTGAATAAAACATGAGTGAATAAATAAATAACTAAGACTGCTATAGCAAAGATGCTGCGGCAATAGTTTGAAGGTCTACGATGTTGATTTGGAAGGTTGAGATTACTAAGAGTCTGCCCTTATTTTCAGTAATGACTCAGCATAATTGTACTCAATCTACTGCTTAGAAGAGACCTAAAGTGACCTGCTTTATTAGAGAGCTAGATCTTAAGTTACCTGGCCAGTGTCATAGGCCTTAGCATGGTACCCTACACTGTTTTGTCTTAATTTTATACAAACGCTTCTCTATGTCTAGAGTCTGCTGCAAGTATTCGATTGAATACTCACTTGCGTAATTCAATTTAGGTCTAACCAATCTAACCATTTTAGAATTAGATTCAATTTAGAGGTATTCTGCACACTCATCTATGTCTAGGGAATTTATGCATACAGTTGGGAAATAAAAATAATTGAATGAAATAGTAGTTTAAATTAAATACGTGCTTCAATCATTAAAGAGACTAAAAGTTTTCATCATGTAATCCCAACCCTATGAGATTTAGCTCATAGGTTGACGATTAAAATTTAAGTTCAAAATAATATTCAATATCATTTCAATCAATTCAATTCAAGGGAGAGCATATTAAGAAATAATGGAATAACTTAGGAAGATGATTGTTGCCAAACCAATCCGCAATCCAGCAGCATGGTTTCCTGTGGTAGCTGAGAGGGACTGATTGCCTTCGGTCTCCTCTTTCTATCTCTACTCAGCCGCTACCCTCTATTTTTGCCCCTGGATCTCTACACCTATAGCTTCATCCTTTGGCTTTTTCTAACCATTTCATCCTAGGGTAACTCAAACAGCCTACGATATTTTTTCCTTTTTTTAGACAGATTTTTCTGGTAAAGGTAGAGTTGGGTTGAGATTGGTATGCGTTGAATGTTAGCTCGGTCATTTTCCTGGATTGCAACGGCATACAAGATGGAAAACTGTCCAACATTTTGCCTCAACAAACCTTCACTCCTTTATTTCTTTCTCTACAGCCTGTACCTGTCAAACCACCAAACACAACCCTTCCACACACAATTAAAAGTATCTAACATGTAAACACCGTCCAAGATCCTAATACAAATGGTAAGTACTAATAAAATTTCTTAAAATGCCACTAAATGTACCCAAGTACAAGCAATTAGCTAGGTTTAAAGGCATGAAATATAACTCTTTTTGAGAGTTATCAGTGATTCATTCCATGTAAGGGAAAAACAAGAAATGGATGGCTGTTAAAATTAATTTAGAAAAAGCATATGATAAAGTTAATGGGATTTCATAAATAGTTCTATCCAAGTAGTAGGTATACTAGAATTTTTACGAAAGGTGATCATGTCTGCCATTTCAAAGTCCATTATGCAAGTGTTATGGAATAGAGTATCCACAACAAAATTTAAACTTGCAAGAGAAGTGTGTTAAGGATCTCCTCTATCACTCTACTTATTTGTATTATGTATGGAATGGCTAGGACACAATATCATAGTGGCTGAAATATCAGACGAATGGAACCCTATTAAGCTAACTAGAATAGGGCCAACTTTATCACATTTATTTTTTACAAATGATTTGATGATCTTTTCAAAAGCAGACATAAAATATAGCTTGTTACTAAAGGACATTCTGGACTATTTCTGCAACATTTTAGGAAACCATATAAATGCACGAAAAACTAATATGTTCTTCTCCAGAGGGGTGGATGACACTTTAAGCAATCAATTAAACGAGTTACTAGGCTTTTAACAGGTTCAAGAGTTGGGATCATACCTAGGAGTTCCGCTTCTACATAAAAGACTTACCAACTCTACCTTGGGGGTTTGTGATCAAGAAGGTCAGAGCTAAATTATGTAATTGGGATACAAAGTAATTATCTATGGCAGGCTAATTTACCTTAGCTCAATTAGTCATTTTCTTTATTCCAAACTATTTTATGCAGTCCATGCGAATCCCGAAAGGGGTTTGTGAGGAGATTGAGCGTTTGGCAAGACAATTCATATGGGGTCTAATTCGGAAAGAAAAAAAATAGTGTTGGTCGATTGGAATTCTATATGTCAACCTCAAGCATGTGGCGGCTTGGGCCTTCGACATTTAGAAGACCATAATGCTTCATTCATACTAAAATTAGCATTTAATCTCGTTTTTAAAGAAGAGGCTCTATGGATCAGTGTTTTGCGCTCAAAATATGGACTGAGAGAGAGGATCCCGATAGCATTGTGCGAGGGAATTTTTAGCCATTTGGAGAAGGATTGCAAATGTATGGCCTTTACTGAAAGAGAATCTATGTTTGTCAATTGGAATAGGAACCTCGACCCGCTATAGGGAGGATTCTTGGATCCCCAAAGTAGGGTTGTTAAAAGCATACATATCTCCCATAGACAGACCAATCACAGATTGCTCTATGAAAGATATGGTAACAGAAGGTGAAACATGGAATCTAGAGGCTTTTAGTGAATGTCTGTTGGAAGAAGTTGTTAAAAAGATTGCAAACATTCCTCCTCTGTATCCACTAGCTGGCCCAGCTAAAATCTTTTGGGTACATACAATGAATGGGGGCTTTTTAGTTAAGAGTGCATATCAAATGTTAAAAGAAGGCATGTGGGATGCGCAAAGTACTAGGTGGAGAGCCTTTTGGAAGTACCAAGGACCGCATCGAGTTCGCTTCTTCTTATGACTCGTTTGTAAAAAATGATTCCTTAGTAATCTGAAACGTGTACGTAGGGGTATTGGACAAAATTTGTTATGCCCAGTCTACCACCATGAGACAGAAGATATTTTACATGTCCTCAAGGATTTCTCGGTTTCTAAAGATGTTTGGAAGTACTTTGTGCAGGAAGACTACTGACCCCAATTTTTTTCAAGAAACCTCTCAGATTAGGTTAGGATAAATTTGGAGAATTCAGGGTAGATAGTAAGGAATGAGGTTCTTTAGCCTACTCTTTTTGGTATGTTAGCATGTCGCTTATGGAAAACAAAAACCTTTTTTATTTTCCAAGGTCTATCTTGGAGCTTTTTAGAAACTATTAATATATCCGTATGTTGAGCGAAACAATACAACACATCATATGGTTGAGATCAAAATACAGAATATAATTTTGTTTATGGATGTTCCTTAGAAAATTGTTGGAATGGTAGGGTAGTTACATGATAGCGTTGGGAAATTAGTTTAGTTAGGTTTTCTATAACACCCTAAATCCAGCCTAGACATTATGGCTAAATCTGGGAATGTTTCGAAGAAGGGTTTTGAAATCAATATTATGTTAAAATTTCATGTGTTAATTGTTATTAAGAGAGTCCATGTTTTAAGAATAACATATTATTAAACTCTTTTATAAAACCATCATTTGTTTGTCTTTTTAAGTAAAATGTAACTTTTGCAGCGAAAGTTTGGAAGTCATTGTATTTGAAATCCAAACTTGTATTTTCAAAAACATTTTTTTGTATAAAACCGTTGTTTGCCAAACATTGCAGTTTAAAAATCAAAACACATCCAAAACTAAAATTATAAACAAACAATCTAGAGAGTCCCAAAATTATAAAACTCTCAAGAAAATTCTGATAATTAAATAATTTACTAGTTAAAAATAGTTTCTGCACTAGTGGTCACCGCTGAGCCTCCGTCGCACCGACCCATCTATGTCTGAGGATTACCTGAATAGAACAGACAAACTGATATGAGTTTTCAAAAACTCAGTGTGTAACTTAACAGAGACATGCATGCACATAAACTTAAATTTCTCATGTAGCAGATCAGATATGGACATAGGTCCTTAACAGAATCAAGTAATATCATAATCAGATTATCAAAACATACAGATATGCAAAATCCTAGCCCCATCCTTTACACACCATCTCCAACCATCCCAACACACCATGTGGGGTATAAAACACCCACCCATCCCCACACACCACATAGTGTCTTTACGACGCTTATCAGAATAGTTTGTAGTCAAGCTGTTAGTATATCAACGAAATGTCACCTCACAGAACACTTCCTCCACATATACAAATCCCAACCCATACACAAATACAAATAACAGATAACAAATATAACAGAATTAACATGTCTCACATGTTCATATACAAATAACATACATGTTATTAAGAATCGATCAAATTATACATATCATTTTTTAAATACTCAAATAAGTCTATCAGAATAGCAGATATCATACATTAGGGTTTGTTTTGCCTTTACTGACCCTACGGAAGGCCCACAGTCGATTGAAACGACGTGTGTGACCCTAGGGAAAATTCTAAAATTTTGGGCCCACATGCTCGTGTGGGCCTACACGCCTAAATTGGCTTTGCTTGTATGGCCCACACATCCAAATTGGCCTAGCCCGTGTGACCCAAGAGGCCACACGCTCGCCTGTCGCACGGTCGGCCACACGCGCGTGTGGCGTTGACAGGCCACTTTTTTGGCTTTCGCCAAACCTCTTTTTCTCGTGTTTTCGTTACACACCTGGTTTGTTTTGATGCTATAGCAATCTCGAGACCTCTAAAACCCTAAAAATAGCATACCAACACCGAATTAGTAATTTAATTTACGAATTTATCCATAATAATCCGACAATGCACCTAACTTACCACCAACTAAATCTTCTATTAACATCGTTTAGGTAGTTGGAGTGAAACTCACTGCTTCACAACCTTCTCTTACACAACAATGGTTAACTACACCATTATGCTTTTATAAAAAGATTAAATCCAAACGACCATATAAAAATCGAAACCTACAGACGAGTGAAACCCCACTTACCAAAATAGCACGGAAAACACCGAAATTTTTGAAATGCAACGATACAAACAACAGATTATGGACATGATTGCAGGGAAAACGAAATGGAAAGGAGAAAAAAGAAATGTTGTAGAGAAGGGAAGGAACTAACGTCAAAAACAAAATTGAAAAGAGAGAGAAAAATAAAAATAAAAAATAAAATGTTAAGAAAATCCTAACCCCTACTAACTCACACCTTAATCCTCATCCAACCTCAGAGTTTTAGTTCCACCAAACCACAACCGAATAAAAAATGGCAACCTAACTTCTCACCCCTTGAACCAATAAACTCATTCTGATATGATTTGACTAGAAATAAAATATAAGCCAAACCGCCAAGGATAAAGCTAGAATAAAAAATAGTAAAAAATTCCAAAAATTGGACTAGAACCTAAGATCTTCAATACACAATCAAAACATTTAACCACTAAAGCAAACACGCATTTATAATTAGGTTCACAGAATCAAAATTAAACTAACCAGGGCGTTACATTTTTTTTCACCAAAAGAAATATATCTATTTAGCCAAATGAGTCTTAGCTCGGTTGGTATTGATATTATTATCAATATAGGAAGACATGAGTTCAAATACATTGAAGCACTTTTATCCTCCTATTTAAAGGTTCGGATCAGATTTAAATATTTAATTTGTACAATTGTATAAAAAACATATCTATTTAAACATATTTAGATGTAGAAATTTTCAAACATTTATATTTTAATGAGAAAGAAACAAAAAAAAAGTCATGTTCAAACATGTACGAAACAAAAAAAAAAACAAACAAACAAAATGTCATGTTCAAACATGTACGAAACAAAAAAAAAACCAAACAAACAAAATGTCATGTTCAAACATGTACGAAACCAATTAATATTTCTAATTGTCCTCTGTTTCTCTGTTGCCTTTCATTTTAATTAAAAATATGTAAAATTATATAATACTTTCTAAATAATTAAAAGAAGCTCATTGTAATTCATGGGTTAATGTAATAGTTACATATTTGCTTGGATTGTTTCTTGGCAATTATTACCCTTTCAAATAAATAAAAACAAATAATATTTTAATTAATTAGTTCATTATCATTGATTTTCTATGTTTATAGCAATTGTCACCTTTGTTACCCCTAACAACTCATATATAAAGTGTAATTACACTAGCCATAGTGTAACACAAAATTCTCGTTCTTGATAAGAATTTAGTCATTTATTGTTTACAGGGTTTAATTATCTTTTGCGTACAACATGCAGCTTGACGTCCAAGTGATTTCCGAAGAGATTGTGAAGCCATCATCTCCGACCGATGACCGACTTCGTCGATACCAACTGTCATTCTTGGATCAACAAACTCCCTTACTCTATAATGCTATGGTCTATTTCTACCAGAAAATATGCAATACCGAAGCAAACAAAATCACCATTTTCGATCGATTGAAGCACTCCATTTCCAATGCCCTCACCTGTTTTTATCCACTGGCTGGTCGGATAATGGAGGACCAGCTGTTTGTTGATTGCAATGATGAGGGGATACCCTTTTTGGAAGCTCGAGTGAAGTGCCAACTTTTGGATGTTTTAAACAATCCAACTCCGAAAGAACTCAACAAGTTGCTTCCTTTTGAATTCCATGTTAGTGGTACTGATGCCGAACATGTTCTTCTTGGAATCCAATTCAATGTTTTCGATTGTGGGGGGATAGGGATTGGTGTTTGTATTTCCCACAAAATCGGAGATGCCCTTTCGTTTTTCTCGTTTGTGAATATATGGGCATCCATTGCTCGTGGAGAGACGAACTTGATTGTTCCTGAATTCAGATCAGCCTCACTTTTCCCACCACGGGCCATACCAGAAGCTCCTCAATTAAAAAAAGAACAAATTGTAACGAAGAGATTCGTGTTTGGTGCCACCAAAGTGGAGGAAATCAGAAGAAACTACGGTGAGAATACTAGCCAAAAACGCCCAAGTCGAGTTGAGGCCTTATCAGCTTTCATATGGGACCGTTTTGTTACTGCCTTTGGTCTTAGATCAAGACCCGATACGCTTTGCACAATTATTCACGCAGTAAATTTACGTGCAAGAATTGATCCCCCATTGCCGGGATCTTCATTTGGAAACCTTTATAGCCTAGCAGTGACTATCCCGTCCATGGACAATAACATCGTTACCCAAATAAGAGACTCTTTTAAAGCACTAAACAGCGAGTACGTGAAGAAACTCCAAGATGGAAATGATCACCTGAAATATTTTAGAGAGAGAACAAATTATGCCAAAGGCGAGATACTTACCTTTGGTTTCACAAGTTTATGCAGGCTTCCTATGTACGAAGCTGATTTTGGTTGGGGGAAACCCATATGGGCTAGCTCAGTAGATCGACAAATCAAGAACGTAACTACTTTCATGGACACCATAAATGGTGATGGCATAGAGGCTTGGATTGCCCTAAATGAAGAAGAAATGGCGAAATTTGATTGTGATGAGGAATTACTTGCATATGTTAATAACCCAAAAAGCTTGCAACGATGAGTAAGTACTTTCCTGTATTGTTAGTGTCAAAGCTTTAAATTGTGTAGTGTTGTTTTCCGAGTATATATCTATATTTGTCATCTATGTATTTTTGTTTTTCTTTTTCTCGCACCATTGCTATCCGTTTAATAAGGAATTCCATTTTTATCCATCCTTTATTTACTTTCTTTTTGTTAATCTTTCCTATGGGCTTCTTTTAAAGATTATACAGTTCATCATGGTTGATTAAGTTTTTATTTAGAATTTTCAAGTTATGTAATAAAGGCTAAAATGATCTCTTAATTATATCATGATTCTTAGATTGATTTTTTTTTTAAAATTTGCCATAACCTTTAAAATTTTATTTCATCAGCTTTAAAATTTGTGGTCAGCATCTACTTCCTTAATGGGTCTATAGAATGCGGAGGATTAATTATTGAGCTCGCTCTGATAGATACCTTAAAAAATAAAAATAAAATTATTTCATCATGTGTTTTGATCCTAAAATGTAAGGTCATTAAAATTTTGTTTTATCACATGTTTTGATTTCAAAATGTAACATCATTAAAAAAAAACTTACGTGACACTTTATACAAATGAAATTGCAATCCGTTGCAAAAAGAAAAATTTATTTTTTTTCTTATTCTTCTTCCTCCTTTCTCTCTCTCCCCAATAAACTCTTCTTCTTTAAATTCTCTCTCCCCAAATTTGTTTCTTCTATTTTTTACTCAATATAATTCAATTATTTTCCATTAAAGATAATGGTCAGATGCAAAATAAATTCTTGGAATCATTAGAGAAATGCGAGCATGAAAGAATGATCCATGAAGAAGCTTGGAGTATGTAAGAAATGCCAAGAATTAATAAAGAAAGTGAGTTATTAGCCCAAGAAAGCTCAATAGCAGCTACAAAGGATGCATCAGTCATGGAATTATTGCAAAAATTATATAACCAACAAAATTTGGGTAGCCACTAGAGGTGCTCATGGGCCGGGCGGCCCGGCCCGGCCCGACGGTCCGCCCGAAATATGAGAGGGTTTAGGTAAAAATATAGACCCAAAATATGGGCTTGGGCAAAAAAACGAGGCCCGTTTAGAAAACGGGCCGGGCCAGGCTCGGGCTTATGATTTTTTTTTGGGCCGGGCCTGGGCAAAATTTCAGGCCCATATTTCGGGCCGGGCTGGGCCCGAGCCTAGGACCCGGGCTGAAATTTTTTTATGGGCCCGGCCCAAACCCGGTCTGGCCCGGCCCATGAGCACCTCTAGTAGCCACAAAGTAATACACTTCCACCTCAGCAGCTACAACAACCTGCATCAACAACTGTAGCACTAGTATTACGAAATGAAGTGTGGTTGTAGCACAACTTATGGTTCATCAGAATAACAGATGAGGCAATTGTAGCTGGTAGTAGTTAAGGTTAGGTATTTCTATTATAGTCAATTGTTAGTTAGTTAGAGTAGTTAATCAAGATCAGTTTAATTCAATGTAATTTGCTAGTGATCAGTTGAGAATTGGTTCGGTGTTTTTAGACTAGTTCTTGTTGATACTCTAACTTATCTTGTATAAATATTAGACTCGGTCCCTTTGGAATTATTAGAGTCAGTAATAAAATAAGTAGACTTGTTTCTCTTATTTTCTTTCTATTTTCGTGTTTTTCGTTGGTAGATTTCAACATGGTACTAGAGCTATGATTTTTCTTGGTGTGACAGGTGTGCTTGGTGTAAAAGGTTTACTCTTGCTTTTTTATGGCACCAAAATTTATCTCAAGGAACTAGGGTAGTCGGCATCACTCTTCCAATGACAATGAACAGATGAATTTTCCTCCCTCAGATCCTGAATCAGTCTCTTCTGCAGCTAGGTGAAACCAATTTTCTCTTGTGTAAATTTTAGGTTATGCTTGTAACACCCGACTTGGTTGTTGGTCTGAGCTATAGGATGCCACATTTGTTGCCGGAGAAACTACAATCAATTCAACATTATAATAATCATTCAAACATGAAAATGAACATTTAACACATTTATTTTAAGTTACACAATCAAATTCGAGCCTTAATTGAGCTTACGAAAGCTCTTTTGTTGACCTAAGCATGAAATATGACCAAATTATAAAGTTTCAAAATCCTAGTGTCGACGTCAGGATGCCACTTCCTCCATGCTGTGATGTTGCCAAATATTTTGTCACGTCATGACCTCAGGCCACTCGACATCACATTGTGAGTCACTCTCGGTTGGCGTTACGATGAGGAATGTAATAGCCCAATTTTTAGTGATGTCGAAAATAGTAGTTTGAGGCCACTAAACCTAGAAAATGAGCTCGTAAATTATATTATTTAATATTTACAAGTCAAATGTGGTTTTTAGAAGATTTTTGAAATAGTAATTTGTGTTTTATAAGGATTTATTAGATCAAATAGTTTAGAAAATGAGGTATCGAGACCTCAATTTTATAAACCGAGTCATAAATATTTTATAAATATTTACAGAGTGTCAGTACGGTAGTAATAAAGTTCCGTCATAAAATTTTAACGTTTTGATAGTCAATTAATTAAAAAGGACTAAATCAAAAAAGGAGCAAAACTTGCTGAAGTGATTAAATAGCCTAAATAGTAAATATGTAACACCCCTAACCCGTATCCATCTCCAGAATAGGGTTATAGAGCATTACCAGAGTTTACAAATTAATTTACAGACATTTCATTTCATCAAGCATTCATATTTAAAATCAATCAAAATCAAAACATTAATGAGCTAACGTTAGCCAATTTAACTCATACATGCCATTATAACCAGAATCAAAACATCCAAAATTACCGATAGAATTAATGGATAGTGTGATAAACATTCATACATCCATTCAATGCATTATTCCCCTTTTTATCAAATATATCAATGTTTCATCGATTTTCATACAATGAACATTCAAATCATATTCACATCAATAACATACATTTCAAGCATATAAGAATATAATTCAAGTTACACGAACTTACCAGACTAAATTGCAGAAATACCAAAAATTCAGGGACATTTTGGTAATTTTCTATTTTCCTCGAATTTCCACCCAATCATGATCTAAATTAATATTTCATTCAATTTATTAATTTAAATAATAAAACAATTCATTTCATGCAATTTGGTCACTTTTTGACATTTTTACCAATTTACCCTTAAAATATTACTTTTATTCAATTTAGTCCTTGAACCTAAAACATGCAAATTGGTCATTTTTAATGAAAATTCATGCTAGTTGAATAATCATTTAATTTCCTCCTCCTCCTCTCCATTCCACATCCTTAATGTATAATATGCTTATATGTAACATTATCTATAATTCCATCATTTATTTATATATTAATTCAAAGCTGTCCACTTGAGTCATAGTCACTAAATTATTTATATCTTGAGCTACAGAACTCCAAATTAATATCAAATAAATTCCTATGAAACTAGACTCACATATATTCTTACCATAAAATTTTCAGAATTTTTAGTTTAGCCAATAATTACATTTTATTCTTTAAAGTTTCCCTTGTTTCACTGTTTGACAGTTCTGACCCCTCTTCACTAAAAATTAATTATCTCTTTGTACAGAATTTGGATGATGTTTATGTTTGTTTCTATTGAAAATAAACTCTTTAAGGATTTTAAAAATATAAATTTAATCCTATAAATATTTTTATTCAATTTTTTATTATTTTCCAAAGTCAGAATAGGGGACCCGAATTCATTCTGACCTTGTCTCACAAAATTTATTATATCTCATGATTTACAATTCCATTACTTACACCGTTTCTTCTATGAGTAACTAGACTTAATAATATTTAATTCAATATTTTTTTCATCCTCTAATTCGATTTCACAATTTATGGTGATTTTTCAAAGTTAACCTACTACTGCTGTCCAAAACTGTTTTAGTGCAAGATGTTGATTACTAAATTTATAACTCCCTTATTCCCTTTCTCTATAATATTTCCCATAATTTTCACTTATTTCCCTTCACTAATATATCAAGAACATAAGACTTTATTTAAGAAAACTCTACTATAACATCATTTCCATACTTTTTCAACAATAACAAACTTAAAAATATATTGAAATCTTGATGTTCTTACCTTATGCTATTGATTTCAATCTTTAACTTGATTTTATCTCTCCTCCAGATTCTATTTCTTGAATCTAACTTGACATTCTAGCTCCCCATTGTCTCCTTATTATTTTTCTCTCTTGGAAGCTATGGAAATTCTTTTGATTTCTAGGTGAAAATAGTGAATTTTTGGTGAAAGGACCAAATTGTAAAGAAAGCAAAACTTTCTTTCTTCTCTTCTCTTCTAACGTTGGTTGCATGGAAAGATGATGATTTTTCATCATCTTTCGTCCCTTTTATATTAATCATTTAATATGAAATAATACTAAAAATCTTAATAAAATATTAATTAAATAACATTTATCTAATTAATTAATTAAAATTATCACAAACATCATCATTACCTTCTATAATTCTCTCTCTCTATTTGACCATTTTTCCCTTTATAATCTTTTGAAATTTCATCCTTGAGTCATCACTTAATTTGGTAAAATTACAATTTAGTCCCTCAAAATTCTTCACCTTTTCAATTTGGTCCTAATTCATCCATTTTCCTTAGTTTCTAGATTATTCCACCCTTAAATATTTACACTATTGTTCCTTCAAATTTTTCGTATTTACACTTTAACCCCTCAAATATTGAGTATTTACTCTTGGACAACAAAACTTTTCTCACTTTTGCAATTTAATCCTTTCTTGAATTAATATGTCATAATATACTTCCCAATATTGACATAACTCAATATTACCCTTTTTATTACTTTATTTCCTTATTTTACTATATCAAGGATATTATCTTACTTTCTCACTGTAGTAATTTTCGGGGTATTACAAAATAAATGAGGACTAAAAGGGAAAATAGTCCCACATGGGATGGCTGAGGTGCCATAGCTTGAAAGCAATCAAATATTTTATGTGAAATAAGGGTAAAATTGTAAATAAAGTGAAATTAAGCATATAAATTAGAAAACCTAAGGTTTTCTAGGCAATTCTTCATCATTTTTAGCTGAAAAACAGCCATTGTAGAGGGTTTAAGCTGTTTTTTTTCATATTTTAGCTTCATGTAAGTTTAATTCTTGCTTTTTCCTTGAAAATTTTATATTTTGTGACTTTTACAATTAGGTCCAACTTACTATTTCATTAGGTTTTTGATTTTGTTGAAAGTTTTGGAAGTTACCATTGATGAATTCATATGAATTTAGTTATTAGATGATGAAATTGAGATCTTGATGGATATTTAAAGTTATTTTATTAAGGAATTTTGGGTGAAATCATATTTTAGGGATTAAATTGAAAAGTTGTTGAATTTATGTAAAATTATAAAATTTCATGAAATTCATGGGTTTCTTTTGTTATATATGAAATTATCTAGGATTGGAACAAGGATTAATTTGCATGAATTTCATTTTCCGAGCCTAGGGATGAAATCGTCATTTAGTAAAAGTTTAGTGGCAAAATGGTAATTTTCCTAAGGTGTGAATTGGATGGAATTGGATATAAATTTTATTAAATTGAGCTAAATTTACTTGTATAGATCCCAATAGAATAAAAACGGGGCTAGATCGAGTTAAATAAAAAGTGACGGATTAATAGACATCAATTCACGAACATTTGTCAAGGTAAGTTCGTGTAACTTAATTTTGTAATTATATGTTTGAATTGAAATGATTGATATGTATGTGAATTGTGTAATAGCCATGCATATGAAATTTGAATACATATCCAGAAATACTCGATCAATATTAAGTCCCGTTTGAATGAATGAAATTCGATTGGATACAGGGTTCTGCATTTGTTGCGGACATACCATAGCTCAAAAAAGCATCCCATTACAAGCCCTCTTAAGCTTCCCGTTTATGCTCTTCGAAGCATCCCGGTTGGTTGTGATTCTACATGTGTTGTAGACACACCCACGATCTTTGAGCATCCTATTATAGGCTCTTTGTGAGCTTCCCGTTAAAGGTTCTCCGGAGCTTCCAGTTAGTGCCCGCTTGAACTTCTCATTATATGGCTATCCGGTAATTTTTGATTAAGTGCTTTTCGAAGCTTCCTATTAATTGATTTCTAGAGCTTCCCGATATAGGCTCTTTGTGAGCTTCCTGTTATTAAGCCTGGATAAGTTTCCTGTTACATGCTCATATGAACATTCTGTTATATGGCTTGAGAGTGTGCTTTTTGATTTAGTGCTCTAATGAGTACTCCTGGACATGAATTGATAGACTTCTGATTTGTACACTTTATGTGTACGACCCTCGTATCCATCGAGATTTCAAATAATTCAACGGGTGAAATTCTAACATGAAGACAAGTGAAAAACAAAATGAAATCAATATCTGAAAATACATGAATTGCATGGAATTTGGTATTTGATGAGCTTATCTTTGTTATGGATATTTATATGAAATGAATAACTAATATATTTGATAAGATTGTGTGCTTAGCCTATGGCCAAGTTGTTTGGAGTGCATGTGTATGTTTACTTAATGTACAAATGAATGGTAAGTTTATTTCCCGTTATACGAACTTACTAAGCATTAAATGCTTACTCTATTTGATTTCCTCTATTTTGTATCACTCGAAGGCTCGTTGGTTGAAAGATTGGAAGAGATATCATCACACTATCCATCGGTTCATCTTGGTATATTTAGTAAATTAACTTTGGTTATAATGACATGTATAGGCTAACTTAGCCAATGTTGGCACATAAATGTTTTGGATGCAATTAGCCATTGGTATGACTTATCTTTGGTATAAATTGAGATGTATATATATAACCTTAACATGCTTGAGATGGTTGCATGAGGAAAATCATATAAGTATATTGGACATTGGTTTATGATGTTATAAATGGTAAAACATGTCTAGTTGAATTAGACTATTTTGGTAAGTTTTAGACATTTGGTCATATATATTGATAAGTCATACATAAGAGTTGATTTTCGCTTGGTTTAGATATTTTGAATTGGTTGATGAGTATATTTAAGTGTTTATGTGGGTGGAAGGTAAAATTTGGGTGAGGAATAAGGCTTGGAAATGGCCTTATTCTGTCCACACGGGCAGTGACACGGGCGTGTGTCTCAGCCGTGTGTGACACACATCCTAGCACATGAGCGTGTGTTCTGGCCGTGTGTCCCCTACATCTTAAAAATTCAAAATAGAGTGCTTAGTAATTTTCACACGGCCTAGTACATGAGCGTGTGACTTAGCCGTGTGACCCCTGCAGCTTAATATGTTACAAGTTAGAGAGTTACACAAGTTGGGGACACGGGTGTATGCCTTACTTCAAGAGCCACACGGCCTAAGACATGGGCATGTCACTTGGCCATGTGAGCCCATGTGTCCCCTACACTTAAGGAAAATTTTAAAATTTCACGAAAAGTTCTCTGAGTTTTTGAATTAGTCCTGACTTGTTTCTAATTTATATTTTGGGCCCCGAGGGCTCTGTTAAGGGATAATACAATTAATTTACGATTATTTCTAATATGAATATGAAGTGACGTAAAATGTTTGTATTTGATATGTAAATTTTGGTAATGCTCCTAAACCCTGTTCCGACGATGGATACAAGATAAGGGTGTTACAAGGAAGATTGCTCGTTGAGATGAGAACCCTGTTTTTTGTAAAAATTAAGTCATTTGGTTCCTATTTCAAAGCTCCCATCAAACCTAAACATCAAGCTCAACAATTCAACATTCTTACTAATATCAAACCATACCAAAACATGTTAAAATAAACCATTGAAATATTTTCAATCAATTAGTTCAATATAGCTTCATTTTAGCACAAAACATACCATTTTAACTTATTCAATTATAAATCATTTATACTATCATTTAGCCATTCAAACATCAACTTTTCATCCATATTAATCTTTGTGCAAACATACTATTACAAGTTCCATACATAATTCAACTACAATTTGTCATAACAAACCATTTTCAATAGGCATTAGCATTGCCAAAATCATGCATTATAAAAGTTTCAAGCTAAAACTAACATTTCAAGTTAACATATAGAAAACACCTATGTACATGCCACAAAATCAGACTTAAAATGTTTGAAAAGCTACCACTTTAAAAAAAAGGATAATGTGAGCTTTCGGACAATCCTCTTGACACACTCCCATGAACTTTGTGATGGTTCGTCATCTGGAAGAAGACATCTCTCGACTCACTCCCAAGGCCTTGCAAAACGGGTACAATTTGAGCAGCTCCCTGATTGGAAGCAAGAATGTTACTATGAACTTCATCAGAAATGGCTCAATTGGATTTAGCCAACATGGTTTATCCATAGGAAATTAAAGTCAATTTGGATCAAAAGGCATCACACTATCACAGGTTTTTATGACAAGTATTTCAAGACTCAATATGCAGCATTACAATACTAGAATCGACTAAACTGTAACTATGATACCACTAAATGTAACACCCCTTACCCAACATGATAATCGGGTCTAAGCTACAGGATACCACATCTATTGTAGGAGCAACTACAATCAATTATACAATATAATAATCATTCAAACGGGAAAATATACATTTAAAATATTTATTTTAAGTTACATAATCAAATTTAAGCCTTAATAGAGGTTATGAAAGCTTTTTTGTTGACCTGAGCACAAAATAGGATAAAATTGTAAAGTTTCAAAATCTCAAAGTCGACGTAGTGACGTCACTTCCTCCACGTCGTGATGTTACCAAACAGTTTGTCAAGTTATGACCTTAGGCCACTTGATGTCACGACATGACTCATTGTCGGTCGACATTGGGACGAGGACCCTATTTTTGGTAAAAATTTAAGTCATTTGGTACCTATTTCAGAGCTCCAATCAAACCTAAACATCAAGCTCAATAATTCACCATTCTTACCTATATCAAACCATTCCAAAACATGTCAAAACATACCACTGAATCATTTCCAATCAACCAGTTCAATATAGCTTCATTTTAGCCAAAAACATATCATTTTAACTAATTCAATTATAAATCATTTATACCATCATTTAGCCATTCAAGCATCAACTTCTCATCCATTCTAATCTTTGTGAAAACATATTATTATAAGTTTCATACAAAATTCAACCACAATTTTTCATAACATATCATTTCCAATAGGCATTAGCATTGCTAAAATCATGCATTATAAAGGTTTCAAGCTAAAACTAACATTTCAAGTTAACATATACAAAACACCATGTACATGTCACAAAATCATACTTAAAGTGTTTGAAAAGCTCTTGATTCAAAAATAGGACGGAGTGCGCTTCCAGAAGATCCTCTTGACACATTTCACAAAGTGACAATCTACAAGGAAATGGAGGCAACAGGATAAGCATATTGAACGCTTAGCAAGTTCAACCACAATTTGTCATAACATATAATTTCCAATATGCATTAGCATTGCTAAAATCATGCATTATAAAGGTTTCAAGCTAAAACTAAAATTTCAAGTTAACATATACAAAACACCATGTAAATGTCACAAAATCATACTTAAAGTGTTTGAAAAGCTATTGATTCAAAAATAGGATGGAGTACGCTTCCGGAAGATCCTCTTGACACATTCCACAAAGTGACAATCTACAAGGAAATGGAGGCAACTGGGTAAGCATATTGAATGCTTAGCAAGTTCATAGACATTAAATATAAACACAACAAGCTACTTAACTTGGCAAAGTTTGCCTAAACATGGAAAATCACATATCAACCAGGTGAGTTTGATATATATAACCATATCATGTAGTAATTCAAACATTTAAAATTTCAATTCAATACAATTCTCAATCAAATAATCAAATAATCAATTAATCAATCAGTTATCTAACTCATACCATTTCATTTCAATTTTCACTTTTCATTAACCTTTTTAGTCCAACGAACTCTAGTGAACAGATTTGGATACACGGGTAGCTACACCACACCAGATTGCTCGCCTGAGTAGTAACTACACCACACCAGGGCACCAAAGGGCAAAGCCCGTAGGCAATCATTTATTTAATCTTATATGTCTCCATAGAGACATACAACATTCGATGATCCACAACAAATGTTGGATCCTGATATAATCTGTAATAATCTTCGTATAATCAATTATCCCATAAAATCACATATCTTGTACAAGCGCGCATATAACCCTATTGGCATGCCAAGCGTATCCTATCTTTTACTATGTTCACTCGGGCAAACGCATACAACTATTTTTTTTACAATTTAATCTATGTCTCAACTTTTGAACCAAATCGCGGACAATTCAAATTACAATCAGTCATACATATATTCATAATTCAAATACATAACAATTTAAATATAATCATACCATATGAACTTATCTGGAAAAATAGTAAGCAATTGTATCTTTAAGGACTATTCAAATTTTGTCTTTTTCTCGATTATCTTAGATTTGGTTCACTTCACGATCTATTCAATTATTTAATTCAATTTATCAATACAAAACATTTTTGTAACATACCATAACATGCATGAACCAGTTTAATTTCATTTTTTGAATGCCTGTAAAGTTTTGCATTTTATTCAATTTAATCCCTAAAATCGAAATAATAATATCTTTCAAATTTGATCTTTGATTTCAAAATCAATCTCAATCACACCCTTATAAGACCACATATTATCTATTATTATGGAAATTTCACATCAATTTCACAATTTATACACTTAAGTCCTTATCTTCAAAACTAACAATTAAACATTACAATCTAGTCTTTTTTCACATCTAAGCTTAAAACATATCTATTTAACATCGATTTTTTTCAAGAAATCATCAATGAAAACTTTTAAGAACTTTAACATTCTTACAAATTGGTCATAAGCTATCTAAATCATGCTCTTATGACCTCAAAAACATAAAAATTACAAGAAAATGACTTGAAATTTTAAGTGTTGAAGTTTAAAATGGCTTTCTTTAGGTTTTTTTTATGAACATTCACTGAAGAAGAAGAAAAAAAGATGATACCCTTTTTTATTTTCCTTTTATACTTATATTAACTTAATTAATCAACATTTATTTAATTAAAATTTATTTAGTTAAAAATTAATGATAATTAACAAGGTTAATGGATTCTTAATACCATCCACCACCATTTGACCATTTAAAAATGGTCTAATTGCTTAATTGATCCTTTAGTTATTTAAAAATATTTAGCAATAAATTTTTACAATTTAGTTCTTATACCATAATTAACTAGCGATTTGATAAAATTACTGGACCAAACTTTAATAAACTTTTATACTAGCCTCATAAATATTAAATATTAATATTTACAGACTCAAACTATGGAAATGGGTTTTTGAAACTTTCGTTTCTGACATAACTGAAAATCAGATGGTTACAATGCTAATTCTTGAAGGTTATTATCCCTTCTCATTTCTAGTTGATAGGGATGGAAAGCTTGTTTATAATCCTGAGTTATTGCTGCATGGGCAGCAGGATAAGTTGTTGGCATCCTGGTTGTTTTCAATTGTATGTGATGACATCTTGATGTATCTAACCAATGCTCACACTAGTTTTGATGTTTGGACAATTATTGGAAGAAGATTTGCTACTAAGTCTAGTGTTAAAATATCTAGTTTGAGGCATGATTTGTATTCCAAAAAGAAGGGTTAGATAGCCGTCAAGGATTATTTGGCCAAGATTAAGGGTATGTGTGATACACTAGTTGCAGCTGGTACTGTAATTTCTAAGCAAGAACAAGTAAGTATAATTCTTTCTGGACTTTCAGTGGAGTATGAATCAATTAGAGTGGTCGCTTCAACAAGTTACATTTCTTTTGATGTTCTTGCTAAAATTTTTATTGATTGTGAAATAAGAAAAATGGAATTTGTTTTGAGTATTCCAATGCAAGATAATGTTGCTACTCAACAAGCTAGTGATGGAGACAGTCATTCCAAGCATTCAGGTTCAAATGGTTATAATAGGAATTATAGCCAAGGGAACAAGCATTAGTTCAGAAGTAGTTCTCACTCTCACAAAGGTAAAAGCCGAGGGGTTCGTTTTTCCCACAACAGACCTCAATGTCAGCTCTATGGCAGAATTGGCCATATAGTGTACAAATGTTACTATAGGTTTGATGAAACATTTGAAGGAGTGACTACTCAAGAAATGCATGTAAATTGCAATCGGTTTAGTGATCAAAGCCCTTCGATTCAGTTATCACAAGTGTGTGGTGTGTCTCATTTTTGTCATCAATGTGAGGGTATGCAAAGTCTTGGTCTAGCAACTCAGATGTGGCACCCTTAAGGTAGTGTTTTACAAAAAAGCATTGCTTCATCAGGAAGTCTATTTTCAACAAGTTCAAGCAGTATTAGTGATAAAATGTGGTATCCAAACTTCACAATGCTATTGAATATACATGTACTACTAAGCTTTTCATGGGAAATAATGTCTTTGTACTTATGGCTCATGTTGGGTCTTCTTCATTTGTTTCTGGTAATAAACTCTTACACTTGAAAAATGTTCATGTTCCAACTATTTGTAAAAACCTCTTATCTGTTGCTTAATTTGGTAAAAATAATCAAGTTTATTTTGATTTTCATCACTTTCATTGCTTTATGAAGGAAATAAAGATAGAGAGAATTTTGTTAGTGGGCCACATTCATGAAAGGTTATATTAGTTTGATGGTTCAACAAACCAAGAAATGAGATTTGTTCCTTCCTCACAATCTGTTTATACTGCTCAATTGAGATATGTAGCTTTTAATTTTATTTCTATTTTGACTTACGGCACAAACGTCTTAGCTATCTTTGTAATGAGGTGCTCAATCAAGTTCTCAAAAGTTGTAGTGTTTATTCAAATGAATTCAAGTTGTGTAATGTTGGTTCAGCATGTCAACTTGGGAAGTCACATAAACTTCCCTTTTCTGATTCTCAAACTATGTATGCTTCTCCTTTCGAGCTTGTTGTTTCTGACTTGTGGGAACCTGCCCCTGTGTCTTCAGAAGAATGTTTCTATTATGTCTCCATTGTGGATGCATATACTAAATATACTTGGCTTTATTTGCTCAAAAAAAATCAGAGGTTATTGACAAATTCCTCTGGTTTCAGAAATTTGTTGATGTCTAATTTGGTGCAAGATTAAGGTTTTTCAGAGTGATTGGGGTGGAGAGTTTAGGTCTTTCCCCTGACCTTTCTCTCAGTTGGGTATTCAACATCGGTTCTCCTGTCCTCACACCTCAGAGTAGAATGGCTTGGTAAAAAGAAAACACAGACATGTTGTAGAGACTGGCCTTACCTTGCTAGCACAAGCCTATTTACTTATGCATTTGTGGGCAAATACATTCATCAGTGTTGTTTACCTCATCAACAAGCTTCCTACTTTTATGCTCCGAGGCGTGTTTCCTCATGAGAAGTTGCATAAGGTTCCACCAAATTACATACACTTGATAGTTTTTGGATGCAGTTGTTATCCTTACCACAGATCATACAACAAACACAAGAAGCAATATAGGTCCAAACCTAGTGCTTTTATTGGTTATAGTCCAATTCATAAGGGCTACAAGTACCTTGATAAAATCGGCAAGGTTTTTGTATCAAGACATGTAGTTTTTTATGAAAATATTTTTTCCCTCTATTCCTCTTATCAATATAGGCATATGCTCTAGTTCAGACTATAACTTTACTTTTTTGCATCAGTAGTCTTGTGTTCCAATCTTGTCTGCCTCACACATTGGATTAGGTTGTCATTCTTCTAGTCTTTGTAAGGGCCGTTTTGATGTCTTAGGGTCAGTTTCAAGCATGTGCTCTCTTAGTATGTCAGTATGAACTACCAAACTGTCTTTTCATATATTCTTTTCAACTCTTCCTAGTGTTCCTCCTTTTGATATGGTTTTAGAACAAGTTATTGTTGACCAACCTAAAGGTGCAACTAAGTTTTCAGTGGTTGATTTACCTATTGTAGTTTCACGGGTCAATTCTCCCTCTTTACTTATTTGTGTCAATACTCATCCCATCAAAACCAGGTCCAAGTGTGGCATTTTTAGACCTAAGATATTCTTAGTAGAACTAAGTAAACAAAAACCTGTAACCATTGAAGAGGCATTTACTATTGAGGACTAGACAAAAGTTGCTCAATGAGAGTTTGATGCTCTTATTAAAAATCAAACATTGGAATTAGTTCCTTTTCTTGCAAATAGAAGATTTGTGGGCTAGAACTAGGTGTTCAAACTTAAAAGACATATTTATGGCTCAATGGCTAGGTACAAAGGTAGGCTGGTGGTCAAAAGTTACCTTCAAGAAGCTGGTGTGGATTTTCAGGAAACTTTTAGCCCACTTGGCCAACAACCATTTGAGTTGCCTAGACTCTAGTTGAAACTTTTGGTTGGCAGTTGAAACAAGTGGACATTAACAATGTCTTTCTTAATGGTGATCTCTTAGAGGAAATTTATATGGTCCAACCACTTGGTTTTGAGTAACAAAGTGGTGATCAGGCCTTGGTGTGCAAATTGAAACAAGGCTCTATATGGTCTTAATCAGGCTCCAAGAGATTGGTACCACAAGCTAAAAGTATATTTGATTACTTCTGGTATTGTTCTGTCCAAATTAGATGCTTCACATTTCATTAAGAAAACATGAGCATAATACTTTATGTACTAGTGTATGTAGATGGCATTATTGTCACTGAAAATCAACAAACAAGTGTAAATGAGTATTTTAGACTTTGGATACTAAGTTCTCATTGAATTATTTGGGTCAACTAAATTACTTCATAGGCATAAGAGTCTCCTATACAACTAAAGGTTTGCTATTAAGACAAAGAAAATACATTTTAAACTTGCTAAAGAGAAACCATATGGACCAAGCTAAGGATACTCCTACTCCTATGATCACCTCGTGCAATTTGTCTCAACATGTTAGAAGTCTCATAGAGATTGATTCAGAATACAAAAGTATTGTAAGAGCTTTATTGTACATCGTTATCACGAGACCTGAGATTGCATTTGCTATCAATAAAGTCTTCTAGTTTATGCACAAGCCTCTTGATCAACACTTGAAGGTTTTAAAAAAGATTTTGAGATATCTTCAAGGCACTGTGGATTATGGTATTTTCGTCACAGTTGCACCTAGATGGAATTTGGTTTGTTATTCTGATGCCAAATGGGGTACTGACTTGGATAACAGGAGATCAACAATAGGTTTTTGTGTTTTTCTAGGTGGGAACCCTGTATCCTAGGGATCTAAAAAGTATTAAGTTGTGTCCAAGTCCATTTCAGAAGTTGAGTACAGGATCTTGGCTCATACAAATGTAGAAATTGTCTGGTTGGAGTCCTTATTATCCGAGTCAGAAGTGCGTCTTATTAGGAAAGCAACAGTCTGGTGTAATAATTCAAGGGAAGTGGTTGTGTTAGCTAATCTAGTGATGCACTCCAAGCTCAAACATGTTGATTGGATTTTTTTTTCTTTGTTTGAGAAAATGTGGCATAAGGAAATTTGGTTGCTAGATATGTCCCTGCACAAGATCAGGTTGCATATGTGTTTACCAAACCATTATCTGTACCTTTTTTTTAGTAAGTTCAGAACCTGCCTTAGTGTTGTTTACAAATTTGAGTAGTCAATAGTCACTAGGAAAGGTTACCAGATGGGTGAATATTAGGAAATGAAGTTTGGTTGCAGTATAACTTATGGTTCAGCGGAATAACAGTTTAAGTAATTGTAGTTGGTAGAAATTAAGGTTAGGTATTTATGTTATAGTTAGTTGTTAGTTAGTTAGAGTAGTTAATCAAGATCAATTTAATTCAGTGTAATCTGCTAGTGATCAGCTAAGAATTGGTTAGGTGTTGCTAGACTAGTTCTTGCTACTAGCTTATCTTGTATAAATATTAAATTCGGTCCCTTTTGAATTATTAGAGTCAGTTAAAAAAACAAATAGACTTGTTTCTTTTATTTTCTTTCTATTTTCTTGATGTTCATTGGTAGATTTCAACAACTACCAACACTGAAAGCACCAAATCTCACTAAAACTCATATACATCCTAAATTGCAATTAGTTAAGCTCTTCAATAATACATAACTTAGAAGTCTCTTTACACCATAAAAATAGTTCTATTTCTACATCTAGTAAATGCGGTTGCCATGAATATTCAACTTTTGAAAAGTTCATCATCATCATCAAGGTTACGGATGACAAATGGGTAAAGCCAAAACATAATGACCATAGTGACTCAAGGAAGGAACACAATATGTGTGATGATGTTTATAAACAATTTATCACCAAAGCCTCACTGGCAAGGATTATGGGTTGTGTTTCTATATCATGGAAAGGTGTTGAACACTTTTGTTCTACACAGGAAGAGTGGGAGTGGAAAATTGTTTGGTTTTGTCAGGTTTCTGTCAATTTTAGATGCTAATAGAACATTAGACAGGCTAAATGGTTTTAGATTAATGGAAAGTAAGATCTATGTCTCCTTCGCGCAGTACAACAATATAGAGAAATTTTGGAGGGAGGTCAAGACTATGGGAGATAAGAGTAGTAGGATGATGAAAAGAAATGCAGGTGGTACAAGTGACAATGAGCCTATTTAAAAAGCACCTCTCAAAAATGAAGAGAGAAAATGAGGAGGAAAAAGGAGAAAATGTGACCTTGGAATCAGCAAATAAGGAGGATAAATTAGATGGGAGAAATGAGGACAAATCCCTGTGTGAGACTGAGATAATGAAAATAAGAAGGGAGACTGATTTGGTAGATGATGAAATTATACAAGCTCTTGAGAAATGTTTGATTAGTACAACAAGAATATATTACAAAATGGTGGCTATAAAAGATGACCTTCTAAAAAAAGGTTTACATGGGGTTGGGGTGAAATGGATAGGGGTAAGAAATATCTAATCTAGTTTCAAGAAAAGGATATGAATGGGATTTTTCTGTGACTTGAAGGACCAATACTGAGGGATTGGTTCAGTGATATTGAACCCTAGTCAAGCTTAGATTTGCAAAGAGTAGGATCATTTGAAGAGAGGTTGTCGAGGTTCTATTGCATTTATGGAACTTTGAAACTTTCAAGCTCATTGGAAAGCAATTAGGCGAGTTGAAATTTTTCGTTGTTGGATACTACTGCAAATGTTTCATTGTTGATAGTGACATTCCAAATTAAAAAAGTTCATGAAATATTCTTTTGGATAGAGAGGAAGTTTTCCTGTTAGAGTGTTGGAAATAAGCCAATTTAATCTTATTAGAAAAGAGAGAGATTGTAGGGAGATCCCATGCAAAGATAAGGCCCTATTTTTGGGAAGCTCTAACAATGAATCAACGGTTAATATGATGATGACGGTAGAGTGTGAAGCCTCTAGATTTGAATTTTGATAAAAGGGAACGTTCTTGAAGTCTTAAAAGTTTTAAGATGATTTGAAGTTATTTTGAACTTTAAAGACTTGATTTGTTTCGGTAGCTCTAGCTCGCATCCTAGTATATTAGGCAATAAGAAATGGAGTTCTTAGGTTTTAAAATATGTTTTCTTGATATCTAAAAACATGAATACAACAAGTATAATGATTAAATCAAAACTAAATATCAAGATAAATAAAGAAAACAGAAATAAAAGTGGGAGATGGAATAGATAAACTGATGGAGATAAATATAAGGATAAGTGTCCGATTGAAATCTTCAAAAAACATTTTTTTTTCAACGAACTTAATCAATGGCTCTAACAAACCATCCAAGAACAAATTCTTGACAACTTAGAGTTTGAAGAACTTCTTCCAATATCTTGAACAAGATTAAGGGAAAAGAGTCTTCTAAATAAAAACAAGAAATGAATTTTGCAAAATAAAATACTCCAAAGAATACTTTTATTAATCAAATAATACATATATATTCCTCTATATAAAAGATAATTTCATATATATAGACCTAAACTACCTGGAAAACAAGTAAACAACCCTTCCTTTGTCTTTAAGCAATTGAATTAGTCATAATCTTACTCTTTAAGCTAAATTAGTTCGAAATATTTAAAAATTCGTAATAAATAAATACCTAAAATATAAAAATTCATAAATACATTATTGGCTTCTATAATCAAATTTAAGCAGTAAAATCAAACTAATATTATTTAAACTCAAACCAAAGCTCGAAATTCATGATTCCTGTAATAATCTCTTCTAGAAATTCTACTCATGAAGTCATCACTAAAATGGTCATAATTTCAGCTTTTGAACTCAAAATAAGGTGAGTCTGTAACATTCCATGCTCGACCTGTTTCTCAGATCCGGATACGGAGTGACATGAGCCAAACCATTGAAAACACTAAATCTTTCTCTTTAAACCAACTTCCTGATTTGGTAGGTATCCATTCACCAAAACGGTGTTCCACAAATTTTGAAGATATATATAATTGAAAACGAAATTTAAATGGTATCACACCACTTCAAAAGATTAAAGACAAAAGTAAATGCCCTTTGGCGGTAGTTAGAAAGTATTCATGTGATCGAACAAAATTTCTTTTAAAGTTATGCCCACGATATAGTTTAAAACTCAATTCAATTTAATCTGATAATGCCTAAAACCACAATTGATGATAAGCCAACAAGGCTACCAATAAACATTCAAGGTACAAAATACAGTTTGATGAATTTAAATTGCGACATTTAGCAATCATCCTAGTAACCCCACCAGTTATATGTTACCAAAGAAAATCAAGAAGGCTCACAAATAGCCGTTGATCTGGCTGATTCTCGACTAGCCCAACGGTTAATCTAAAAACCTGAAAATAGAAATAAGTAACTGAGTAAATTCGAGAGAACTTAGTGAGTTCCTGGGAAATGAATCTCGCTAGAATACTACCAGACATTAAGAGGTTAAACTCAATTGACAGATTAACAAGCCATACTTGGCAGATACAACCGCGATCAGACTCAACCTATCGGCAGACACTGGCTGCTTTTGGAATCTTACAAGTGATGGGCACAGACACAACTGCCCCGTGTGTATGCCACTTTTATGAACTACCCATTTTTAATTGTTAGGCTTACTGTTTATTTTTATGCAACATGCATTATTTATGTTATACATGCCCCCTTTTCCCACATA
This sequence comes from Gossypium hirsutum, assembly GCF_007990345.1. NCBI lineage: Eukaryota > Viridiplantae > Streptophyta > Magnoliopsida > Malvales > Malvaceae > Gossypium > Gossypium hirsutum. The sequence goes on from NC_053446.1 coordinate 53,517,843, forward strand.
CACCCTTCCTTGTGCTAGCTTCTAATTCCAGTTCTGAAAAACCATTTTTCTATATCTTCATACTGCTCAACAGAGCTATTTTCCAATCATCACCTCCTTACCCCCTAACGTTTCTCCTTGTTTTCAAAAACACATGTGTTCCCCCACAAGGTCTGGTTTTCACTAGTCATAGTTTACCCTGTGTCTTCTTTTTATCATTATACACAACATCCTTCCGTTGCCTCCTTACACCAGTCTGGATATAGAGCTTGTGCACCAAGGAAGGAGTATTTATAACGTGTGTATACCAAGTTTTCTCGGTCTAATTTACATTTTATACCCTTGCATGCACTGACATTAGGAACATATTTCCTTAGACACAAGTATCAGAACCAAAATACAAAGCTACTTACCTGGCTATACAATGATAAATATTAAACAAAATACCTCAGATACCAGACTTAAGGTACAAAGGAACTCACTAGAATTCTTTACTCAGAGCTTTAACTACTATATTGGTTCCTTCCTTTTGACACTAAGACCTTCTCCCGTTTCTTTGGCTAAAATAATAAAATGACCTCTTTAAAAAATTAAAAAAAAACCAAAACTTTATGAAACAACATGAATCTAAAGACAAACAAACAATTTCTGGTAGAAGTTTCCTTCAATCTAGTATCTAAATGAAAATCCTATTGAACCTCTCTTTCAGTAGCTTCTTTCTAATTTCTGAAGCTTAAAGGAAGGTTTAAGAGCTTACCATCAAATAACTAGCACAGAAGCTCTCCTAAGTTTAACAGAGAACACCTTCATTAACTATGAAGAGCTCTTTCCTAGTTTTACTTTGATGATAACAAAGTCTAGCAAAGAAGATGAAATAGAAATCTTCCCTCCACTATCAGGCTACCCTATTTATAGATAACTCATACCCAAATCCCACTCATGGTTAACTCAAACCAATCATCATTCTTGCACACTTCTACTAATTAATCACATCTTATGAGGCTCTCCAAGTGTCCTAATTACTGACATGTTACCTCCACCAAGATGCTAGATAACTTAAACATGTCTCAGTAACTATTGCACTTACATCAACAGTGACACAAAAACATGGGTGGTGGTCTTATTAGTGGGAAAATTCGCCTAATAAGGTTCTTTCCACAACCAAGAACTCGACACTCCGCAAAGTGAAACTCTGCAATATTGGCGAAGTTCTACAAAGTACTTCACCACCAAGTTACCAACCTTATTCGGTCTAACTCTCACAATATAGGCGGCCTTCATCAGCATGGTCTCCCGAACTTAACTAGCTCACCAAACCAAGGTGTGATAGATTTAAAGTGCATTTCTAAGCTAAGAGATAGTTATTTCATTGGTCAGTAGACATCTTGACCCAAAAATGTTTATATCTCATCTAAAAATGCATCGCAAGTCAACTGATTTTCCAGAATTGAAAATTTGTAGCATCGGTGAATTGACTTTAATAAATTTCACCTCATTTGTGCTTTTATCATTCCCCCACTCCTCAAAAATATTCATCCCCAAATATTATCATTGTTCGAACAAGAAAGAATTTTTATTATAGGTCAAACAAATTTAATTGAGCTCTTCTTAATGGATCAACAAATTCTTAAAACAAAGAAACAAGTCAACTAGACAAATTCACGTTAAGGTTAGTGAAAAAATAATTATTCCTCTCATTTGTATATCTTTTTCTTTCTTTTTAGTCTCTTTTATATCTTAAGGAAAACTTTCAAATTTTACCTCATATGAATTTTCACTCACCAAAATTGAACCATCAAGTAGACTTTTAACACTTAAGGTCTCTTTTTGCTCAGTCTTTTTACATGAACTTTCCTCAATACCCATATCCCTTTACAAAAATTATGAATATGCAAGTCATCATAATACAATTCTTTAGGAGGACATGATATTTTGATTTCTTTCTAAGTTCATGGGTTCTTGTGAAGTTTCCTCGCTATTATTATTGTCATGTTCAGTAAATTCATTGTCACTATCACAACCACAACAACAAAATAGACTTTTAGCGGCGTTTTTTTAGGCCTTTAGCGACGCTTTTAAGCGCCACTAAAAGTATTAGCGGCGCTTTCATGAGCGCCACAAAAAGTGCCGCTATAATTTAGCGACGTTTATGTGAAAAAACGCCGCTAAATATCATAACCTTTAGCAGTGCTTTTATCACAAATGTCGCTAAAGACCTTGACCTTTAGCGGTGCTTTTGTCACAAATGTCGCTAAAGATCATGACCTTTAGCGGCGCTTTTTATCACAAACACCGCTAAAGAACCAACCTTTAGCGATGTTTCTCGCAAAAACGCCGCAAAAAAATAACATTTAAAAAAATTATTTTAATCAAATAATATTTATTTTATGATAAATATTATATTATGTTTTATTTTTTAAATTTGAACTTTAAATATACTTTTAAGGATAAATAAAAAAATATTATTTAAATTAAATTTTATATGGAAATGATAAAAGAAGGCAAATAAAGGAAGCTTAAATAATAAAAATTAATAAAAGTGAGAAAACGTAAATAGTAAATAATTAATAAAAATTAAAAATTGTATACCTCGAAATTTAGGTAAAATCAACACCAATGCAATGCAAGCCATTGTTGAGTCTAATACAAGTGAAGAAACTAAGATCCTAAGAAGAGAATCTTATTTTACTAATAGCAGTAAATGCAACTGACAAGAAATATTCATACTTTGTCCAGTATTTATATCGAAAAATCAGATCAGAAGAAGCAATCTCTTTGCACACCATTTCAATTCCTAGTAAGGCCTTCGAAAGTAGTTGATGAAAGCCAGCATACACATCCGATCAATCAACTTTCAGTTTCAGAATTTCCTTGGCGGTCCTTAAACGAAAATAGGCCATGTGTTCCTACATAAGCATGGAAAAATCCAACTCAGTTCAAAGACAAATAACCAGATATCGGGTTTCAAACGAATGAATGTGCATGTGAGAGTATCTCCAATATATACTTCTGCCTTTTGTCATATATTTAGGCAGATGGACAACAGATTTTAGATCCCAACAACTACTGCCCTGAGTACTAGAGTTTAATCACAGAAAAATCAAAATAAAACATGAACTACAAGGATAAAAAATTGTTCCATGGACTTACCTGCTCAAAACAAAGACTTAAGCCTCTGCTATAGAAGTCGATATATTTTAACATAAACATGCCACAATCAAACCTGTACATAGAGAAAATTGTTTAGGGGGAACAATTCAAATTCTAACACAAAAGGCATATGACACCACGAAACTAGCAGTGTAAATTAATAATTGAATTCACCAAATATTTGGACCAATTGCAATAAATAGTTAGTATAAAAAGACTTAGATACCTATAAAGCTACCTCACAATCAATTACTACACAATATAAGTTATTTTGTTTAAGAAATAAGCTTATGAAGAACAAGTACTTCGAGTACTGCTCTCTAAAGTGTATTGCAACAGATACTAGAATATGCACCCATTCTTCTGTGCAGGAAGATCTTCAACAAATTCTTGTTCCAAGAACTTATATCAATGTCCTTCCCACTTTTTTCCTTTACTTCTTCAACAAAGTACTTTTCCTAGCACATTGCAACCAATATTAAACAAGTTCAGCAGAAGTGCCAAAAAAATATCATATGAACTTTGTTTAGGATGATATTTCTTATAGAGGTTAAGAGTGGGAACTGTGGGCTTCAAGCCAAGGCAACTATTAATGTGAGAAAGATAAGAATGATTTACAGCATAAAGTAGTGGAAAAATGAGTCTAGTACCTAACAGGATCTTAAATTCCAAATCTTCTAACATTTAAACTACCTAATAACCTTTGGATCAATCAATTAAATGCATCGAAATAATATGAAACCTAAAGAGAAAAAAAATATCATACTAGTGCTCTCAGCACATTAGGATCTCTTCCTTTTAGTGAATCAAGATATAGGAACTTCTGATCTTTCTTATTGATAACTGCCAAACACCAATGTCTGTCTTTGTGTATGGGGACAGATATCTGAGCAAAATGGAATAATCGATACAAGGAAGAATAAATAAATCATGCAAAACAAATGATTGATTCAAAGTGTTAAGATAAATACTTACTTTATCACAGTCCAATAGGCAGTAACCCACCTTCCTTTGTGAAGTCCATCTTTTGATAGCTCTATAATTATAGCCACTCTCCAGATTTACTAACTGAGCATCATAATTTAGAAATGAAAAAGTAGTTTAGAAAATGATAATTACAAAGACTTACATGAACAAGCAAAGTAAAGTATGGGAAACTGAAGGTAGAAGCAAGCAACTACCTTTTTATAGAAGAAGGTATTGAAGAAATGGCTTAACTTTACTTTCTTGGCATGCATTAATGACATTTTTTGCACCTGAAATTATTACTAACACAATGTTATGATTTTAAAATATAGTATATAGTTATAAATCTCATCAAAAGAGGCAAACAAGAAAGGCCCTTTACCTTGAACGATGATCATGTAGCAATTACTGAAATCATGTATGTCTAAATCAGTCGGTTCCATGTAAAATACAACATCTGCACCTGTAGTTACTGCAAGAGTTGTATTGTCAGAACGAGCCAATTAATAGAATGTTATTACTATAAATAGAATTAACTAGGCTCAAAGTGTTTCATAAAGGCACGCATGCAAAACCCCTAAGAATGTCGACTATAATAACTACCTGCTAGAAAGACCTGGTTCTCTGATCTTTGCAGATTCCAATCCTACCGATGATCGCAAAGGTTTAGCATTGCTGATATAGTAGGTCAGTCATTAAGCATTAGCCAGCCAAACTTAAAATCCTTTATGACCAACACTAAAAGTACTCAGTAACTACTTGAGTAGCCAACAACATACCATTTTTGACATTTCTACTCTTGTACAGGCTTTTAGGCAGTAGCTGGAGCCTATAGGAGAGTGTGTATAATCTATAACCAAAATAAAATTTGTTTGCATTTTGCACCGTATGCTTCTCTTGTCTCTTTCTAAACAAGTTTGTATATCTATATCATTCTTAGAACTTACTGAATTTGTGTTAAGAGTCTAAGTAACACTAAATTACTTAAAAGTTCAAACAAAATAGTAATAAAAAATTAAAAATATGCAAGAAAAGATATTTTTATGTCTTGTATTATTTTTTTCTCAATGTTTTTCTTTAAAAAAAGAACTAGTCATCAACTCATCAAGTAGCTTCTTATGCACTGGCAGTGGGTACCTTCATTTTTCTTTTACAAATTATTTTTCTTTAAAAAAAAAACTAGCCATCAACTCATCAAGAACTTGCCGGAGGTCGGTACATCAATTCAAAAACACCTAAATTGCTAGAACAATCGAATAAGCAATAATGCAAATGTCAACAACAAATAAAACAACAATATTTGAGGAAAAAATCCATCAAATGTGCGCCGGTAAACCTAGTTGAAATTTCAGAACTAGAATACTATTAAAGTCCCAGTTTACTAATGCAAATGAAACAAAACGTAACCAATTAGCCACGCAAAACCTCAAAATCAAATATGCAATTGAACAAAATATATGACAACACTCACACACACATATATGACAATCCAATATGCAATTGAACAAAAGGATGTAGAAACAAAAATGACATTATTTTGTTTGTAATGGCTGCATCAGAGAGAGTGAGGTCCATGACATAATAATAGTATGCAAGCAAGCCATTTGGTGCCGACCAGGTGCCCAATCAACTTTATCCGAGTGGCACTTGGATGTTTCACATGCATGCTTTTTCATGCCTTTGTTACTCCATCACTTTGATTTATTACATGCTTCGCTTCAAAGCATGTCAATTGCACCATATTTGGAACTCAACAAACTTATTTAACTGGAAGACAAATTATCGCTGTTCCGACACATTACCGTGTAACTTGTGTACAGACACCCGGGTAAGGTTTTCAGGGTCTCTACTGTATCCCAATGCTACAGAGATGATATGCGATGAAACACACTCTCCTAGTTAGATCACCAAACCATAGACATGAATTGAAGAGCCGGTAACAGCAAACTGCAAAGCGCAGGAAGGGGTTCGTTGAGGCACTCTCGAAATTTGGTATAAACAAAAGGGTGTTTTTTTGTTAAACGTTTGCGGCGGGGATAGCCATTGGAGAGCAGAAGAAGAACGGGAAGTAGAAAAAACGATGAAGAAGGAGTTCAAAATATCGTCGTCTGGTAGCGAGATGGAAAGCTGGGTTCCTTTGATAGGGTCAGGTGAAGAGGAAAGAGAGAAAGGGAGAGGGGAAAGGGCAATAGGAGAAAGGACTTGATGAATGGAAAGGGAATGGGTATCAAAAGAAAGTTCAAAACATTGTCGGCCATGGGAAGATTAGGGATTTCACGGGGAAAATTTTGGGTAAAATGGCATGATTTTTTTTAAGTAAAATGAAATGCCACAAAAAATCTTTATTTTGTAGAAATTATTAGTTAAGTGATTTTATAAAATATTTATTTTTTATTATAAATTAAATTTTTATTAGAAATTATTTTGTAGAAATTATTAGTTAAGAGATTTTATAAAATATTCATTTTCGATCTAATCTCCATTTTATTAGAGATATTTCTTCCTAACTAAAATATAACTATTTTGCTAGATGCTCAATATGGAATGATTTTAGTTTTTGTATTTCATTTTTATTTGTTATAATTTGGTCCTATCCAAAATAGATACTTACCTATCCATATCAATCTGTTACATTAATTTATTTATTTATCAATTTCTTTTAAATCTAATATTTAAATATATCAAATGGTTTCAATCATTTAATCTAAATTTAGATTAAATATTTTTAAATATATAAACATTAATTAATTGTATAAAATTTTATTATTTAACAAATCTAAAGTAAACCTTAAATCCTAAACCATTTAATATATATAAATTTGATCTATTATCTCTTAAATAATTTAAACTATAATCATAATTTTAATATATTAAAATTAATATTATCTCTTTTACAATTATATAAGAAATTATTTAATATATAAATTAAAAAACACCAATTAATCTAAACCCTAAACCCCTAACCCCCTCTTTTATAATTATATAAGAACTTAATTAATATATAAATTAAAAAATACTAATTAATCTAAACCTTAAACCCTAACCCGACCCCAAATCTCTAAACTCTAAATCACTAACTCTTAACCTCTAACCTCTAACCTCTAATCCCTAACCCCTAACCCCTAACCCCTAACTACTAACCCCTAAACTTTATTTAATATATAAATTAAAAATCAATCAGTTATGTACCCAAAAAATTTTAAAATTATTTTAAATAATAGTATTTTAATTTTTTCCATTTTTAACAAATATTTTTCTATGTTTTTTATTTCAAATTATTTCTAAAAACGCTGCTAAAGCCCCGAGCATTAGTGGCGCTTCTTGGAAAACGCTGCTAAAGCCTCGAGCATTAGCGGCGCTCTTTCAAAAACGTCGCTAAATCCCGAGCATTAGCGGCGCTTTTTCAAAATCGTCGCTAAATCCTCGAGCATTAGCGCCGCTTTTTAAAAAACACCGCTAAAGCCCCAAAAGATCAGAAAACGATGCCGTTGTGCTTAGGTTTTTTGCGGCGTTTTTCCAAAAAATGCCGCTAATGCTCATTTTTAGGAAAGCGCCGCTAATGCTCGATCTTTAGCGGCGTTTTATGTAAAGCGCCCCTAATGCTCGATCTTTAGCAGTGTTTTATGTAAAGCGCCGCTAATGCTCGATTTTTAGCGGCGTTTTTTATTCAAACGCCACTAAAAATGCCGCTAAAAGCCTGTTTTGGTGTAGTGAACTTTCAAGTGGTTCATCTTTAACATCCAATTCAACATCGTCTTTAGAATAAGGTGCAATGTTAGATCTAAACTTAACAATAGGCATAAAATCACACTGACGTTCTTCTTTTGACGGGTATTTAATCGAACGTCAAAAACTTTGATGACCTCTTTTACTACACCAAAACATTCAATTTCTTGAGGTCTAGTTCTTTGTGAAAAATAAGTACCTTAAATGAGTCTTTAGGGTCTAGACTTAACAAAACCACACTTACTTTCTTTTTTAAGTGGGTAGTGGATCGGATATTGGGAACCTCTCTGATCTTTTGAACGACACCAATGACATTCAATCACTCCACCTCCAAATTTGGATGTTTTTCGAAAAGTAAGTATCAAGGGTAAGTTTTTGGGTGTTCTTTGTTTTCAATTGTAATAAGGATCTGGATCCTATTTACGCTAAAAAAAAGTGATAAAAGACTTTAGTTGGACCAAAGAAGTTTGTCCAAATCGGAACAATGGTTAGTTCGGTCTAGCTTAGACAACCATGGATATCCATATTTCATATTTTCATATTGTTTATTTTAAATATTATTAGTTTATAATTGTTTTTTTAACTTACTAGATTTCCAAATGAAATAATTACAAATATTAGCTTATTGAAATGATGCACTGAAAATGCTAACATTTTGAGAGGCTTCGAAATTTTAAAATTCATTATCCAAACACATGGTTTGCTCGATAAAAGTCAAGGCCTGTGACACAATCATATTATTATAGATATCAAGGCACTTCATATAATTTCAATAGAATATATCACGGCTAACAATTGAAATATATTAGGGTAAATATTACTTGAACAAAAATCATAACAACATAATCTCAAACTTAATATACAACATTTTAAGTATCTTATTTGAGCATATTTGAAAAGGTTTAGATTTTATTTGAGCATTTAGCCTGTTAATAGTTTATAATGTTGGTACATAATAGTATTTTATTATTTAAAAAAGTCTAACTAATTATAATTATTAACGAATAGATGTGTTGTAAAGAGATAACTTTTTTTACGTAAAATTATCATATAAAGACATAATTTTAAATAAAATTACTTATAAAACAACACAACTCTATAAGGTGTACTTTTTTTTTTTTACAATACTCTATAAGGTGTATTGGATGTCTATATAAAGGACTTTTCTACTAATCATTTTCACTATTGTGTTTGGAGTGTTGAAGGCAGGGCCAACCCTGGGGCACAAAGATAAAAAGGGCTCAAAAATTTTTTTATTTCATTAATTATAAAAGGGCCTCAGAAGATAAAATTATCTTTAAAATAATATTTATTTCAGATAAAAAGATTCTTAAATATTATTTGTTGTTTAATATAAATAATAAATTTTTAGTTGGGTAATTTTTCTGTCCAATATTAATGGAGTAAAAAACTCAACAAGCAGATCTAAACTAATGCCCAGTGTTTTTTTAATTATTATTTTATTATACTCTAAAAACAAATGACATCAATCTAGATAGAAGTTTTTTACTCCACTAACAATATATAAAATAACTATCTTTTTTAATAAATTCACAATTGAGGTTGGATTAATTCATCATATAGTTAAATAAATTTCTTATATAATAATAGTATGAATTAAATATTTTTTTTCTTACTTGAATACAAAATTTATATTTTTTTGACGCATTAAAATTGAAAATTATGATTTATTGTGATAATCATCACGTCATATCCACTTATAATTGGTTTTTTTTATATAAAAGTCTAAAAAACAAATCTAATCTACTGGATTTACGATGACCTAGGTATAACTAAAATAGATACTATATATATAATAGCTTAAAATGTGCTTTTAAATCCTTATACTTTTTGTATATTTGAAATTTAATCTTTTTATTTTTCATGTTTTAAAATTCGGGTTCAATTGTTAACTCTTTTCAATTTTTCTAATAAGTTCACTAATATGATATTTTAAAATAAAAAAGATACTCACTTAATAGTCATGTATAACATTACACATTAGACCAAAATTCAAGTGTAATTTTGAGTTTTGTCCATGTTATTAGTAGTAACTAATTTTAAAACAAAAAATCGAGAATGATTTTTTTTTTGGAAAACATTAATGTTGATATTATCATTAATGATTTTGCATCTCAAAATGTTCGTAGAACCAATTTTTTTTATGATTTTTTGTGTTTTTGTAGTTGATGACATATGAGTAGATTAAATGAAAAATATATATTTTTTAATTTTGTTAGAAAAATATATTATTCACTTAATGTCATAAAATGTATTATTTTAACGAAATTACTAGTATACGATTTTATTTTATTGTATTATATTTTATAATTTTTTAAAAGGTTTCGATTTATTGCTTCACCTAAAATATCATGAATGGGCTGGTTGAAGGCTTTGTTGTATTTATATGCCTCAAAGGTATTATATTTTAGTTATATTATGTCATTTTTCTTGTTTAATTTCCCTAATTTTTTCTAACATGATCTATATATGTCTTTGAATCGGTAAATCAAGTTATAGAGCTATACTAACCCTAAACCTTAAATTTGAATAAATTTAAAGATATATCACATTCAATGAGACTTAAATTAAAATAAATTTGGGGATAACTTCTCTCTATTTGCAAAAGTTAAAACTTGAATTTAAAATCTCAAACATCTCTTGAATTCAACCATACCATTAAACCAAGATCCCATTAGCAGAGTTAAGTTGGACAAACATTGAAACCCATTAAACAAGTTCCATTAAGAACTTGCTAATGTGTGCTGTAAACGTAATATTCGCACACTAATAGCCGAATTTGCTGGTGAGGGTCAAACATGACTAACACCCTACGCCTCAAAAACTCCCTCCAAGCCTCCCTTAAAAACCGCAAACACCAAAGCTCCAACACAAAGTTTAAGGGCGAAAACATGTCTCGTGTAACCAAGGAAATAAAGGCCAAAGCTGAAGTTTATTACGGCGACGAAACATGCAGAGAAAAATTCGTGTCCTTGTTAGAAGAAAAAGGTTCCCCATTGGGTTGCTAACGTTTCAAGACATTCAAGAATGTGGGTACGTTAAAGACACCGGCTTTGTCTGGCTCCGACATAAAAAGAAGAGGGAGTTGTGCAAGTTAGAGGATGTTGTCCTCAGCTTCGACGCCGAGATCACTGCTTATTTCGAGCCCAAAAAGATCAAGAATCTGACGGGTGTTAAAGCCAAGGAGTTCTTGATTTGGATCACCTTAACCGATATCTACATCGACCAATCTTCGTCCATTACGTTCAAAACAAATCTCGTCGGCTTGTCCAAGTCTTTCCCGATGTCGGTTTTCAATGTTTAGGCAGCCAATTTATGTTACAATAGAGAGGAGGCTCAAGGAATTTGCAGGTAATCCTAGGAAACGAAGGGGGGGGGGGGATTATACGTACTTACTGCAAAGGAATTAAAGAAAACTTTACATGTCATGTCTTTTTAACAGTCCCCATTTGTTCTTTTAGAATAAATTTTGTGATCCTTGGATGTTCTTATCTATATTAAATTGTGGGTGAGAAATGAGAATCAGTATGCCTGAAAATTGGTCATTCCAACTTCTCCTCCAATAACTAGGGACCAAAATTTGCACCTCCTAGATAAAATCCATGAAGATTATACATTATTAAAATCTTGGGTAAACTATTTTTATCTAATTATAAAAATTTATAAAATAGTCACTTAATTATTTAATTTTGCCATTTTTAGTCACATAACTATTTTGAATTTTTGGGTGTTTTTATTTTCATGTTAACTTGTTAGAGATAAAAAAAAAAGAAGAAGATAAAATTGAATAGTTAAGAAATCATTTTTTGACTTTTCATAAGTAGGTAACAAAAAAAAATTAATAATTGAGAGATAATTTTGTAACTTTTTGTTGTTGGGTAATAAAAAAGAATAGAGTTGAACTCTACCACAGTTTACCCTAAAAAAATTACCATCTTTGGATTCCAAATTAAAAACGAAAGTACATTTAGTAATAAGTTATGGAAACTGTATCAAGTACAACAACTGGAACAACGTAGTTAATTTGTACAACACAATTGATAAGATAAGGGTAAACTATAAAAATAGTCACTTTTGTTTGCTTCTAATTACATTTTAGTAATTTATGTTTGAAATGTTATATTTTAGTTACAAAGTAGTCACTTTACCGTTAAACTTCTTTACCTCCCTAACGACAATCCTACATGGCAGTCCAAATAGGTTTTAGATGCCAACTTGGATTGTAATACCCCCTACCCGTATTCGTCGTTGGAATAGGGTACGAGGCATTACCAGATTTTACCAAATAAATTTTTCGTTATTACAAGTTAAATACTATTCATTTATCGAAACATGTCATGACGTCCCTTAGATGGGCCTCCGAAGCCCAAAACATACATCGGGACCAAACCGAGATTAAATTGAAACCATAAGAAATTTGTCACAAAATCCCAAAGTTTTTTGTTTTGAACTCAATATAACCCCTTTATAAATATCTAATCTTTCCTGCAATTTTAAACCGAGACCAATCCAACACAACTAATCCATTTCAACATATTTTCAAGATAGATTTAACATATTCATAAGGTAACCTCATCACATACCAAAACCAAAATTTGTTAGCCATACGAATGGGTAACCTTACATTCATTTCACATTAACATTTACTTTATTAGCCTATACATGCCATTGATTTCCAAAATAAAATTTCTTTATATACCGAGATCTTGAGGTTGATAGTGTGATGCATCTCTGATCGAATTCGACCTCCGAGCTCTTAATATTACAAAACAGGGGAAAAAGAAATAGGGTGAGCACTTTGTGCTTAGTAAGCTCATGTAACAAGAATTATACTTACCTAATATTTTCAATACAATGCAATAAACATTCATACATCCATTCAATGCATTATTCCCTTAACATGCACAAATTCAAAATTCAAGTTAGTTCAATAATTTACATGTATCAATAATATATATATCATGATTGATGAGCTCATCAATTCCATGATTTGCATTCCCTTGTTATTTTTCCATATCTATCCCGTTGAACTACTTGGAATTTCAATGGATTTTCAAGGGTACACCTAAGTGTACAAATCCGTGTCCATCAATTCATATTCATGTGCGCACATGTCCATTTCAGAGAGCACACTCCCGCGAACCTCATCCTTACAGCGGGATTACCAGTCCAGGCTAAATCCCCTGTAATATAAACTCATAGAGTATTGTCAGGGTTACCAGTCTAGGCTAAATCCCCTGCAATGACAATTACTCTACTGAGCTTGGATCTGAATTACCAATCCAGGCTAAATTCAGACCCTCATTCGGATTACCCGTCCGGGCTAAATCCATTTTCCACATATTCTTCGGGAATGCTATATCAGGATAGGATCACCCGTCCGGGTTAGATCCTTTTTACCGTCAATTCCTTTTCAGAGATTAATCGAATTTTCCTTCCATTCAACCGGGATTTTGCCCCTTTTTATCAAATATATCAATGTTTCATCAATTTTCATACAATTAACATTCAAATCATACTCACATCAATAACAAACGTTTCAAGCATTTAAGAGTATAATTCAAGTTACACGAACTTATCAGGCTAAATTGCAGAAATACCAAAATTCAGGGACATTTTGGTAATTTTCCATTTTCCTCGAATTTCCACCCAATCTTGATCTAAATTAATATTTCATTCAATTTATTAATTTAAATAATAAGACAATTCATTTCATGCAATTTGGTCATTTTTGAAATTTTTACAAAATTACCCTTAAAAATTTTCTTTTATTCAATTTAGTCCCTGAACCTAAAACATGTAAATTAGCTATTTAAAATAAACTCATATTAGATGAATATTCACATATATTTTTCCTTCTCCTCCACTCCATTCCACATCCTTGATATATACATAATACCATTATTTACTTGTTTACTCATAACAAGTTGTTCACTTGAGTCATAGTCACTAAATTAATTATATCTTAAGCTACAGAATCCGACTTGAGATCTAAAAATTTTCTCTAAAACTAGACTCACATATATTTTTACCATAAAATTTTCAGAATTTTTGGTTTAGCCAATAAGTACAGTTTATTCTTTAAAATTTCCCCTGTTTCACTGTTCGACAGTTCCGACCCCTCTTCACTAAAAATTAATTATCTCCTCATACAGGGTTCAGATGATGTTATCGTTTGTTTATTTTGAAAATAGACTCATTAAGGATTTTAAAAATATAAATTTAATCCCCTAATTATTTTTCTCAAATTTTTTATGATTTTCCAAAATCAGAATAGGGGAACCCGAATTCATTCTGACAGTGTCTCACAAAATCTATTATATATCATGATTTACAATTTCATTGCTTACATAGTTTCTTTTATAAGAAACTAGAATCAATAAGCTTTAATTTCATATCATATTCATCCTCTAATTTGATCTCTACAATTTTTGGTTATTTTTCAAAGTTAGACTACTGTTGCTGTCCAAAACTATTTTAGTGCATGATGTTAATTATCATTTTCCCCCTAAGCTTTCAATAAATGATAATTTCATCCCTGCTCAATTAACCTCTCAATTGAGCTTATTTTTCTCAATTAACACTTTATTCTATCACTTTAAACTACTTTAGAACTTTTGGACATCAGAATTTTAGCACTATACTTTAATTCCAAACTTTTTCACAATTAGGTCCTACAAATCAATTTCAATTGAAATTACCTAATAAAATCATCTCATAAACAAATTAAAGCTTCAATTTAATGTTATTTCATCATAAACTTACAACACTCAACCATAGTGACTTTCAATTTCATCCATAAAATCAAAAACTAATGAATTTAGTAATAGGACCTAGTTGTAAAAGTCTTAGAAACACAAAAAATACAAGAAAAAGGCAAGGATTAACTCACTTGGTGCACAAATTATGAAGTACCAGCTTGAACAAACCCCTAGGACGTTTTTGGCTGATGATAATGAAGAAAATATGAAGAGAATTCTAGATATTCCAATTTGGTCCAATTTTTATGTTAGTAAAATTTGTTATTTTCCCATTTTACCCTTATTTCACCAATTCTCCTGATTTTTCTCAGCTTATGCCGCACAAAATATCTCCTTTTGGGCTTATTTGCAATTTATGTCCCTCCTCATTTAACAATTGAGCTATTTAATCCTTCTAGTAACTTTTACACCCTTTTCAATTTAGTCATTTTCACTTAATTAACTACCCAAACGTAGAAATTTTCTAACAAAATTTTAATACCATATTACTAACACTTCATAAATGTTTATAAAAATATTTCCGACTCGGTTTTACGAGATCGAGGTCTCGATACCTTATTTTTACCCAATTTCTTCAATAATTTCTTTTTCTAACTAACCACTAAATCTGTAAAATTTTTCTATCGATATTTTCATACGATTTTCCTATCATATCAATATTCATGTAAAAATATTAAAATAAATTTATCTTTAAATCGGATTTGTGGCTACAAAACCTCCGATAACCTTGAATTTAGGCCATTACATGGATGTCCAGATGCTAGGATGAAAATAGGTTTTTTATTAAATAAATTTAATTTGGGCCATGTAGAACATCTAAGTTAGCATTTGAAACTCATTTGGACTTTCACATAGGACTGCCTTTAGGAAGGTAACGAAGCTTAATGGTAGAGTGATCACTACGTAATAAAACGATAACTTAAGTGATTAAAACGTAACATTTCAAACATAAATGACTAAAATGTAATCTGAGACAAACAAAAATGACTATTTTGTAGTTTACCCGATAAGATAATAAGGATTGAACCTACATTTATAGGGCTTTACCTAGAAAACCAATCTACAATGACAATTAAAGTAAAAAAAAATCATATTTGTACATTAAAAAGAATTCTCTAAATCTAGTCTCTAAATCAAGAGTAGGTAACTTAATCAAATAAGTAAGACAAAATAGTAAACAAACAGTTGTTAGAATTAAGATGTGAAATTTATGAATATTCAAAATTTGATCCAACTTGTATTTTTGGAGTGAGTTGTAGAGAAAGGCAAAACAAAAGGTGCAGCCCAAATAAGAGGTTAAAACCCACAAGGCCGCCATGTTATAGGGGATTGAGACCATAAGCTTCAAATGGACCTAACCATCTGTGGTTGAAGTTGAAAACTTTATGTGGCTGTCCTTAAGTTGCAGAAAATACTGCAAATGTTCTGAAAATGGATTTGTACAACTTTCAAAGTTTCAAGCAAAGCAATCAACAAAGGGGTAGGAAGGCAGTGAAGTTAGTGAATGGTCCACATCCACAATCAATCATCAGAGATCATATTTTTCTTCCCTCTAATTATAGTCAACCCCAAAAAGGTGACTTTTTCAGAGCCAAGTATTTTTCAACGAGTGTTTTTGTCAGTTTGTAAATGTATAATTAAAATTTGGGGTGTGGCCCTAATTACAATGAAAAGTCATGGTCAATCCTGCAAAATGTAATGAGTGAGTTTTTGTGGACCTTTCTTCCCCAGTTTCATAATTACATTTTTATAATTTCTTTTAACCTTTCTGAATATGATAGTTAAATTTATCAATGATTAAATTTAAAATAGAATGGATAAAATAATTTTAATATTACTTTTTTTTTCATAAAACTTAATTTGAGAGACATCGGGTTTTTTATTAAAATTATTTTTAAAGCTTTTGTTTTCATTAAATTTTCCTTTTGAAATGTTGGAATAGTAGATAGAATAACAATTTTATTGTAGTCAAAATTTTATATTTGAATTTTTAATGACATAGTTTATGTTTTAATCTTGTTGAGTAGTTAATGAGGAAGTAATTTCATGCTAATGCATGAGCATCGTCTTTAAATTGATTAACTTGGAGAAGGAAAAAGTTTAAAATCATTATCGAAAATTTTGAAGTTGATAAATACTTAAGATAACTAATGGGATAATTTTAACTTTTGAATGGGAAATTAGAGTTTATCAAAAAACTATCAAAAGGACAGTTTGTATCAACCAATAAATAGGTTGCTTGTATCACATTTTTTGAGTGTTTTATTGAGTAATTGTTTTGTTATTCTCTTGTTAAGTTTTATTGGAGAGACTTGGATTGAAAATGAGATATTTTAAGAAGAGTGATTAAGATTGGTGAAACGTAACTGCGTTAATAAATATTATATGTTATTTTTCCTTACTTTACTCATTGATTTACTTTTCTTTTCGATTTTGTTCCAACCTTTATTCTAATAGAAATTAAAATGAAAGTTATTTGTTTCAAACATCAAATTTGAAAAGAAGTGCAAATAGATTTTTTTTTTTAATTTTGGTAGATTTTTTTTATCCATGGTTTTCACTTCCAATATTAAATATGCACATGATTTTCTTACAGGGAAATTGAGTTAGGGAGGTGGGTTAGAGGAATGTATATTTTTCAGGTTTCATCATTTTGTGTTCTTTATTGCCTTAGAGATTACAGGCACCCAATTGCAATTTGCAAATATTTTTCATGATTAGTAACAATGAAGGAGACTGTAGGAAGAGAGTGGATTACAATAACACAAGTAAATATCAAAATTATTCATTAATTTTGTTTAAATATGTAATATTATATATGACTTTTTATTTTGTATAAATATATAATTTTGATTTAATTTTTATAAATTATTAATTCGTTTTTAATGTGACATTATTTTATGTTTACTTAATGCACACACAAATAATTATAATTATCTAACATGAAAATAAATAAATTAAAATTAAAGTTTTATTTATATAATTGAATTAAAATCACACAATTACACTGAATCAAAATTTATATATTAAATTATAAATTAAATCAAAATTTATATATAAGTTTTTGAGATATTAAAAGAAAGGTATCACCATTTACCTGGAAAACTGCAGGTGGTCCACCAAAAATTTTCAAAAACATAATCACTATTTTGTCTGCAAGAATCTTTGCAGGGTTTTTGTTCCCTTTCTTCTCCGAAATGGGCCTCGCCGTAATACCACAACACCACTGCTCTATTTTTGGACTCGCATGTTCTTTTTTTTTTCTTGTTCATTGAGACATGTACGAATTGATTTCAAATCTCACACACATTTAGCCACTATCTTCTACATTCCTGGTTCCTGATATGGTGAAAATGGGGTTTGATTCTTGCTAGCCATTTCTCAAATCTCTCAATTAAGCTTAAAAAATATATTAATTTCTTTATCATTAACCCTACAAATTTTTCAAACTTTTGATTTCATGCACATACTACAATTTTTTTTTTGTCGAAAAGGGAATTATATTCATAAATTATTAAGAGAGTCAAGCTCCATACATAAAACAACCATGCTTATTAGCAAGTGAAAAGTCTTCAAGTAACTATGGGGAATATTACAAACAGTACAGAAAGCAGAAGACAAAACACCGTCCAATGGAGAGTTACTTTGCAAGTTATTCCTTAAATGAGCAACAACATTGGCGTATTAGTTTCCTTCTAAAAAAACATGCAACAGAGGTCTATTGGTTAAAGATCATCGGAGCATCCTGCACTCATCAACTAAAGGGGAGAGAATCAAATTAGTAGTAGTATTATTAGCCATTAGAAAACTAACGGCGGTGACATCAACTTCAATCTCTAGGTCATTGATATTAAGTGATCTTGTTAGTTGGAGCCCATCAATACCCACAGTTCAGCTTAGACGCTACTAACGTAAGGGATATGTCTATAGGAGTCAACCACTCAATTCCCTAGGTGGTCCTGAATGAGAGCATCGACTCCCACCTATCCCAGGTTACCAAGAGACAATCTGCCAATATTAAGCTTAAACAAGTCACTACCAAGAGGTTTCCAAGAAACTCGAGTGAAGGAAGGGAGAAGAAATTCGTCGTACCAACGATGAAGAGGTAACAAATTCACCCGTTGCAGATAAGACTCTTGTAATAGCCCGCCCGGCGAAGTCTCCATATTTGGTTACTATTTGGCGTATAGATAGTAAATTAAAGATAGATTTGAGTAAGTAAAGTATTTCTTCTAACTAAGTATAGAATTCTGTGTAATAGGCCATTTGAAGAAATCCTAGTTTGGCAAGCTCTAAGGTTTGACGGACTCTTTTGTTAAGTATCCGCCCAACCCTGATGCTTTGAGCGAACTAGTTAAGTTCAAAGTTGTTTAGATTTATTTATTACTTTTGTATGTTGGTTTAGTTAGGCAAGTTAAGGTCTAGTTAAAACAGAACTAGACTACTGTAGATGATAATACTTAAATTTTGTTAAGTGCACTTAATCACGTGAATCAAGAGAGTTAGTGGAATTATTTGATTTTTCCACTAATCCTTGTCTCTGTGCTTAAGTATATAAGGATAGAAGTGGTCTTTCTGAACACCTTTTACATCGTCTTCTTCTATTTTTTTTATTTCCTCTAAAAGCCTTTTAAAAACTTAAGTTTAGAGAACTTTTTCGAAGTGAAGGTCCATAGTATCTAGCTAACATATATGTTAGTACCAGCTCGCTGGTAATTACTGATGAACCCTTAAGTTATCATTGAATTCATTTACGTTTTTTTTACTGCATGCATAGATGTTAGAATGGTGTGTGAGGAAGGAAACTTCCTGATTCTAGATTAAGTGTTGTTGATTCTTACATACATGTTTAGATTTGATAGATTAATTATCTGATATGTATAAATATCTTTATTTTAACTCAAGAAACTAACGAGGGTCCAAGTGATAAAGGCAAAAGACTTGCTTTATAGATTGTGCTAGAATCATGTGTAAGTCCCTTTGAAAGATTCAATTGTATTGTAAGTAAAGATATATATAATGTCTCTTTGGAACTCACTAATTTCATATGAACTTACTCCACTTAGCTTTTCCTTCTCAGGCTTACTGACTGAAGGAAGACTTGGCTAGAAGGACTACGCTAGAGTGTTGCTACTATTGTGAGTCGACTATTTTGTTATATATCATGCATGACTCTTGGGGTGGCGTATAAATGTATTTTGGAAATGAACTGTATAAAGAATTTTTATTTTGACAAAAATCTATTTTTAAAATATTTCTATTAAGTATCAATGTCTGGATTTGAATTATTGCATTATGTTTAATAAAGTTATTATATTTGAACTTATACGCCAAATGGCTTGAACGTTATTTTAAATTGTTAATGATTTCATTCAAACTTTAGTAAAACCACAATTATAATATGTTTATATGTATAACTTTGTAATAATTTTATAAAGCTTCCGACAAATTGTTTTGCGATAAGTTAGTTCGATTTTGAGTAGTGACACATCAAACTCGGATCCTATCATAATGTCGGGTACGACGTATTACAACTCTACTTACAAATGATTCATAAGGACAATGACTTCCAAAGATAACAACATTTCTATGCAACCAAATTTCCCAAAGAACAAAGGCAAACACTGCATACCAAGGAAGGCTAAGGTACGATGTCACTTATTAGAAGATAAGTTAGTAATAATCTAGTCTATCCAAGTGACTGAGGATGCGATCTATAATGAACCTTGATATACAAAGAGTTCTAGATATCATGAGAGATAGAAAAATATCTAAAGAGATGATAGATCACTTCTGGAGTTGTGGTACACCATGAACAATGATCATCCAAAACAAGGTGCCTATTTTTTAGAAAGTCCTCATAGGAATAGTGTAATGACCGCATTTCCCTAACATTTGATCTTGAGAGTAAGTTTGGATTTCCAAATGAGATTCCAAAGGTTAGCATTAGGTTCAGGAATTTTAGCATCTAAACTAGCTGCAATAGTATAAATGTTGGCCAGAGTAAACCTACTATCGCTAGTACACCCCCAACATAAAGTGTCTGAGATATTGGGAATATTGGGGATGAGAGTGCTCAAAAACATGTCAATCAAATCTTGAGATAACCTTAAAGAAAAACATAATGGCCCTTGACCTTCCCACCTATCTCGCACTTGTTTAAATGTCATAATCCCTTCTTGCCTTAACAACGATCTCTAAACAATTTCTCTCAAGGCACCTAATCCAAACCAATCATCCATCTAGAAATTAACAAAATTTCCATATTTAATCACCCATCTAAAACTAGAAGCTAGAAGAGGACTGATACTACAAAGGGATTTCCAAGTCAGGGTAACATTAGCAACCGACAGAGGATTTCTAGGATCTTGAACATATTTAGCAATAAGAAGCTTAGCCCAAAAACTGTCTTTCTCTTGAATAAATTTCCACCCAGCTTCATAATGAGAGCTTGGTTTTTATGTTTTGCAATGGGTATGCTCAGTCCACCAAGAGCTTTTAGACGAGAACTCTCATCCTAACTTACTAGATGGAGTTTCTTAGAGCCTTCCTTACTTTCATACAAAAAATCTCAATTAAGTATATCTCAAGGAGATTCAAAATACTAACAAGGAGCAATATGTGCTGCATAAAATAGTAGGTATGAAAGCCATAGTAGATTCTAGGAGGACCAGTCTACAGGCATGATATAGAAGATTGGCTTTCTAAGCTTTATGTTTACTACAAATCTTGTCCACAATAAATTCAAAATCCTTTCGAAAAGAATGCCCCGATAGGATTGGGAGCCCCAAATATCTCCCAATGTCCTAGGTTTCCTGAATCCCTAAGAAATAAACAATTCGAGCTTTAAAACTAGGTAGGAAATTAGGAGAGAATATGATCCTAGACTTCTAAAAATTGATACATTAGCCAAATTCCCTCATAAAAAGACTAAGGGTGCGTCCAATGGTTTCCATTGTTGCAGAATATGTTTTTTTCCAAAGAGAATGACATCATCAACAACATAAATGAGAGAAACTCGAGCCACTACTTGAAGCCTAAGTCGATATCCATTCATTATGATCAACTATATGGAGGATCTGGAGATTTAAGATTTTCATACACAAAATAAATAAATAAAGATATAGAGGGTCTCCCCGTCCTATTCCACAAGATGGGCAAAAGGGTTTCAACTTTGAGCCATTCAATACAACTATGGAGGAAGTAGAGGAAACACAGCTCATGATAAGACTAATCCAGGAAAGCGAAAACACAAAGAAATGAAGGACTTTTGTAATAAAACTTTATTCTAGTTTATCATACTCTCTTCTTCTTTCAATTCAATTTCTTAAGAGAATGCATGATTTCTTGGACATTAATAGCATTATCCGAGGAATGCCTCCCAAGAACAAAGCTACCCTGAAACAGAGAGATAATCTTGCGTAAGATAGGTCTTAGCTTCATAACTAAAACTTTGGTGACGATATTATAAACCGTGTTGCACAGACTTATTGGTCGAAACTGTAAAATAGATGTAGCTTTCCTGGATTTAGGGATAAGATAAATCAGAGTATCATTTAGCTGGGGGAAACAAATGATATAGAGAAAATTTTAAAAATTGTCCGAATTGCTTTTTGCTTCATTTCGAGCCAACATTGCTGAAACTAATATAGAATAAGAAATGTAACACCCTATACCTGATTTAGTCGCCTGACTCGAGCTATAAGGTATTACGATAATAATGTATGAACATTTATCATAAATTTCAATCAAATTCAACTAAACAAATTATAATTAATCATTTTCATGTTTTTCAAACAATTCTAGACCTAATTTGAGCTTACAGAACATTTAAAACAAACTGAGATCAATTCTGGATCAAATTGAAATTTTTACAAAATTTTGAATAAAATGTACAAATAGGGGTCACAAGACCGTGTGGCCAGGTTGTGTGGCATAGGGACATGGCGTGTGGCTGAACCATGTACAGTTCAAAAATAGGGTCACACGGTCGTGTCGTAGATAGTGTGCCAACCCATGTGTGATTCAAAATAATGTCACACAGCAATGTCACATGCTGTGTGCCAAACCGTGTGTGATTTGAAATAAGGTCACACAGTTGTGTCTCTAGGCCGTGTAACAACTTGAGATCGTGTGGGACATACCTGCACCAAAATTAAATAGGCCACATGGTCGTGTGGACTGACTGTGTGTGGCACACGACCGTGTGTCAGCCCGTGTCTCAGGTCGTGTGCACCTAAAATGATTTCTAAAACAAGCCAAACCATTACTCAATTCTTAGGTGCTAATCCGAACCAATATTAATCATTTTTATACCTTCAAAACACATTCAAACAAACTTAAAACATACCAAAATCAGTCAACCTATGTGCCTAACCAATATGTCTTCATTGGCACCACAAATCAAATTTTAAACTAAGTTCACATTCAAAATCACAAGTTTCTACTTACATTCATATCAAACATATCATTACATCCTTCAAGCTAATATCTTATAAAGACAATTCCAACCACAACATTATATTAACAAGTCTATATAACCATGAAATCTCGGAAACACCTTTATAAACATATAACTCCTACTACATGACAAGTTCCACACCACAATTGAATTTTCATACCAAACTATAAAAAAGTATATTATCAACTAGAAGAATACATTTATTACACGAGTATAGAACATGCCATTTTGTAGTAAGTACTTAAAACATATACAAGATTCTCTTATTACATGCCAAATATCCCAAAAGAAAATATTTTTAAAATCTACTGAAAGATACCTGAATAGTGTGATCTTCGAGTTGATTCGATCGCTTGATTCCATAAAAACAATTTCTACAATGAAATAGGAAAATGACACAAGTACGCTTCAATAGAGCTTAGTAAGTTCACAAGTCGAAACGATAAAACTTACCGTATAAACATATCATATCATTTTACAACATTGTTAATAAACATTAATCCTGTCAACCATAATCATTCAACAGGTAAGCATTATACACAAGTTACATAATCTATTCAACTATACAAAATCATTCAATTACCAAGTCACAATCTAATGTCGGAAGTCATGTACACATTCATATAATTCATTAACAAGATATTTAACCATTTTAAATTTGTCAGATGAACAATATAAACATGCGGTTATCCACCTAAGACACTCTATGCTCAATCGAGCCAATCCAACCAAGAACATGTCTAGGCACCAAGTGCCTAGCCCGTAGGCTAACATCCCTCCATAAACACGTCTGGGCACCAAGTTCCAAACCCGTAGGCTTTACATCTGCCCCCAAAAACATGCTAGAAGAACTGTAATATACCTCAGTAATCCGTAATAAATGCTGGACTTCGGTTTATTCAATGTATAATAACATGTCAAGAATCATCATCTCATCACAATTCAATCCCGAACAACACACAAATTAACCTATTAGCATGCCAATTATATCCTATCCTTTGTTTTATCCATGCTTGATATACAAGATTGTATAACACTTAAAAATTCAATCACTTTCTCACCTCGTTTCAAATTATAACAACTTAATTATATATACACATTCTCAACAATCCATAATTCACAATTCAAGATAATATTAAAAATTATACTAAATTAAACCATATGAACTTACTAGGGCTAAACTGTAGAGATAGTAAAAATTCAGGGGCTAATCAACAACTTTCCCTTTTCTATGATTATCTACTGGTTCTTGATCTATAAAGTATTTTATTTCAATTTAGCTTCAACTTCATGTAATATACAATTTAGTGCATATGTCTTCCTATTTACAATTTTTCAAAATTGTCCCAAACTTTTACACCTTAATCAATTTTGTCCCTATGACCAAAACAAGATTATTTTCACAATTAAACTTTATACCCATTAAACCAAATTTATAACTACCCTAAATTAATCCTCACATGATAAAATTCCATAAGAACACATGTTATATTTATTTTATTTTCAATTAAATCCCTAAACTTAAAAATATTACAAAATTACGTTACAAAATAATCCTATCTTAACATCAAGCTTTAGACTCAAGCATAAACATCAAGAAAGCTTCAAGAACAATCATGGTAAGTTTTTAAAATTTTAACAGCTTCACAAAATAGCCTAGTTCAAGAATCCATTTTCTTTTTATAAGGGCTAAAATAATTTATTTTGGCTTTTTGACCCCATATTGTAGGATAGATCTCGAAAGATATGAAAGATCTCCCTCCAAGCTGTACATACGACTTTCATCGAATACGGTTTTCCATAGAATTCCATATGTATCTATGAGATTAAGTATGGAATTCTGCTTACTCATTTTAAATTGAGTATCTGTTTACCTCTATTTCCTCCTGTATTTTACATATCCATACGATTGAGTCCTTGGGTTTCCGAAATAGTGTAAAAAGAAGTGCTTCAAATCATTACTATTTAACCCGAACCTGTTCTAAAAAAGTCGAGGCATTTCGAATTGTTTGTTGACACGGACAAAGTCAGGGAAAACCTCTGAAATTATTTCAATATTGGACCTTGGACATATAATAGTTCCGAATCGAATCTCTTTAGAAAGAAGATCTTTGTCTCATGGTAGCCTGCTCCAGTCCCCTTACGAAACTTTCGTTATTGAGTTAGCCATACACTTCACATGTTTCTAGCGATTCACATGGCATCATCAAATGATAAAGTCTTGGATAAGAATCTACAACACACTAGAACGCCCTTGTTGACGATCTTTTACTCCGACAGCATCTAGGGTTCCTCGAATAATATGATATCTCACACTGGGTAAATCCTTAACCCTTCCCCCTCTTACTAAGACTACAGAATGTTCTTTTGAATTATGGCCAATACCAGGTATATAAGCAGTGATTTCAAACCCAGAGGTTAATCGTACTCTAGCAATTTTACGTAAGGCAGAGTTCGATTTTTTGGGGGTGATAATGGAAAAGTTGACAGATAACTCACCCTTACTGCCACTCTACAAAACCGTACATGAGATTTCCACCTCATACGACTCCTCGTTCAATTATTTCGAAGTCATTGGGTCCTTTTCCTCGTTTGAGAATCTCCTCCCTTCTTCCACTCTGTCCCGAAGAGTAACTAGGACAAATTCAGTCACGTTTTCATGTTCCAATTGAACACTTTCCATTTTTTATTATTCTCAAAGAGAAGATTTTTTTTACCAAACATCTGCGGATCCAATCACACGATCTTATAATAAGAACAAGAGATCTTTCTCGATCAATCCCTTTGCCCCTCATTCTTCGAGAATCAGAAAGATCCTTTTCAAGTTTGAATTTGTTTATTTGGAATCTGGGTTCTTCTACTTCATTTTTATTTACTTATTTATTATTTTGATTATTTTTCCCTTATTTTTTATTTCTTCTTTTATTTTATTCCCTTCCATCATTCCCTAAGTCTCATAGGTTTGATCCTATAGAATCTGACCCATTTTCTCATTGAGCGAGGGGTACGAAATAAATCAAATTGATTTTTCGATCAAAAGCACTATGTGAAATCCTCGGTTTTTCCTCTTTCTCTATCCCTATCCCATAGGTACAACATTTGAATCAATAGAGAACCTTTTCCTCCTATATGAATCAATATTATTACATTCCAATTCCTTATTGATACCCCCAAAGAAATCCCGAATTGGATCTCAAATTGATGGGTTAATGTGAGCTTATCCATACGGTTATGCACTCTTCAAATAGGAATCCATTTTCTGAAAGATCCTGGCTGTCGTGCTTTGGTGAGTCTCCGAGATCCTTTCGACGACCTATGTTGTGTTGAAGGGATATCTATATGATTCGATCGATTGCGTAAAGCCCACGATAGCAACGGAACCGGGGAAAGTATACAGAAAAGAAAGTTCTTTTCTTTCTATTATATTAGTATTTTCTATTCTATTAGTATTAGATTAGTATTAGTTAGATTAGATTAGTATTAGTTAGTGATCCCGGCTCAGTGAGTCATTTCTTCCGTGATTAACTGTTGGCGCCAGTCCTAGTCCTACATTCCATTTCGTCTCTGTGGACCGAGGAGAAAAGGGGCTCAACGGAAAGAGGATTGTACCATGAGAGAAGCAAGGAGGTCAACCTCTTTCAAATATACAACATGGATTTCGGCAATGCAATGGAGTTGGGCTTTCATGCAGATCCGAATGAATCATCTTTTCAACGGAGGTAAATCCTTGCCCGCTAAGCAAGAGGATAGAAAGTTACAAATTTTGTTTCGGTAGGACATGTATTTCTATTACTGTGAAATTCATAAATGAAGTAATTAATCGTGGGGTTACCATTATCCTGTTTGTAGTGACAAATCTTGTATGTGTTCCTAAGAAAAAAAAAAGAAATTTTTCAAAATTTTGGGGTCTTAAAGGGTCGTGGAAACACATAAGAACTCTTGAATGGAACTGAAAAAGAGATGTAACTCCAGTTCCTTCGGAAATGGTAAGATCTTTGGCGCAAGAAGAAGGGGTCGATCCGTATCATCTTGACTTGGTTCTGTTTTCTCTATTTTTTAAGAATATCGATTCTCCTACTCGTATCGAATAGAACATGCTGAGGCAAACCTTCTTCATGTAAAACCTGCTTGATTTAGATCGGAAGAATCGTACGGTTTTATGATACTAAATTAAGCTACAACTATTTCAAAAACATAAGATTTACAAGAAACAATTAAGAAAATCACTTATATGCATCAATTCAAGCATGGCCAAATGTTGACCTTAACCAAGGTTTATTTTTCCTTTCAAATTTTCGGTAGAACAAAACAAAGGAAGATCACACGCATTTTTTTTGTTTATTTCTTATTTACATATTTACAATTTTACCCTTTTAGTATAACATCAAATTTAACTAATTACAACCTTAATCGCCTATTCATAATAATAATGGTTTTATTGCCTCATAAATCCTTCCATTTATGTTAGTTAATTCATTTAAACAATAAAGTTCAATAGAAAGTAGGTTTTACGTCTTTTACGATTTAATCTTTTTTTCTTAATTACTAACCAAGCATTAAAATTACTGGACCAAAATTTAATATGACACTCAAATAACCTGGTACATATTAAATAAATAATATTTATTTACTTACTCATCGAAATTGTGGCCCTGAGACCACTTTTTTTGATACCTCTAAAAATCGGGTTGTTTCAAGAAGTGATTTCAATAAATATCAAATCAATGCCACATGTATTGTAACACCACTAACCCATCTCCTTCACCGAATTAAGATATAGGATGCTTCAACGATTAACAAGTCCAATAATAAATCAAAACAATTCAGTGTTCAATTTAATCATCATAAATCAATAGCCAAATATTATTCATAGCATATATGCAAAAATGGAACTTAAATCGAGCCTCTGGAACCAAAAAATCAATTTAGAAACAAGTAAAAACCAATCTAAAACAAAACAAAAAAATGTGGAAAATACTGTAAACAGGGGTCACACGACCTTGCAACTCCTTGAGGCCATGTGGGTAATCCTGTATCAAAAATCAAATAGGCCACATAGTCGTGTGGGAGACCATGTCACGGGTCGAGTGCACCTAAAAGAGTCATCAAACCAAGCCATTTCACCTATAAAATATTAAGTCCTAAGCCATACCATTTCCAACCATTTTTACCTACTCAAAACACATTTAAACATACCAAAAACATTCAACCTAAGTTCCTAACTAATATGCCCTCATTGGCACCATGATTCAAACGTTTAAACATATACCGTCCAAATACAACTACTTAGCATTTCATACTCAATCAACCATCACTTAAACTTTATCTGAACATGACCAAATCATCACTCCAAATTCTTCAACCAACCACATCATAAGGTACCTTCTAAAGCAACCAAGTACATGTTCAATATAAATAAGTTCATAAATTCATAGGCATTAAAAACAGCCATTTAACTAACAAACTTATACATTGATTGACATATCAAATGGCACAAAACATAATCGATGATAATAAACTCACATGTACCAAAATTTCCTATCTACATGCCACTTATAACCGGTCAAAATAAACAAATAGTTACCGAAAGACTTCATGAATAGTTGGATCTCCAAAAGCAATCTAATTAACAGCTCGTATCCGACGATCTACAAAGAAGAAAAACCAAATAGAGTAAACTTACATAAAGCTTAATAAGTTCGCTTACATAAAGCTTAATAAGTTTGTAATAAACTTAAATTTTAACTTACCATAAAGGATGCAATTTAAACATTTTACAAGATAATTCAATATCTTGGTCATGAGTTCATTAATTACCTATACACATCACAAGTCTACAAGGTTAATGCAAGCAATCATTTTAAATGTCCCTTTTCACATATTTATATTCATATAAATATATTGTATAAACACTTCATAAAACCATTTCATATTACCATTTCTGTTTACTCATTTTTCACCCGATGAACCATAATGAAATAGCGTTGGATACGCACGAACAATGCTCACACAAGCTGTGACGGTAAACGCTCACACGAGCTGTGGAGAATCCGCAACAAGTGCAGGACTTTAGCCATCGATAGGACATCCAAGATCAGCACCCAAAATGGTAATTACCCTAATGGCATGTAATTTGTATCCTAAGCATTCACAAGGTTCATACGGGTCGCATTTCATATCCATTTCATTTAACTTTCTTCACATTATACCATTACGAGCACACATCCATCTAGATCAAACATAACATCAATTTAGCTAATAATGCAATTTAGTTTAATTTACTAATTGTCATATATCAATCAATTTAATTCATTCATAACATAAATAATAATTAACATGTCATATAATTATTTAAGCATTTCTTTGTCACATGAATTCAACAATATACTTTCTCCATTTTCAATCATGACCCCTCAATTATAATTTCATTTCAATTTGATCTATTTCCACAACTTAATATTTACTATGCAAGAAAATCTAAATACAACATGCTTAGATATTTAATAATTAAAAAAACAATTAACTTAATTCATTTATTATACGAACTTACCAAAATCGATTCTGCGGCAAAAATGACTCCAAAGTCTAATCAACAATTTTGCCTTGTTCGCGTTTGTCTATTGATTGATTCGTTTCTTAATCTATATAATAATTTTAATTCAATTAATCATTTAAAACAATTTAAACAATTCAACTTATGCATATAAGCCCTTTTATGATCATTTTACACTTTTACCTAAACTTTTACCTTTTATTTAATTTAGTTCTTAACCCCAAAATTTTTAAATTTAAACATAATTAAGCTCAAACCATGCTAGAAAAATTTTCCATAGACCTATACAGCCCATATTTATCACAATTTTACAAAAATTTCATTTAAATTTATTATTTTAATAATTTAGTCCTTAAACATTAAAATCATTAAAAATAACTTTACAAAATAGTCATATTTAGCTATCAAACGTATAAATATACCATCAAACTTCAAAAACAACTCAAACTCAACAATGACATAATTCAAAACATTTAAAATTTTTACGAATTAATTCCTGGGTTAGCCAGATTAAATTATAACAATATCAAAAACATAAAAATCATGAAAAACGGGTGAGAAAATGACTTACATGCATCAAATTCAACCATAAACGAAGATTGGTTCTTTGTTAATGGGGGAAACGACTTTGGAAGAAAATTGAGGAAGATAACCATGTTCTTTTTCCTTCTTTTAATTACTTAACTTATAATTATTATAAATTAAACATATTTTAATACATAAAAATATAATTCCATCTACTAACCGGCCATTAATATCATTCAAGGTCTAATGGCATTATAAAACCCTCAATTCATGTTTTTATAACCATTTAATGCCTATAAATTAATTGCGATTAACTTTTATAACTTTTATAATTTAGTCATTTTCCTTTGATTAACTATCTAAAAGTTAAAATTTTTGGACCAAACTTCAATACACCTATATATTCACTCCGTAAATATTTAATATAAATATTTATGAGCGAGCTCGATTTACAAAAACGAGGTCCCGGTACTTCATTTTCTGAAACCACTTATACTTAAACGTTTCATTTAATTAGCAAAAATTATTATATCAAAAGTCAATATAATACTATATTCGACTCGAAAGTATTAAATAATAATATTTACAGACTCACTTGTCAAATTTTTAATCTCGAAGCTATTATTTTTTACACCACTAAAAAACGAATTGTTACATGTATATATATATTATGGCTAGAATATACTCTAGACTCTAGAGTGTAAATAATAAAAGGGCATTGGCATGACATGGGGAATTGCAATTGAAGGGCCAAAAGGGACCGCATGCAATGGAATTGAATGGCCTTCCATTAATCAAGAAAACAACCGTATATAAGTTTCTATTTAATAATGAATTATGTGATGTTACTTGTTAATATTTATTCTTCAGTATTTGTTTTTAAGGGACTTATAACAAGGTGTGAGTGTACAGCTCACTATCAATAATGGGTCGAGTTGAATTAAGTTTAGGTCAAATTTATGTGTGTCATTAATATATTTTATATTTATCTATTTTCGAATTGATTTGAAATATGTAACTTAAATTATTATTAAAAATTATTTACATTTGTAGATGATTAATATAAGCTTATTTTAGATTGTTCATATTTTTTATAAAGTTTTATATTGTTTTAAATTTAATATGTTTTTATCTTTTACTAATTGTTTTTTAGGAATTTTCCCTTTTGTAATTACCCAAAATAAATAAATTAATATCTATAAAAAAATAAACTAATTTATTACATGAGTAGAAAATGAACTTAGTCAAGTTAATCCTTAAATGTTGGAATCAAAGCTCACCTTGTTTTTAAAATTGACTTAAATTTTTTAATCTTATTTTTTGAGCTTGATATTTTTATATAAATTATTTTAAAATTTAAATAGATTTTTAAACTTGACCAAATAGTCTAATTATTAACAAATCTAATTGTCAACGTATAGGTTTATACACTATTAAAAAGCATATCAAATACAACTCTTAATATACAGAAGAAGAAAATTAAACTTTTTAACCATTTCACTAAACATTTTAACATCTAATATAGGGGTGAGATCAGCTTTGCTTTCCTTTTCTCTTTAGATTAATATAAAACATCAATCTCTTGTATTTTCCGTAAAATTGAATTTTAATTTCTGTACTTTTATTTTTTGGAACTCAGTCCATCTACTCTTCAAAAAATAAAAAAATTTATAACATATCTATATTTATAATTTATAATTGTTCCTCTCAATATACCTGCTTTAATAATGCAATATGATTTATCCATGAATCTAACATGTATGATAATTATGATGTAGCAAAGTCCATAATTTGTATCTAAAAAGGAGATGAACCATTAATGCTAATATGAAATCAAAAAAAGGAGTATCCGATGTCCAACAAAACTAATTTGGTTTCAAGAATGCATAAATGAAGTCAATGCATAAGTTGATGTGCAAGATTCTTGGCGGTGGTAAATTAAAAGGAAAAAGAAAAACCCAAAAGGAAAAGGAAGAAGTATGAATATAATTAATAATGTGATGGAAACTTCGAGGGTTTGTAAGTCTTAAATTTGGTGAAGAATGAGAAAATTTAATTGCAAGTTTGCGTGTGATTTAGTGAGGAAATGAAAATGGATTAATTAAATGAAGAACGCAGGCCAAGGAATCGGGGAAGGTGATTAATTTCCCATTATTTTGACCATTTTCATCTTAGGAGACTGTGACCCCCACCTTCTATATATATAGCTTCTCCATATCCGCATAATAAAAATATGCCAATTTATTAAACACATTAAATTAATATTTGGTTTTTTTTTTCTAACTACAAGAGTTAGGTGATATGATAAAACTCGTGATCAATATTTACCCCCTTAATGAGCCTATAAAAGGCGGATGATTAGTTACTTGACTCGCTTCGGTAAATACTTTGAGAAATAAAAGAAAATGTGTTTATATAATGAAATTTTAGTTTAGTTGATATTTATGAAATTAATAAATAATTAAAATTTTATTTATTTTAAATAATAATTATATTTTTCATGTAATATTTGTTTTTATTACTTTTGTAATAAAATAGTATATCTAAATTATTATATAAAAATAACTTTTATAGATGTACTATTATGTGATAAATACTTTTTTTCGTAACTATCTACAACTTGTTTATGAAAAAATTATTTTATGGACCATTTTCATCACATCATCCATGGTTCTATCCAATTAAAAGAGGACACATCATATTTGATTTGGAAGTTTAGTCCAAATGTACATATGATGTGGAAAAGAAAGATGATGTGTCCTCTTTTAATTAGATAGAACCATGGATGATGTGGTAAAAATGATCAATAAAATAACTTCTTATTCAATGGAGTGCTTTATTATGAAAAATGCCTTGTGTCCTTTATTATTTTATAAAAATATTCTTATTACCTTCAAAATTATGAAATTAAACAAATTGGTCCATCTTAAAAAATCGAAACAATTTAGTCTCTATTAATTTTAAAAGTGGGCAACCTAAGTACAATTAATCACAATGTTAATGTCTTTCATCAATTGTACATAATTTTAATTGGTATAACATTAAATTTAGCCCTTAATGTTTACATCTTTTCTTAATTTGGTCTTGATTCTAAAAAGTTCAACAAATTTAGCCTCAACATTTACACCAATGTTGCAGGTTAATTTATTAAATCGAAAACATAAAGAAAGAATGTCTAAATTTTGAGAGTTAATTGTATTACCATACCAATTAAAATTGTGTACAATTGATGAAAAAGATGTCTAGATAAAAAAATTAAATTAAATTAATTTTATTTTTATTTACAACGAAACAGTCCTCGATCACTGTTTAATTGGAATTCTCAACACAAAAGTATAATTTTGTTTCAGCAATTCCTAAATCAACTTGCATATATATAGAAATTTGCTTATACATAAAATTAAGTAATTAACCTAGAATAGAGGGATAGGACCATTTTGTGTAGACATAAGAACTATATGCATAAATAATTTCTGATAATATATTTTGAAAAGTAAAATAATAAAATAATTTCTCCTAAAGTAAAAAAAGAAAGAAAGAAAGAGAGATAATTAAGCATGTTTTTTTTATAATAATTAAATTTAAAATATATTCCATGTGAGTTTTATTATTAATAAAAATTATCTTTTTTCAAAGTTGGATACCGCCCTCCCAACAATCATGTATGCGTTTACTTGAATTATTTGTATGTAATATTTCCATTTAAAGTGGTACGTAAAATAAATTGATAAAATTTCACATTAAAATTCTGTAATTGACCGACGGACCTGTAGCTGCCACATGGTCATGACCCACATATTGGGTTTTAGGTAATTTGGCTTATCAATTGACCTTTGTGTTCTTAATCCTCCATGCCAATTGAATTACATGTACCTTCGTTTTTTGTTTTTTTTTTAAGAAAAGTCATTATGTTGTATGTAAGACGGGTCTCAGTTACGTGTATTGAATTGAATAGGGCTGGCTCTTGCAATATGTTTGCAATTTCTGTATATATAATTTTCTGTACCTATGTATGTTGGGGGAAGATAGATTCCTCCGATTGAGTTGTTTGAGATGCTTTAAAAAGTTATTATTATTCTCAGGTAAGTAGGAGAGGATTTGACTCTTAACTCCGTTGAGAGTCGGAGTCAAAGGTGAGGTTCACCGTTTTCTATCGAGCACGAGATATACATGTCAACTCGATAGGTAGCTTGTGTGTGATGCATAGCTTGATCTAACGAGACACTTCCGCTCCATCAATCTCACCTCAAACTCAAGCTCTCGATGGAGTCTAGAGATAAAATTTTAACTCAACTCAAAGACAATACAAATGTATTAAAAGGTCCATCAACTCGATTTCTTTAAAAAAAAGAAATCAACTTCCCCTCATCACAAATAAAATAAATTTAAATAATGAGTATTGGAAAGTTAATAGAAATAGTAATTAAAATATTTAAATTAAGTTAAAATATTTCAGTTTTTGTATTTGTCTGGATTTGTTACATTGAGATCCATGGGCTACCCATGAAATCTCTTCCTTTTTCTCTCAATCTCAGAGTTACGGCTTTATAAGCCAAACCCCATCTCTCACTTTTTTCAGTTTTCTCTTACAAAGAGATTTCAACTTTCCCTCTCCTAATAATTTCCTCAAAAGAATATGGAGGAAAAAAAAAAGCTTTCAGAGAAAAAAGCAATACACAACCTTCCACACGGTATGAAATTTCAAACAAAAAAGAAGCTTTGTTTTTATATGTAAAGAATGTCAAAGCTCTCATCTTTTTCCTTCTTTTTCTTTTCTCTGGGGTATCATCATTTCTTCTCATGTTCATAAAGGCCTGTGTAACATATTCTTTTGCACTTTCAGCTGCTTCAATTCAAACACCTCATGATTGAAATAAATAAAAATTAAAAATTAAAAAAAAAACTTTTTTTTCCATTTTAAATGAAACCACTCTCAGAGCTCTTTCATCTTATATTGTTGCTACAAGACGAAGTTAAATATGCAGAATTCATATTCTGTTTTTTTATATGCATATATACATGCAGATCAACCAGCACTGATGGATGGGATTATGATGATGAAGGTCAAGCAAGTACTGCTGAAGAATGAATTCCAATTCGGTGCAGCTGCCACCTCCATTGCCACTTGTTCATCTTAATTTGGTGCTATCCTACCTGAGCTTCTTTTTGTATTTTAATTTCTTAGTATTTTTTTTCTTTTTTTAAATATAAAATATTCATCTTCTTGACCTTGTAAGACCTTTTCTTGACCTTGTAAGACCCAGTCCAGTATTTCCAACTCTTCTTCTCCTTCCTTGTCTATCCCTCCTGAGCTGTTTGTAACTTTGAAATGGTCAAATCATATGCCAATTCCTTTTCTAGGTTTTTCTGAATATTCTTTTTGCATATCTTTGGGAATGAAATGGTGAAAATCTTTTAATGTCTTCGTTTTGTATAAGCATAATATTATGTTTAGGGGTATGTTTTTATATTTTGGACAGGATATAAAGCCATCAATATCAATTGTTATTATGTGGGTGTGTGTGTGGCAGAAAATATGCTTTTGCAGGCACCAGTTTCGTTGTTTTATTTGTCGTTGGTCTAAGCTGCGCGAG
Source organism: Gossypium hirsutum (assembly GCF_007990345.1). NCBI lineage: Eukaryota > Viridiplantae > Streptophyta > Magnoliopsida > Malvales > Malvaceae > Gossypium > Gossypium hirsutum. Next base: position 53,553,579 of record NC_053446.1, read on the forward strand.
AACAAAAACTAAATATTCTCTTCAGATCTGTGGCTGGTTCTGTAAGAGCTTCTCCTCGTGACTTTCTCTAATGCCTTTTTCTTTTTTCTACCATAACATCCTTAACATATATCCACTGTATTATTGGCGTTTTCTTTTTCCATATTTTTCAACGATAAAACTTCTTCTTTTTTTTTTAAAAAAAAAACCCCCGAGTTATTTAATAAAAGCTGTTACCCTACTGTAGGGATTGGAGGGATTTTTTTTTCACTTTCAGTGACAAAAGGAAGCCAAAAAGGGAAAGAGAAAACAGAGTTAATTTCCTTAATTCGATGACTTTTTGGGAAAGAGAAAACAGAGTTGATTTCCTTAATTTGATGACTATCTTTTTAATTCAGTTTCTTCTTTAATGCAAGACAAGTGGGATTAACGTACTAAATTTGGCAATATAACCCCAAATACACTTTAAAACTTCAGTTGGTAACATTACTCATCACTAATTCAGTACAATAAGCTTATACATATAATTTCAGAAAATCAAACATAAAAAGATCCAATTTTATCCCTTCACCCATAGCTCTTCTTCATGCCATTTCTTCATATGTTGGACTCCAGAGTCCAGAGTAATCCTTATGGGATGGGACCGGAAGCATTTAACCCTCCTTACAAGAAACTTCTCAAAAATGCTTACTTTTGTAGGGATGAAATTGCTACCACTTTAATCATCAACTTGTTGATTTAAGACAGGCTGTTTGATTAATAACTCTTGTCCTGACCAAAGGAAAAAGAAAAGGTGAACTCTTGGGAATGTTTATTTCTATTATAATACATATTTTGTAAAATGGTAATTTTGAAAAATCATAACTAAATGTAATATATAAATCTTAATAAACCCAAAATTCAAAGGAATCCAAAGTGATTTCAACTGTACGCTCATCCATCTAATTCTAAACCACACAAATATGTAAATATATATGTTTGGATGATGAGTCTTTTAACTCTTATAAAAAAACTTTTTTTTTTAGATTTAAAATAATTTGATAGTCACGTTACACCTTGATTAAATTTGAAGTCGAAACAATCTCTTAAATAGAGTATAAAGCTCTTTGAATATTGTTTTCTAAATTCAAAACTTAAAATCTTATTTAAAAGATATTGTATTTCTTGCCATGTATACATTAAAATTGTTGCATTTCGGGTTTCTTTAAACGATGTCAAAAGCGTCAATGAATCCCTAATTCATGCGGATATATTATTGAATTATACTTAAATTATAATTTAAGGAACTCAAAAATCAACACAAAACCTAGATGGTAAGAAGGCAATTCGAGCAAGGATTAGGGTACTTACAAGAAAATATATTATTGAATTATACCTAGCGTTACTACTCTGATTTTTACAACTCAACTTCATATGATTAACTCCCGAGATTCCTAATGCTACACGGGAAAAATGTCAGCATCATAAAATAACTTTATAGAGGCAGTTAGGCTCAAATAATGACTTGGTTTACCCAACCTATCACCTCAAGTAATTTGCAACATATAAGAAAATAAAATAGCATAGCCCTACCTAAAGAGAATATATTGATGCAACATAAATATATATGTCCCCAGCTATGATGTTAATCTAACAGCCATTTTGAAAGGGACATGAAAACATCAAGGCGTATATACAATTACCAAAGATGTAGACTTCACAAACCAACACACACGTATACCTTCCTCGAAATCACACCCAAATTCATTTACGAAAATTATCTCATGCTAGGATGTGACAAATATGTTTAAAATGTAATAAATGTTTTCAAAATTTTAAATATCTAAATAAATGTAATAACTCGTTTATAAAGTTTTTATATCAAATAACTATCTTTTTGTAATACTCTAGTTACAAAGATATTGTACAAAATACTTATATATATTCTTTTATTTTGAACTCCCCACCCACATCCTCAAAGAAAGTTTGTGCTGCTGCTACTATTTTCAAGCTCCAAAAACTACACATTTATTTTTATTTTAATCTAATATACAATACGATGTGTGAACTTTGATCTTAAGTAACTGCATATAAGAAAATTTGAGTTTGATTCAGTTTTACATACTTATATCTTGTTTGGTGATTAATATAATAACATGAGGAAAAAGCTTATTTATTACATATTGCTATAATAGGTAGACATAAAATAAGGAATAGTTAATACAAATTTCAATTTCAATTTTGAAATATGAGTAAAATCTCTTGTAAAATATAAAATCTCCACAAAGTAAGCGAATTTTTTCCCCTCTTTTTGCTAAAATAAGTCATAAGAGTGACTAAATATTATCAATTAAATTAGTTTATTACTAATCCATATACTAAAACATGTATAAAAAAATACTTCTACAAAACATAGTATAAATAAAAACCGATTATTTTCATATTAATAAATAAAAATAAAATGGTGTGAATATTAAAAGTTAAAATTAAAATCAAATTTATATTTATATAATTACACAAAATCTAAATTAGATGAATGATTTCTTATCCGAGTTAGCCCGGAATTGCAATACTTCAATAGTGGGACATTATCATGGCAGCCTCTTTTGCTTTTCATAATGGTGACATTGAAAGCCACCCTTTAAGCAACTGGATTAATAACTTCTTTCCAACACTAGTAATCCGTACATGTTAGATTTAGGGGGGAAAAGAAAAACATTGAGATTTTTTTTACTAAATCATAAAAAAGTAACCATAATTATTAAAGTTCAAATCAAAAAATATAAATTAAATTAACATTGTGTTGTGAAAGATGTCAAAAGGGGCAGTACATAGTTGTTATTATTATGATTGTTAGAATATTTTGAGCAGCGAAAAGGGAGGGTGAAATTTCAAGCACAAAATGATTGTGTCCACAAGTGGGTGCTTTTAACTCTGATTCAGGCTAGGGCTAAGACACTGAGCCACTTATTTACTTGGAAGTGTTATTTTTGGCAGTGAATTAGGAGGAAGAATGTGACAAAATAATAAAATACTAAAAGCTAAAGTTTGAATGTTGAATCCATATTTGAAGGGAGCACCACCCCTCCCTCATCATCATTCTCTCCTACCCTATTTTCAACGCTTCTATGTTTGGTATTCCAAACTTTGGCCCCCATTTCTTTTTCAAGCTTTTTACCATCTTTGTGTTCTTCTAACCTATTATTATTTCCCCATCACCTCATTGGTTTAGTGGTCCAATTTGCGTAAGTTTTAAGTTGATTGATAAAAGTTTAGAGTTTAATCTTTATTTGTCGGTTAAATTTTGCTATAAGTTGTGTAACTTTTTCAATCTGATTTAGATGTTAGAATTAAATTCTAGAGATTATATTGGCCACTGAGATGGCCTAGTAAGCTATCGGAGTTTATAAACAGTTATTTTAAAATATTTGTTTACTTAAGAAGAAAACTTAGCCTATTTTCATAAAAACTCACGAGTTAATAAAACCGATTAAGTTTAACATTTTACTGGTAACGATGACTACTTTTGAAAACTTAGTTAATTTCTAATTTATTTATTACTCAAAATTTATTTGTAATCTAGTAGCAGAAAAGTGATCATATTTTGTATTTTTAATAAAAATCGAAGTTCATGCATAATTAATTAATATTCATATTTCGATGTCTTAAACTCAAATTAAATGTCATGCATGCCGAAAGAAAACAAATTCTAATTCTCATGCATGCCACAGTTAAAAATAAAACAATACAACCCCTTAATAATAAAAATATCAAATAATAATTTCCAAAATATTTTAATAAACAAAACCGAGTCGAGACCCTTCAGATGTCATGTCCGCGTCCTAACCTGGTGGGTTATATGTAGAGATGGAAATAAAAGGGCAATGAGCTATGACGCTCAGCGTGAGTTCCATCACAAGATAATTTAGTGCAAACAACAGATATAATGTATTGATTAATAAGGCGTAAAAATAATCGTCATTGAACAACAATTTAGAGTATCATTATTGCGGATCAATTCAGCACAAGATCTCAGAAATTCTCGATTTTGTATGTACATGCTAATGAATGCAATGGGGTTTCAGTTTAAGAAAAAAAGTGCTACCCAACTCCGCTACATTCCACAGTAAGATTTCCCCAGAACTCCTCTACCTTTACACCATAGTGTGGATAAACCACTAAACGTGCAGATGAACTGCTAGTTCGGTGTAGATAAACCCCTATTCGATGCAGATAAAAGTTACTAATGCGCTGTGTGTTAGACTGAGATAAGAATTCTGTTCATAACAGAATTCCTGTTTACAACAGAATTGTAGATTTAGAATATCTTTGAACTGTTTTAAATTTATTTAGCTGTAGAATATTTTTTTCCAGCTGTAAGTAGTTGTTATCTTCTTCTATTTTTTGAATTATGTACGCATATATATTGTAGAAGAGTTGTACAGAAAAATAAGAGTAAATTTTCCCAGAAATCTTTTTATTTTATTTCATGGTGTCAGAGCCAGGTTCGATTTCCTAGGATTTGAATTATCGGCAACCATCATATATTATATCTTAGTGATGGAAGATGAAAGGAGTAGCAGTGATTGGCGGTCAAACAGACCAGACCGAAACGAGTTTGGCAGATCAATTGACAAGAGTCTTGCAAAATCTGCAGCCACAACAATCATTACAAAGTCATCATACAGTTACGCTAAGCACAAAATTAAATCAATATAATTACTCTCTTTGGGCACGCTTGATGAGAATGGCAATCGGAAGTAGAGGACAGTTAAGGCACATCACTGGAGTTCCAGCACCACCAGAGAAAAGCACCTTGGACTATACTAAATGGGAGCAAACAGACCTGTTAGTATGTTCTTGGATGCTAGATAATATGGAAGCTGAGTTAATTACAGACTATGCAGAGTATCCAACAGCCAAGGATTTATGGGATGGTCTGGCTACAACCTACAGTCAGGGACGGGAAGGAGTTCAATTGTTTGATCTTACGGTTCGAGCAAACACAATGAAACAAGGCACAGATACATTGGAGGTTTATTACAGTAAATTGCAGAGACTATGGCGGGAGATAGAAGTCAGACAACCTAATCCTATGATTTGTGCAGATGACATCACAATGTTTAATAAACTCAGATCGAACCAGAAATTGTATCAATTTCTCGCTGGAATTGGAGAAGAATTTGATTCAGATAAAAGAGATTTGCTGAAAACAGAACCTTTACCTACCTCAGAGGCAGCCTATGCAACAATTCGAAGGGAACGAGATCGTCGAAAAGCTATGACTGGAAATCTATCATCGGCAGTCACCTCAGGAGTTGGAGCTGGCCTACTTTCATCATTGGTGGCCGCTTCGGAAGGAGGAAAATCAGTGACAGAGAAGGTATCCACTGGACAAAGCTATTCCACCAAGCCATGATAGGATGTTGGTAAAGCTTTCTCACGATGTAGTGGAGGTGTAGATCGCTCTAAATTATGGTGCTCTCACTGTGGAAAACATCGACACTCGAAGGAAGAATGCTACCATATAATCGGGTTCCCCGATGGTTAGAAAGCACGTCAGAAGGAACGACAGCCAACAGGGTCAGCAGCTGCAGCAACTAGCCAAGACAACAACGTTGGGACAGGAGAACAAATGGGAGAAAACATAGGAGGTGCAAATCAGGCAGCCGGGATTGAAGAAGGCAGAAATATGTTCTCTAACATAGGTAAAGGGGCTGGAAATTATTTTTCCAACCCCCCACTTATTGATTCCAAAAGTTTGTTACCCTCTCCATGTTTTAAATCCCATGTTGGTGCTGCAAATATATGTGTATCCAGATCACAAAAAAATTCCCAATGGTTGTTTAATTGCGGTGCAACTGATACAATGACCTATGACCAAAGTGATTTGATAAGTAGTACTGTTCCTACGAAAGTATCAATACTGAGTGCTAATGGTGGAGTGTCTCCAGTACATGGAGCGGGAACAATAGAATTATCACCGTCTTTGAAGTTGAAGAATTGTCTCCATGTCCCAAATTTATCTTGCAAACTACTCTCCATAAGTCATGTTACGAAAGAATTGAATTGTATGGTGCTAATGTTTTCTGGTTTTTACCTTTTACAGGATATTCAGTCGGGGAAGGTGATTGGGCGTGGCACTGAAAGAGATGGGTTATACTATGTGGATGATGTGGCTCAACATGGGGCTGCAGTACTAGCTCAAGGAAGTGTTGAAAGACAACGGTGGTTATGGCATCGACGTCTAGGTCATCCGTCAATAGGCTATCTTCAAAATCTTTTTCCTCAGTTATTTTCTAGTGGTAGTTCTTTGTCTTGTGAAACTTGTAAATTTTCAAAGAGTCATAAACAGTCATATAGTCCATCTAATACTAGAGTAGAGTCAGTTTTCTCTCTTGTTCATTCTGATGTATGGGGTCCAGCATCATATTCTGGGTCTTCTATGTCAAACTCTGGTTTTCAGTATTTTGTTTTGTTTATCGATGACTGTTCTCGTGTCACTTGGGTATATTTTTTAAGACACAAATCTGAAGTAGCTTCTAAGTTTATTGAATTTTATAACATGGTACTTACTCAATATAAAACCTCAGTACAAATTCTTCGATCTGATAAAGGGGGTGAATATGTTAATTCTACGCTAAATTTTTTTTTTCTAAGAAGGGAATCATCCATCAAACTTCATGTGCACATACTCCACAACAAAATGGGGTAGCTGAGCGAAAAAACCATTTTATTCTAGAAATGACGCAAGCACTTATGCTTGAATCACATGTTCCTAAATTTTTTTGGCCAGAGGCAGTTGCAACGTCTGTTTACCTTATCAACAGACTTCTTAAAAAAATCTTAAGTCTCCAAACACCCCTCCAAGAGTTAGCAAAACATGTGAGTATTCCCTCCACTCTTGTCCTTCCACCTCGTATTTTTGGTTGTTCTGCATTTGTTCATATTCCCAAAACTGATCGAAATAAGTTTAATCCATGTTCATTAAAATGTGTATTTGTTGGGTATGGGGTTCAAAAAAGGGGTATAGGTGTTATCATCCATCCACTCGTCGTCTCTATACAACGATGGATTGTGATTTTCTTGAAACAGAGTTCTTCTATACCAACCACACCAGCAGTCAGGGGGAGAATCAGACAGAACTGCTGAGTTGTATTTCGCTACCAAATCCAGTTTGGTCAAGCACTATTGAGCCCCAAGTTCACAAAGGACAGAACCCATCTCTAGAGCCTGCTGAGGTGACCCCACTGGATATCCAAGAGGTAAGTACCCCCGACTCTGTTGATACTCCCACTGGTGAAGTTATTCATGTAGAATCTCAGGATAATGCGCCTGAGTCTAATTTGGAAGAGAATAGATATGTGTTGCCTCCCAGGAGTACTCGAGGTATTCCCCCAAAACGATATGAACCAGAGTATAAGCCCAGAAAGTCAATGTATCCAGTGGCAAATGTAGTCAGGGGGAGATTGTCCTCAGTAGCTAATGCATATGCTACAGCAGTCTATTCTGAAGTTCTACCAAGAACTGTGGAGGAAGCATTGAAGAAGGATGAGTGGAGGAATGCTATGGTAGTGGAGATGGATGCATTAATGAAAAATGGAACATGGGATAAGTGTGTGCTTCCATCAGGGAAGAAACCAGTGGGATGTAGATGGGTTTTCACAGTGAAACACAAAGCTGATGGGTCTGTTGAGTGGTACAAAGCGAGATTAGTAGCTAAAGGATATACTCAGACGTATGGCGTGGACTATTCTGAGACTTTCTCACCGGTGGCTAAGATTGATACATTGAGAGTATTATTCTCAGTCGCTGCTAATCGAGATTGGGCACTTCATCAATTTGATGTGAAGAATGCGTTTCTTCATGGAGATCTAGTGGAAGAAGTATACATGGAACCACCACCTGGTTTTTCAAAGGGTTTTCATTCTCAAGATGTGTGTCGATTAAAAAGGCTTTATATGGATTGAAGCAGTCACCACGAGCATGGTTTGGGAGATTTACAGTGGCAATGAAAAATTATGGATACTATCAAAGTAACTCCGATTATACATTATTTGTTAAAAGGAGACAAGGCCTAGTTACATGCTTGATTATCTATGTTGATGATATGATAATCACTGGTGATGATACTGATGAAATAGTTCAACTTAGAAGAAATCTCTTCCAGGAGTTTGAGATGAAGGATTTTGGAAACTTGAAATATTTTCTTGGGATTGAAGTTCTCAGATCACAGCGTGGGATCTTTATTTCACTGCGGAAGTATATATTGGATTTACTGGCAGAGACTGGAATGTTGGACTGTCGACCTGTGGATACTCCAATAGCAGTGAATCATCGACTACATATAGTTGAGGGTGCAGAATCGGTGGATCAAAACCGATATCAGCATCTCATCGGGAAGTTGATATATCTGTCACACACAAGGCCTGATATAGCATATGCTGTGGGGGGTACTAAGTCAATTTATGCACAAGCCTCAGAATGATCATATGGAGGCTGCATTGAGAGTGGTTTGATATCTGAAAGGAACACTAGGGAGAGGAGTTCTATTTCAGAAGAATGGTCATTTGGACATAGAAGCATATACTGATGCTGACTGGGCAGGAAATCCAGTTGATAGGAGATCCACGTCTGGTTATTTTACTTTTGTTGGAGGTAATTTGGTAACATGGAAGAGTAAGAAACAGAAAGTAGTGGCTCTTTCAAGTGCAGAAGCAGAGTTCCGAGGGATCGCAAGAGGGCTGACTGAAGTTCGTGGCTTCGAAAGCTGTTAGCAGAAATAGGTTTTCCAGTAAAGGGAACATGCAGAATAAACTGTGATAACAATGCTGCAATAAGTATTTCAGAGAATCCGGTGCAGCATGATCGAACAAAACATGTGGAAATAGATCGACATTTTATCAAGGAAAAATTGGATACTGGTGCAGTAGTATTTCCTTTTGTCAAGTCTGAAGATCAACATGCTGATATTCTTACAAAAGCAGTTACTGGAAAAGCATTTGAACATGTATTGAACAAGTTGAAAGTGTGTGATCCCGCAATTCCACTTGAGGGGGAGTGTTAGACTGAGATAAGAATTCTGTTCATAACAGAATTCCTGTTTACAACAGAATTGTAGATTTAGAATATCTTTGAACTGTTTTAAATTTATTTAGCTGTAGAATACTTTTTTCCAGCTGTAAGTAGTTGTTATCTTCTTCTATTTTTTGAATTATGTACGCATATATATTGTAGAAGAGTTGTACTGAAAAATAAGAGTAAATTTTCCCAGAAATCTTTTTATTTTATTTCACTGTGGATGAACCACTTGAAATAAAAAGGTGGATCTACCATCGAAGTTTTCAATAAAAAGTTTTCGCAGACAAGCTGCTAATATGTTGTGACATATTTGTAGTTTAAAGCTACTAGTACGGTGTGAATAAACCACAAATCGATGCAGACAAGCTGCTAATACTTTCTCCGTTCTTACTGTCTCACCCCATGCAATGCAACATGACATACTATAACAGATTAGTATGGTAGTATTAACATGTTTATAACAAGTATATACAGTAGCAATTATCATGCTTATAACAGATCATAGCAGTAGCAATAAACTTGCTTAACATGTATTTCGTTTAGTATGGCATGTACATAGGTTCCTGGTATAGGTAAATGTTAGATGTATTTGCTAATCTAAGCCCATTTTAAGCCTACCCATATTTTTTAAAAAATATATTTATATTTATTTTAGTTTAATATTTAATAATTTTATATATTTTTATTTATTATAATTTTATATATAAACATCTTAATTTTTTTAATGGTTCCATTATAGTAGTATTATATATTACTATAGATTTAATTTTTTATGTGTTATAAATTACATAGTATATAAAATTAAAATATATACAATATTACAAAGTAAAAAATGGTCGGATCAGGTCGAGATTAGACCTTTCAAACAGGTCTAATTTTTTTGACCAAACTCTCCCAAATTTCGAGCAGACCTCTAGGCCTTGATGAGAAACTCAACCCTCGAATAGATCTATCTAAATTTATGAAATAATGAATTTTCAAAAATCAAAATTTATTATTATAAAAAATAACTATACAATACTTAATTTTTATTAATATATCAAATAATCTTATAGTAAATTCAGTACTTAATTTTCCAAATTAAGATCATAAGCTTCTTTTTCGATGTTGACTACAATATCACATAGGAAGTTGATTCTTGACAAGAAACTAGAAAAAATTCAATGTAATTGAGTTTGGTGTCAGAATAAATCAATTCAATTGAAAATATAATAAAACTAATCCTAATTTACAATTTTTTTTAAAAATAAAGTTAAATAGTTAGTTTATTTTTTAAAAAAATTATTTATTTTTAAAACTTAATCATAATAATAATGTTATAAAATAATCAAATAAAAAAATATTTAAAGTAAATAATAGATTAAATCAACAGAGAATTTTCTCGTATATCATTTCACTCATACAAGGGCTCTATTTATAATTCATTGTCATTTAATGCAACACATGTAAATGAAGCTTAAGTGCTTCGTTAACACATACATTAAGCAACTTACATATTTACTTTTATAATAAATGAGGGAGTTTTATCGGATTAAAATATGGACATCCACCTTTAATAATAATAATAATAATAATAATAATAATAATAGCAACTACCATTTGAAAAATCTAACTTTCAAGTAAACAACTACAATTATTTATGTAAATTTTCATTTATTAAAAGTTATTCGTTAAAATTCTCAATATAATTGTATTTGTCATACACAAACAATTTTAAATCAACCTAATATCTTCTATCATATCGATTCAATATTTTATTTTTGTTAATAATATTTAATGACTGAATTTTTTTTACAGCTGAATCTTAATTCAGTTGACATCAATATTGTTGCCAATGCAAGAGGATATAGGTTCGAGCATGTTGAATCACACTTATCTCCTATTAATAGAACATACAATATGGCAATCACAAAGTTAAATATATTCATAATACAAAAGGTTATGGAAGCTTATAAAATTACTTGAATTTTACATAATATTATCCCACCCAAAAAAATAATTATATCTCTATATAAATTTATATAAAAATTTTATCATTATAATATTGAGAGAGTGAGAAATGGATGACAAAGTTTAAGCCCGTATTATTTAAATGCTAGAAGAAAATTTTAACCACTGGACAAATCTTAATAAATAATTTTATATCAAAATCAAAATCAGATATATAAATTTTTGGCATAATGATAAATTTAGCCTTTAAAATTTACATATTTTTTTCAATTTGCCCCTATTATTATTTTTTAGCTAAATTGGACCCTTAACCTTTTAAAAAATCTTAATAAATAATTTTAAATGAAAATCAAATATCTAATACTTAAATTTTTGGCATAATGATAAATTTAGCCTTTAAATTTTACATTTTTTTAGTTTGCCCCTATTATTATTTTTTAGCAAAATTAGACCCTTAATCTTATAAAAATAGTTGAATTTGATCATTAACCTTTTAAAAAATTAAATTGTTGTTGTTTTAACAAAAATATTGGCTAAAATGTTAAACTTTTAAACATGACAATCCATATGTACTTCATACTTTTTTTTTGAATATTTTTATAATTTTAAAAAATTTTATTGATGAGACCAATTGTATTATGTCAGCATGAAATATATGTGAACTGTCACGAGGGTTTTCATGCCAACATCATTAAAAAATTAATGTTCTAGTCAACAATTCCGTTAAAAAATGGTAAATTAACTCTTCTTAAAAGGTTAATTATCAAATCCAACTGAAAAAAGACAAATGATAAATTGATAAAAAGAAAGTGTAAATATTAAAAATTAAATTTAACATTATGCGTATTATTATTTTTAAAAATCAATCCAATTGAAAGAAAGGATTGAAGCAACAATGGGACCTCGATCCAATATTTTTATTCCTTCATCAAATAATGATATTGGGCCTGACTCTTGTGCAGGTAATAGTAACCGGAAAGAAAAAAGCTTAAATAGATTTACTTTGATGGGTCAAGAATGTCTGGATCTGGGCTGCACCCACTATCCTAAATGCAAATGATATCCTTTTACGTCGGCTTGTGGTGTTTTTCTATTCTATTAAACGATGTATGGGATAACAATCCTTTTTCATTTCTTTGATCCTACTATTTTTGGAATACTTTGGCCCAAATTGTTTTTCTTTAAGTTAACAAGTTAATTCAATTATTAAAATTTTAACTAGTTTGTGTGGCAATCTATGTGTACTTGATTGTGGACATGCATAATTATTTTTGTAAATTTTATTGAAAATATTGAAAAATTTTATTAATTATTTTGAAAATTTATAAAGTATATGTGAACTGCCACATGGGCAAACACTTCGTTGTAGTTAAATTTAATAATTTAGTCTATTTCTCCATAAAAAAACAATTTGATTCAAATTTAAAGGTTGATGGTCAAAGTAATACAAAACGAAGAACTACGACTATAGTGACAAAAGAGATGAAGTTAGGAGCTAAATTTGTTATATACCTTTCATTTTTATTTCACAAGCAAGCTAAAAATATATGGGAAAATATTTGTTATACTGCTAGTGGAGTTTTTAGACTCCACGGGTTAAGGGGTTGACAAGTGTTCTATACAAATATAATAAAATATTAAAATATACATTAAAAAAAACACATGGCAATTTTTTGAGACTACTTGTAGAATAAAAAAATACACTACTAGTGTACCAAATACTAACCCAAAATATATTACAATTACCATTTATTTTATTTTTTAAATATAACTTAAGAACCTGTCATTTTGTCAACATGTTTGTACATGTGTATTTAAAAACTTCACCATCAATATGGCTAATAATAAATGTATTTATGGGCCAAGTGAAAAAACTTAGCGATTTCTTAGCTTCAAATCCGCCTAAGTTAGTCTTGCTCTCAAAAATGAGAATTCACAAAGGAAAAGTTAGTCTTGCTCTCGAAAATGAGAATTCACAAAGGAAATTCTCTAAGACACTGAATTAAAGCAAAAGCAACTAGAAAAGACAAAGGGCTTAAATCGAACAGAAAAGCCACAATAAAATGATAGCACACTAAGTGTTCGAGAAAATGCTCTCAAATATATTCTTTAACTTTTAATGAGGTGATTACAATTAAGGGGAATGACCTCTATTTATAGTTGAACTCTTCCAAATCCAACAGTACAAATTGAATTACATCAACGATTGAGATTAGTGTCTATCTACAAGATGGGAGTTGTAAGGGATTAAACTCTATACAATATTATCTCTTAAGATTTAATTAACCATGGTAACTCTAGTTTTACTAGAGTATTTCACTGGGCCACCAAGGCTTCAAGTAGATGAGTTTCTCCATGGATTCCACAAATCAGGCCAATTCAAGTGGGTCAAATGAAGCTCATTTAATCAATTAACCTCTATGGGAAGCTATGTATGCATTTATCACGAGCTTTGATCCGCGAAATGTGACATTCTCCCCTACTCATTCTCGTGATGCCCTCGTCATGTCCTCGGAATGACACCAGTTTGACTCGTCTTAGAATTGCCTCAACACCTCAACTGATTCCCAACTAATCTCTCTGTTGGGTAGTTCGCCTCTCTTGTATATCTCGTTCGCAAATGCCTACCACTCTTGCTTGCCCCGATCTTGACTTGCCTTGATCAAGATCCCCTTAATCCACACATATAGGCTTAGGTACGCCCATATTGAACACTAGGTTATGCTTGAGTATAGCCGCCAACTCCGATTTGTACCCTTCGAGTTACCCACTTCAGAACTTTGAAAGGATCCCTATGTCTTTTCCAAGCCAATAGTAAGTAATAATGTAAAACACTAGGAAAGTGTTTGAGATGTAACTTGCTCATAGAATTTACTCTATCCAACTGCTCAGTTTGCATCACCATTTTCCCTTAGAGTTCGATGCATAACCCATCTCTCTCATAGGTGGAAGCCCTATCTGTAACGACCCAAAATTCGTGGGCACCAGAAAAGTGTGTTATCAGGCCTCCGTCTTAGTAAACTGAGTCATAAATAATTATTAGAAGTAATTATGAGTTTAGTTGAGTACTTAATTAGGTATTAATTAGGTGAATTTATTCTAAGTAAGAATAATTAGGAAAAAAGATTAAATATAGTAAAGGGTAAAAGTTGAAATATAGATTAAAAGAAAAAGTAAAAATGACCAAATTGGAAATTATGCTAATTGGATAAATGAGGCGGCAATTGATGATAAAAATTTAAGATTTTTATTGTTTTATTATATTAAATTATAATGTATAACAATTGTAACACCCCCTAACCCCAAACCGTCGTCGGAACAGGGTTATGAGGCATTATCGGACCTATCAGACAACTTACGAATAATTCATAATTAAAATAACATTTATAGTATAACTTAATCATTAAATTCCTATAATGGACTCTTAAAGCCTAAAACATGTATTAAAAGTAGAACGGAACTTGTTCGAGTATTCCGAAAATTTTTCGTAAATATATATTTTTTAAATTTCGACAGTATTTCTACTTATTTTTACATAAACCCCCTACAAACAAAATCATATCCATTTCGAAACACAACAAATTCAACCAATTCAATATAATATTATTTTAAATTTATCAGTGTACTAATTAATTTGAAACGAATAAACTTCTTTCATTATAATTCTTAGACTTGTACTACTAACATTTTTAACCATTTATATTCAAAACATAATAACCTTTATATACCTCCTATGTACATGCCACATTACCAAAAGAAAATATACATCACCAAAAGTTTGCTGAAGTCGGGTCTGGCTTTGGATGCTGGCTCAGTACTTGATTTCTACAACCTGCGCACGGAAATAACCGTACGCTGAGTATGCATATACTCAGTGGTATCACTATAATTCACTTTATATTTAAATACATTAAATCACATACACATACTTTTACATTACAATTATCATCACTTAATGAACAATTCAATCTTTTATATTATCATTTGATTATATATATATACCATTATTATTTCTTTATTTCAATTCTCACCTTTCACATATGTCATATCATTCAAATTTAGTTTTATCAGTAAATTTATTTCATTTGCCCCTATTAACTTGACTCGAACTCGGCGGATACACAGATTCCAACCAACACACCAGTACTACACATTGTACCTTAACGGTACACAACACCTAAACAGTAATCAGTAACGGTAGCAATAACAGTAACAGTATTCAACACATAAAGTGTTGAATCTGTAACAGTAACGGTAACATTATTCAACACACAAAGTGTCGAATCGGTAATAGTAACAGTAGTCGGCATATAAATGCCTGATCAGTAAGTCGACAAAAACTCGTACTCTTCCATATCCTATGGCATGCCAACTATATCCAACTAGCCCAACTAGTTAATAGGGTATTTAATTCACTTTTCAGTACAATTTCATCTTAGTTCAGTATCAATTATAATTCCTTATTTCAATCAGTTTCATAGTATTGCAGTAATTCATTACTTCAGTAATTTCATAGTTCAATGCAGTACACATAACAATATTCAGTAACTTCACAATTCAATTCAGTACATCAAAAACAATATTCAATATTCCATAATTCAGTTTAGTGTCAGTCTCAATTTCAATACCCAATCATAAATTTTCATTTTACTAAACACTTACCTTAAAATACTTACCACACATAATTAGTAAATTAAACACATAATAATGATAAAATTTGAATTGTAGTGATACGAACCAGAATTCTCTTCGGATTTAATCCTCAACGATTTTTTCTTTTCCTTTTTGGGCCGATGCTTCAGGCTCGATATTAGCTACGAACAATTAAAATAATTTCACAATCATCAGCACAACACAATTTAATTGCTGAAAATTTTATCTAACTTTTATTTTAATTCCAATTTGAATCCTAACTAAACCTATATATTTTTCTTTCTCAATTCATACCCTTTTGCTACTCAATTTCTTGCCAAACTCACATTTAACTATCTAATTTTTATCATATTTTCATAATTTTGAATTTATTTCAATTTAATTCCTAAAACTCAAAACTTATAGCGTAGTTTACAATTCAATCCTTTATTCAATTCCAATCAAAATTTCTATCAAATAAACCCTCAATTCCATCATTTTTTTCAACATAAACCCTACTAAAAAATCTATTAACTTTCAAAATTTCAACTTAAATCCAAGAGTATTTCACTCTAGGATTCCAAAAACATCAAATTTATAAAAAAAAGGATTTGATTAAACTTACCAATTAAATTTCAAGCTTTAAAACCCTAATTTTCCCTTTCTTCTTTCTTTCCTTTTCTTCCCCTGTTTTCGTTTCGTTTTCTGCTTCTTTTCTGTTCTTCTTTTGTTTTTGTTTTTACTTACTTTACTTTATTTCTTTTATTTTAACTAATAATAACAATATATTATATAAAAAATCTTTTACTTATTATTTAAGCATATGTTTATTTTTATTACAAATGTACCTATATAATTATTACTATTACACTTGTCTTTAATCTTTACCATACATTTTTAATCTATTTAGTTTATTTAATATAATATCCATTAATAATAAATATCTAACATGAAACCATAAAATAGTGGTATACATTATAATTTAATATAATAAAATAATAAAAATCTTAAATTTTTATCATCAATTGCCGCCTCATTTATCCAATTAGCATAATTGCCAATTTGGTCCTTTTTACTTTTTCTTTTAATCTATAATTCAACTTTTACCCTTTACTATATTTAATCATTTTTCCTAATTATTCTTACTTAGACTAAATTCACCTAATTAATACCTAATTAAGTACTCAACTAAACTCATAATTACTTCTAATAATTATTTATGACTCAGTTTACTAAGACGGAGGCCCGATAACACACTTTTTCGGTTCCCACAGATTTTGAGTCGTTACACTATTGATAACTCAACAGGCTTCATATTGATTTTTTGTACCTCTAGCATTTCCAATGAGGTCTTCGTAGCACTCTGATCTACCAAGTCAATGTTCTTTCCATAAGGAACATTCTCGGCTAGCTGGATTGCTGACAATACGTTTGTTCCACCCCTCATGTCTCTACTTACTGGCACAATGCAATTTTGTTTTCAAGTATCCAAGATACATATACAATTAGCAAAAAGAAGTAACAGAGCATTAGTCTTGTCAATAAAATTCAAGCCAAGATAAGTCATAATCATTCAAGTGGTACCTCGAAGTCTTCCTTGCCTTTCCACTGATAAATTTGCAGTTCAACTCCTTATGTCACTCCCATAGTTGGGAGCTTTTTGGAGTTTTCTATCTTGATCATTTAGTTGATTTGCTAATTGAGACCAATTTTACCTATGACTTTCTTCAATATGAGCAAATCAAATGCCCTCGTATTGACAAGATCACTCTTTCTTTGACTTATGATGTTAATGTCCACATACACCAACCCTTTCTGCTTATGATCCCTCTTCGCTTTTGCAAAATTGAGTATCATTGATCCAAGCTTTAAAACCTCACTCTCTAGTTTCACTTCCTTTTCTTTATTTATTATGGACAACTTAGATCACTCTCGATAATCTCGTATCCAATGCAAACCACAACATAAGAAGCACTTCACTGGCTTATTTTCATTCTTTCTGACCCTTTTGGCTTCAACAGAACTCAAGATCGAACCAAGCTTCATCGATGCATTTTCTAGTTTATCATCCCCTTCGATGGCAAAAGTGCAAATTTCTTTGGACAATACTTCACTATATGCGGACCATCACAAAATAAGCATTTTATTGACCCCTTTGATTTTTTTCTAGAGCTTGCACTTCCTTTTATGTAGTTTCCAATTATTATCATTCTTACAATTGCCACCATTTTCATTTTTAACTTGTCCCTCTTCCCCACAGTCTCTCTCATCATTGCACGTCTATTTGGGCTTGGAAGACTTGAATTTGTGTTTTCTTGGACCAAGTTTAACAAAGGACTCCACCTTGAACATGGCTACAGTAAGCTCGGTGATGCCCTGTTGGTGCAACTCTTGTTTTGCCCATGACTTCCACCTATCCCTAAACCAGTTGAATATCCTATCCCTAAACCAGTTGAATATCTCTTTCTCACTCAAGTCAAAGATTTGAAACATAAATTCACTAAAGTCTTTAACATGCTCACAAAAAATCCCTATGGCGTATGTTAATGCAATCTAGCCCGAACATTCTCCTCGATATACTGTGGGTAAAACTACTTTTTGAACTCCTCCCAAGTTCCAATTGTAGTACCACATCATTTTTCATTTGTGGACCTCTGACGCCATCATATGAGACTGACATCAGTAAAATTATTGGAAAAAATATTTACCTTAGCGACCTTATCCTCGATGTCCATTGCCCAAAAATATAATTCCATCCCCAAAGAAAATTTTCCATATCCCTTGTAGACCTCGTCCTTTTATACTTTTTCGACTTGGGGACATCCATTTTGCTTTGCTTAGGGATTCAAGCCTAACCTGTCATCAAATGCAGTAGTTAACTCGGGTCAATTCCACACTTAAGGAGCTTGTTTTCTAAGCAATTTAGTATTTTATATTTCATTATCAGTATTTACGCCTTAGGATAGAAAGTTAATAAAAATAAGTGTTTTAACACATTTTGCAGGTGTTGTGACCCAATAGGTCGACACGGGCCTTAGGCTGTGCTAATTGGTTTAATTGAGTGTGTAAGATGAATATATAAAGGCCTAATTAATGTGGAAGCAAATGTCGAGTGATGCACAAGCTTCCTAAGATGTCAAAGCACCAAACAATCGACTAAGGCTGGAATTGGGTGTCGTGTTGTGTTATAGCCTTGATGTGGCACGACACACATCGACATCCTTCCCAAGTAATTCGAAGTTATTTTTATCCGCATAATCAAACTTATATAAAGGCCTAGGATGTGCCGAAGACCTAATTTGGGCTGCCAACACTTCTATAAATAAGACATTATGGGTTGAATGTAATTAAGTCGTCCTAGACGCCTTCAAAAACCCTCATAGTTTAGAATTTGTTTGAGTTTATGTTTTTTCGACTTTTAGATACTTTCTTGTTTTTCTTCTTTAATTAGTTTTGATTCAAAGACTTGTTTATTTAATTAAAATATTCATTTTATATTGTTCTTTTCATTTTTTTATTTTGTTATTCCAATCGAGAGATTTACTACTCCGCTTCCCATTTGGTACTCAATCCACAATTATTCACATATCTTTTCTTCTCCGAATGAATTATATTTCTCACATGGTTTAATCAATCGATGTTAAGATTATGAATAACAGGAGTGGCTAAATCCGTTAGGGAAGACTAACGAGTGGATGAGAATGTGACTAACAAAAGATTTGGGATTTCTAGGGTTGGATTAGTTGGTATAAATTATGAGTTTTTAAATTGTTAGGCGTGACAACCCTAATAAGCAAGTGATCATAGGCTAGACTAAATTGAAAGATAAGTCAAATCGAGTAAATCGTAATTTATCCTGGTTGAGAAAGTAAGGTCGGAAGATAAGCGAGTATCAACCAATCGATTAAGTTAATTTAGATTCGGGAGGTAATAATTGTTTAATCAATGACTAATCCACTCTAGACCCCTAATCTAAAGTTTTTTGCAAACCCTAAAGCGAGTTAATCTTCTTGATTGGTTTATTGATTTAATTTAATTATTTATCTTTCTTTGTAATGACCCAAAATTCACAAGCATCGAAAAAGTACATTATCGGGCCTCTGTCTTAGTAAACTGAGTCATTAAAAAATTATTTGAAGTAATTGTGACTTTAGTTGAGTGCTTAATTAGGTATTAATTGGGTGAATTTAGTTTAATTAAGAGAAATTAGGAAAAAGGACTAAATTGAATTAGGGGTAAAAGTTGAATTATAGATTAATAGAAAATAAAAAGGATTAAAATGGCAATTAAGCCATTAACAAGAAATGAGGCGGCATAAGTGATCAAAATCTTAGATTTTTATGTTTTATATATATTATATTATATTATTATATATTAAATAAACTAAATAGATGACAAATGTATGGTAAAGATTAAAGGCAAGTGTAATAGTACTAATTATATAGGTACACTTGTAATAAAAATAAATATATTCTTAAATAATAAGTAAAAGATTTTTTTAATATATTATTAATATTATTAGTTAAAATAAAAGAAATAAAGTAAAGTAAGTAAAACAAAATAAAAAGAAACAAAAGAAGAACAGAGAAGAAACAGAGAAAGAGACGAAAATAGGGGAAGAAAAAGGGAAAGAAAAAAAAGGGGAAAATTGGGATTTTAAAGCTTCATGTTTAATTGGTAAGCTAAATTTACCCCTTTTCTCTTAATTTTGACGTTTTAGAAGCTTTAAAACAAAGTTTTATTGAAATTAAGTGGAGGTTATGGAAGTTCATAGGTTTTTGAACATGATTCATGTTGAACAAGTTGTTAAATTAGGGGTTTAGTTGATAGAATTTCTAGTTAGAATAGGTAAAGAGATTAAATTGTAAATTAAGTTATAAGTTTTACATAGTTGGGGTTAAGTTATAAGAGGCCTTAAATTAGGGTTTAATTATGAATATTGAATAGTTGAGTTAAATATGGTAAGAAATTAAGTAGAAAAGAAGTATGAAATAAGCTAGAAAAGTAAGTGAGCTTAGTTAGAATTAAATTGGAAATAAGTAAGAATTGAATAAAATTTAATTATTTTTATTTTTATTATAATTTAATGCTGTAATTAATAGTGAAAATAATTATTATTTTCGTAGCTAACAAGGAAAACGAGACATCGGCATCAAAAGAAAAATAAAAGATCGTTGAGGAGTAAACGCGTATTCCAGGTTTGTATTACTATAACTTAATCTATTTAATAAATGCTATATTGAAATTGTATTCATGGGACATTTAAGGTAAAGTAAGTAATAACATTTGAAATTAAGTAAGAATATGTGTGAATATTGAATTATATGTGAATTGAAATAATAGATGTTTTGAATTGATTGAATATTTGAAATTGTTATGGAAATGAATTCGAATTTGGAAAAGTAAAATAATACCCTACTAACTTATCAGACTAGATTGGATACAAATGGCATGCCATAGGATTTGTGATGTGATGAGGAGATTTGTAGTTCGGCCGAGAAAATGATTATGTTATTATATGTTTCGGTTTATCCGAAGAGGCATCTAATGCCTTATTGGTGTGTTTGGGAGGATATGATATACTGGTGTGTTATGGAGGATTTATATTATTCCGGGTGTATTTAGGTTGGATATTCTGGTGTGTTTGGGTGGAATCCGCGTATCTGTCAGAGTCTGAGCCTTGTTAATAGGGTAAATAATTGAAATGAAAATTTGAAAATGAGATTGATTGATTTGGCACTATTGAAAATTACAAGAAAGAATGCATGAGTTAAATTATGAATTGAATTAGTATGTAAAATATATATATATGAATTTAAGATTTATGAAGTGATATATAAATATGTATATTTACTTTAAGTGATTTATAAAGATTATGGTCGATGTTTGAAATTTTATTATTCTTAAATAGTTTAATTTATAGTAATACCACTGAGTGTGAAATATTCAGCGTACGGTTGTTTTCGTGCGCAGGTCATTAGAGTTCAAAGTCCAGTTTAGCATCCAAAAAGATCTTGATTCCAACAAGAAAATTTTGGTGATGTATTTCTTCATTTTGTTTAAATGGCATGTACTAGGTGATTGTACACGAGTCGTATATATATATATGTTTAAATGATCTTGGTTGTAAGTAAATGGTTATGATCTTTTGATGATAAATATAGTTTAAAGTTATAAATTAGTAAACTTAGTATTAAATCTTGAAATGGAATGAAAGATATGAAATAGTTGTTTTTTTTTACTTAAACCTTTATAATTAAAGTAGTAAATCAATTTATTTAGCATGATTTAGTAGTGTTCTAAGGAATAAAATCTTTAATTGAAACATTGGTATTGGTTGTTTTTGGTTTTAAATTTATAGGGGATTTTATGTAAAAATAAGCAGAAATACTGTCGAAATTTTTCAAAATTAAAAAAAAAATTAGAATACTTGAACAAGTTCCGTTTTTTTATATGTTTTGGGCTTCGAGAGTCCATTATATGGATTTTGTTATTAAATTATACTATGAAATTTATTTAATTGTGAATTATTCGTAAGTTGTCTGACAAGTCCGGTAATGCCTCGTAACCCTGTTTCGGTGACGGTTTGGGGTTAGGGGTGTTACATTCTTTCTTTATTTATTTTTGTTAGTTATTTATTTTTAGTCCCCCTAGTCTTTATGATCTATCGTAATATGGGAATTAACTATTACTACTTAGACTTAATATAGGAATTAACTATTACTACTTAGTCTTATTTTTATGATCCTCGGAATACTTTCAGTATTTTGTTGTACAACTATATTACAATTTGACTCGTGCACTTGTGGACACTATCATTCTCAATTATTATATTTTTTGGGTGTTTTATTTATTCTATAAATGATAAGTCATTTATAGGCGGTCAAGTTGTTGGCGACGTTGTCGGGGAGGTTTCAGCAATAAATTTTGAAAATAATTTTTTGCAATTAATAAGATAAGTAGGAACGTTAATGAACATAATTTTTTCGTTTATTTTTATTTTCATTTTTTTTCAGGTCATTTGTGACCCAAAGCTCCAGCACTCCGATTGAACATTGCCTAGATCTAGAGTAACTACTCAGGCATAACTATTAATGAATGGGCTACGATCCACCTATGATTATAAACTTACCCCGAGAAAATTCATAATTCAAATAGCCACGAGAACACAAGAAAATAATCGGGAAGAAGTCCCAATGGCTTAATAGACGTTGCATGAGTATGCCTTACCTACCTTAAACACGGTGTGAGAAAGCATCGAGCAACCGGCGATTAACGCCAATAATTTGAGATAAAGACGGTCATGATTCAGATGATTCAAAACACATTGCAGTTTAAGTGAAACATGGTTGAAGATCCGAACTAACACTTGAAGCGATTTCTTCAACTATGCGACACCTTCAAATATAATGGACTATCCGACGATGCTATATGTCTTCGGTTATTCCTATTTTCATTATGTGATAACGCGGTCAATTGGTTAGACTCGTTAGAACCAAGTTCTATTACCACATAGAATGATCTCACAGAAAAACTTAAGAAAATTTACTCAATTAGTCGAACCATTAAGCTCCGGCACGAGATCATAAACTTTAAACAACTTGAAGGTGAATCTCTGTACGAGGCATGAGAGTGTTTTAAGACAATGCTAAGAAAGTGCTCACACCATGGACTACAAGCACGGCTCTAGATATAAATATTTTATAACGGTGTCGACGGACACATTAGATCTTGGATAGATGGAGCATCCGATAGATCTCTCATGTTTCACACATACAAACAAGCCTACAAAATTTTATAAGACATGATCATGAATTCGTATATGTGGCCTAACGAGAGATTCATGAACAAACCCAAGCCTCTAATAGAAAAAGAGGTAAATGAGGAAAACAATGATGCTTCATTCCAACAAATATAGAAAATGTTAATCATTTGGAGACACCTATCAAGCCGACAAGAGTGGAGCCACACTACGAAAGCCAGCTGGAGAAGGCAAGCCACATGAATAATAGGGGTCGAGACTAGAGGTGCTCATGGGTCGGGCGGCCCAGTCCGGCCCGGCCCGGCCCGGCCCAACGGCCCGCCTGAAATATAGGAGGGTTTGGGTAAAAATATAGGCTCAAAATATGGGTTTGGGCAAAAAAACGAGGCCCGTTTAGAAAACGGGTCGGGCCTCGAGCACCACTTTTTTGGCCCTGGCCCGGCACGGCCCGAATATATAATAAATAAATATTTTTATTTTTTTAATTTTAAAATATTTTTAAAATACTTTTTTTATTTTTTTTATTTTTAAAATAAATTTTTGGTGTTTATTAAAAAATGGACCGGGCCGGGCTCAGGCTTAGAAATTTTTTCTCGGGCCGGGCCTAGACAAAATTTTAAGCCCATATTTTGGGTCGGGTCGGGCCCGGGCCTAGGACGCGGGACGAAATTTTTTTCTGGGCCTGGCCCGGCCCGACCCATGAGCACCTCTAGTCGAGACCCTTATTCAAACACTTATAATCCCAATGGAGAGATCATTCAAACCTCAAGTGAAAAGGTAACCAAGAAGGCACAAACCAAACCCAAATGCAATTAAATTCTCTTTATCAACCTCCACCACTACAACAACATACTGATGTAATGGTCATGCTACGTGAGGTCAAAAATTCGATCAACTAGAAAGGGAGATGCAAACAATAAAAATGGACATTCAACAAGTCCAACCTACATGTGGATGATTTGAATCCCGAATGGGCAATCTCTGTGACCAAATGAGTCAGCTAATGACAATGTTTCAAAAACAAAGTGGTCAAAATCTCCTTTGTAATATAGAGAACAACCCTCGAAGAGATGCAAAGGAGCACGCAAAGGCAATCACATTGCGATCAGGCAGGTCACTAAGGCCGCCAATCACGCCAATCCATGAAGATGATGAGGTTCCTGAAGAGGTCAACCAATCCAAGGAAAAGGCACAAGCCGAGCTCCATAAGCCGATCGAGGAGGTAGTTGGACCGATATCTAAACTGGTAATGTCAAACCCTAACCTTTTAACAGTTTTACAAATTTGTCTCCGGGCTAGCTAGATTAAGCTACAACTATCCAAAAACATAGAAAGCATTAAAAATGAAACTAAAATACATACCATGCACACAAAAACTCCATGGCCGAACCTAGCAAGCTTCCATGGCTTCTTTTTCTTTGAATTTTTAGTTGAAGAAAGAGTAAAAAGATGATAACTTGATTTTGTTTTATTTTATTTATCATTATTTACCAAATTATCATTTTATCCTTAAAAAATATTCATAATTTCATTAATACCAAGCCATGTACATCCACTATCTTCATTAATGGTCTAATTACCACATAAGGACTCATACTTTAAGGTTCTATAGCCATTTAATACATTTAGCTACTAGAACTCAACTTTTGCACTTTCTGCGATTTAATCTTTTTTATCAAATTAAGCATGTAAACGGTAAAATTTCTTAATGAAATTTTCATATGGTAATACTAACATGCAGTAGACATTAGAATTATAATGAAATAAATATTTATACATTAGATTTGTGGTCTCGAAACTACTGTTCTGATTTTACTGAAAACGAGTTTTTACAACTTGACCCTCCAAAGCCAACATAATATCTCTCGATGTACTATTTTTCTTAGTCCTCCCACGGGTCTCCATTAGAACATTCTTTTTGTCGCATCCTTCCGTCATCTTAACCAATGCCTTCAAACATTAGCTCTAATACTAATTATCATAGGGTTAAAACTTTAGTCTGCTAAACCATATAGCTTTAGGCGATTTATTAGCTTCAAATCCGCCTAAGTCAACCTTACTCTCGAAAATGAGAATTCACAAAGGAAATTCTGTAAGGTGCCGAAATAAAGTGGAAGCAACTTGGAAAGACAAAGGGACTTGAATCAAACAGTAAAGCCACAAGAAAATAATAGCACAAGTGTTTGAGCAAATGGTCTCAAATGTATTCTTTAACTTTTAATGAGGGGGAAGGTCTCTATTTATAGTTGAACTCCCCCAAATCCAACAGTACAGATTGAATTACATCAACGACTAAGATTAGTGTCTATCTACAAAATAAAAGCCTTAAGGGATTTAATCTCTATACAATCTTGTCCCTTAGGATTTACATTAACCATGATAACTCTAATTTTATTGGAGTGTTTCATTGGGCCACCAAAACTTCAAGTAGATGAGTTTTTTCATGGGTTCCACAAATCAAGTTAGTTCAAATGGGTCAAATGAACCACATTTAATCAATTGACCTCCATGGGATACTCTGTGTGCACTCGTCGCGGGCTTTGATCCGTGACCCGTGACACTAACAAAATCTATGCTTACTCGAGCCCAACTTGATCTAAAATATGAACCTCAAAATTTACCCAAATCCATTCATATTTGTAAAAGATTAACACAATCCTGTTTTAAGTCAATTTATATCTTTTTTTTAAATCAAATTATAATTTTTTAATATAATATTTAATAATTTTATAGGTTGGTTTTTTCACCAAAAATCTTAAATATAGGCAACTTAATCAAATTTTAATGTTTAAAGTGTTTCTAAGGCTTAAAATCCGCCTACTTAAAAGGAATGCGTTCTAAGAAAAACCCTTCCTTGTATTAAATGACAATATTAGTTTTTAACTTGGAATTCTTCTTTCATCCTTTAAAAAAGTTACTCTGTTTGAAGAAGGATGCAATATATTTACTCCATTTTTGCTTAACGAAAAAAGTTATTAGAGATTAAATTTTATGTAATATAAATTATGTAATAAATAAAAATATTAAAAATAGGTTAAGTCAAACTCAAGCTTGAAATGTTAGAGTTTAAAATATTAAATTTTTAGGTCTAACATTTTAATGCAATAATCGATAAGGAATTTGTACAATTAACTTAATCTTTGACCAAATCCTAACAAGATAATTATTTGGTCCATAGCTAATAAACTCTAAATACTCCATAAACATACCTCATAATTATGAGTTGAACTTTGAACTTGAATAGGTACCAAGTAATCTAATATATATAAACTATGGTTTTGTTTGACAATTGACTAATAATTGATAATTGATTGTTAATTATAGTGGTTGGTTTAATCAACTGATTCTATTAACTACTTATTTAAAAGTGTTTGGTAAAACTTAGCTGATAACTAGTAAGTGTAAAATGGCAGATAAGGGCACGACACATTTTATTGTTAAGTATTTATTTGTTTATAATACTTTAGTCTTTATTGGGTGAAATTATTTAAATAAAACACTATTACCAAAAAATTAAAACATTTATTATGAAAATTAATTAATGAATATTTTTAAAATTTTAAATAAATAAATTTTTTAAGTTCCTTATTTGTAAATATTAACCTTGTGGGGTTTGATAAATATTAATAGTGTATCAATATAATTGTAAATTACATTCTTAATGATAATTATGTCATGTTCTTAATATGTAAATTAGTGATAATTATGTCACACTTTTAATAAAATTTTCAAGTATCATATTTTAATTAATATAAATTTTTCACGGTGAAGCTTTTTTGTTTTTAGATATACTTTAGACTTCGGAGGTGAAAGTGAAAATGGAAGAATGAAGGCTACTAATATCTTGGCACCCCTATTAGGTTTGAGAGCATGTGGCAAAAGGAGTAATTTTTGAGCAAGTATGGTCAGATATGTCATTCCACATATCTCGTTCCCAATCAACTGTGAAAAAAATTGTCTATTCCTACATTTTTTGTTTTGAAGGTTTTAGCTCAACAAGTTCTTGCAAACCTCCATTCACCAAACACTAAAATTAGAATTAGAAGGTTTGGCTACCCAATCTTCCATTTGTGCTAAAATCAACTAAAAATTCCAAAACTATAGTGGGGTTGGGTGATAGTTTTAAGAAATCCAATATTTCCGGATCAACTCTCAGTGCAATATTTGCTTATAGTCTTACCACATGTAAAGTTTATTTTAATTTTCCTTATAGTCATTGGAAAAAATTGAAAAAAAAAATCATCTTATACATTATTTCCTGTAAAGATGGTGTTAACTAATTAAAAAATATTTTAATTGAAAGACCGTTGTATGATATTCTCATTATTTTTTTATAAATACCGTAAATAAAAAAAGCTGTGAATGTATGATATTCTTGAGATCAAAAACCTTAAATCAAATTTATTTATGAAATAAAATTGTTTTTATATATAATTACTGACCAACAAGATTTTTAAAACACGACCAATTCATTGATTCAATTTATGTTATCTGAAGAAATAATGGAATCATATGTTCAATTATTCAGGCTTAGGACCTGATGGCTCCCCCAAAATTGAGCCATCGAGTCGATGAATGATGCAACAAACAAGTACATTACATGAATGATGGTTGTTGGTACTTAAAATTATTAGTCAGTCACCTCCATGTCTCATCCAGCACTTGACTACCCTTCCATCCGAACTTATTATTATTTCCCATCCCATCCTACCCACCCAAAGTAATTAATGAACCGTCATTACGATCTAGGACCAAGGCGTGAACACTTCCTTCGACCATTTTTGCTAAGCCCACAAACACACGTCTCCAGAAGCTCGTAGTCCTCCTCCCAGAATAAAAGGGATGCCTTCTCCGGATTCTGCAATAGCATCTTTGAGGTAAGGAAACTGGCAACTGTCCATGTCTGGTAGAGCCGGGATTGTTTGCCTATGAACCTTCCACTTCTTGTGTCATAGTATTCAGGCCACTGATCCACTGCTAGCCTTTCCTCTACCAAAGCAACTGCTTTTTGTGCCAATTCTGGCTTCCCCATTTTTATACAGGCCAATGTGAACTGAAATAGTGAAAAGCAATTCATTATTACGCGACTAAGGTATACGGATATGTCACAGTCACAGGCATTACAAAAGATTTCGGAAGACACGTAATTCAATCAACTATGATTTTTACCTGCCACAATAGTGTTGGCCACGATCCACCATTGTGATACGACCATGGGCTGCAAACAAAGACGCAAGTCAATATCTGGATTATTGTATTCACCAATTTGCTATGTTTATGGATAAGTAACGAAAAGAGCCTCACGTATTCTTTGGGTCACTTCCAGTGATGATCCGCCATTCGTCAGACTCCAGAGCGGGGTAAATAATCTTAAGAGGCATGTTAGCCACAAGATCATCCCATTTTGCCTCGATCAAATCCAGAACATCCTTGTTCTGTTTTGGGGTTCCCAAAGAAGAAACAATGGCCCAAAGATTTCCAAGTGTGAAAAACCTAAAATCCATGTGAGCAGGCTGTAAATTGCCAATAAAGTAGCCACCTTCATCAGGAATCCAATCTACTAGCCATGAAGGAATCTGATCAGGATAGATATTGAACTTGTTGATGGCATCTGTTGAATATTCCTCTGTGTTGTAACGATATATCTCATTGATTTTCTTTATATCAACCCAGTAATACTCTCTGATATGAAATGAGAGTGCACTGAGCCGGTTGTTTATGGCGGCTACCAAATTCTTTGTTGCATCATTCACGGTGAGCATCTCCCGAGAGCAACGCAGAGCAGAATAGAATAAGGCCTGCAAGATCAGGATTCTTAGGGTTTAAACAAATATATGAGTGAAATGTTTAATATATATGTAACAAAAAGTTATTCAGCTTACTTGTATTTCGAGAGGGTGGCCATGAATACCCATTCGTCTATCAATCATACAGGAGCCATCAGTGACCAACAGTGAAGGAAACATGTCGAACCCGTCAGTTAAACACAGATTTAGGATCAGTCTTATGCCTGTTTGTACATCCACCCTATCTTGTAATGAGTAGTCACCAGTGATCTTCCCATATGCTCTCAACAAGATAATCCACCACAACCCTGTGATTTTAACACCAAAATCAGAGAATTAATACCATCTCAACAGTGACAATAATATGATAGTCAGATAACTAACACCGGCAATAAAATATGTTGACGGTATTCGAAATTAAAGAAGTAATCATCAAGAAATGCTTCGTTGACTAAAAGTCACTGTCCTACCAGAATCAACAGGGGCAACACGACCAATGGCTGATTCACCAAAATCAGGATCCAAAACCTCTTCAAATGCTTCAGGGCTTCCATCACGAGGGACTGTTCGAACTTTGAAAC